>NW_023270739.1:13730777-13893277 GCF_011800145.1 Mirounga leonina
GGATCATGACCTGAGCCGAAGGCAGACGCTTAACCACTGAGCCACCCAGGCGCCCCGCTAAAGTATTTTTAATTAAAGCATAGACATTGATTTTTTTAGACATAATGCTATTGCGTACTTAATAAACTACAGTGTAGTGTAAATATGGCTTTTATGTGCACTGGGAAACCAATAAATTCATTTGACTGGCTTCATTGCAATATTCTCTTTATTGCAACAGTCTGGAACTGAACCTGCAATGTCTCCGAGGTATGCCTGTATATGTCTTGTCTTGCCCTTTTTGCTCCTCTATTTTTCCTTTCCTGCATTTTGTTTGTATTAAAAATAGTCTAGTGTGCCATTTTAATCCCTTATTATTTCTCTTACTATAGATTTTTAGTTAGTTTCTTAATGATTGCCTTGAGGATTACAAGGAACATTTTTGTTTAAAACGTTCCAGTTCAGATTAAGGTCAACCTAATAACAATAGTCAAGAAAAACTTTGTTGTAATTTAGTCTGCTCCCTATCCCCACATTTATGATATTATTGTCGTACAAATTACATCTTTATACATTGTAAGCCCACCGACATAGTTTTATAATCATTGCTTTATGCATTTGTCTTTTAAATCAGATAGGAGAAGAGTTAAAGACAAAAATACATGTATACTGACTTTTGTATTTACTTTTTATCAGTGTGCTTTATTTCTTCATGTAGATTCAAGTACCGTGTAGGGTCCTTTCATTTCAACCTGAAGGATACCTTTTAGCACTTTTTGAAGGGCAGTATGCTAGCTTCTCTGTCTTTGTTCATTTGGGAATGACTTAATTTCTCCTTTGTTTCTGAAGGGTGTTTTTGCTGTATATGGAATTGTTGGTTGGCAGTCTTTTTCTTTCAGCACTTTGAATATGTCATCGTATTGCCTTCTGGCCTGCGTGGTTTCTGAGCATTAGTCATCTATTAATTTTATTAAGGATCCATTTTATGTGATGCGTTGCTTCTCTCTTGCTGCTTTCAAGATTCCTTCATTATCTTTGGCTTTTGACCATTTCATTATGATGTTTCTAAAATGGATCTCTTTGAGTTTATCCTACCTGGAGTTTGTTGAACTTCTTGGATGTATGGTTTAATGTTCTTCATCAAAGTTGGGATATTTTCATTTGTTATTTCTTCAAATATTCTTCCTGCCTCTTTCCCCCCTCTCCTCTCCTTCTGGAACTCCCATTACGCATGTGTTGGTACATTCGATGGTGTCCCACAGGCCTCCTTTTGTCTTCCTGTTTTCAGACTGGATAATCTCCTGACCTATTGTCTAATTTGCTAGTTCTTTGTTCCTCTTGCTTGAATCTACTGTTGAGCCCCTGTAGTGAATTTTTAAAATTTCAGTTGTTGCACTTTTCAGCTCCAGAATTTCTCTTTGGTTCTTCTTTTAGAATTCTTACCTCTTTATTGATATTCTCTATTTGGTGAGACACTGTTCTTTTACATTCCTTTAATTGTTTAGACATAGCTTCCTTTAGTTATTTGAACATATTTATAAAAGCTTATTTAAAATCTTTCTCTGATAAATCCAGTGTCTAGGTCTTTTCCAGGATGGTTTCTATTGACTGTTATTTGTCCTATGTATTGGCCACTCTTTATTCTTTCATGTTTCTTCATGTATCTTGCAATCCTTTGTTGAAAACCAGCCATTTTAAATAACAGAATGTGGCAACTCTGGAAATAGGACCCCTCCTTTCACAGGGATTACTGTTGCTGGTTGTTCTTGCTTTTTTCTTTATTTAGTGACTTTCTTGGACGAATCCTGTAAAGCCTGTATTCTTTGTTGTTCGCCACCACTGAAGTCTCCACTCAGCTAACTAAGTCATCAGCTGATGATCAGACATTGATTTCCTTAAATTTCTTGAACTGATAAGTCTCTCAGCCTTCACTGAAGGACTAAGGTAGTTTGTGCAGAGCAAGCTCTGAGTCAGGTCAAATAAAGACAAACATGGAGTATAGAGCTTGACATTGGGAAGCTCTGTGGAGATAAGGCCTCTTGGGAGCTTCTGGGGACGATTTGTCCCCCTCTGGTGACTAACAGGCTGCTGGTTTTCACAGCCACCATAGTTGTAAGGATGTTGGTTTTCAAGTTACTGCAGAGCTGTCAAGAGAGAGATAGGAAAGAGTAGGGCAGTTAATATACCACAGAACTCACTGTGCTTACAGAGATTCAACTATTTTTCTTGAATAAATGGATTCTTTCAAGCTTTTGGTTAATTTCC
This sequence comes from Mirounga leonina, assembly GCF_011800145.1. Taxonomy (NCBI): domain Eukaryota; kingdom Metazoa; phylum Chordata; class Mammalia; order Carnivora; family Phocidae; genus Mirounga; species Mirounga leonina. The sequence goes on from NW_023270739.1 coordinate 13,733,022, forward strand.
AGAGTCATGAGAAAAATGATTTTGACAATATTTTCTAATGTTCTTGTGGCTTTTATGACCTAGTCTACTATTCCAGAAATGCTCCTCATCCATGTGTTTTTAATAAAATTTAGGTAAATTTGAGGGCGCCTGGGTGGCTCAGTTGGTTAAGCGACTGCCTTCATCTCAGGTCATGATCCTGGAGTCCCGGGATCGAGTCCCACATCGGGCTCCCTGCTCAGCGGGGAGTCTGCTTCTCCCTCTGACCCTCCTCCTTCTCATGCTCTCTGTCTCTCATTCTCTCTCTCGCAAATAAATAAAAAAATTTTTAAAAATTAAATAAATAAAATAAAATTTAGGTAAATTTGGGAAAAAGTTTAGCATCCTCTGGTTAAGAACACGAATTTTGGTGTCAGACCCACCTAAGGTTGAATCCACGTAGCATCGCTTACCAGCTGTGTGACCTGTGGCAAGTTACTTTGCTTCTCTAAGCCTTGGTTTCCTCATATATTAGATGGGACAATAATAATATCTACCTCATAGGATAGTTGGGAGAATCAAACTAGATAATGCATGTAAAACACTTAGCGTATTTCCAGAATGATGAGTTTACAGAAGTGAACTATATGCAGAGACTAGACACATCAAGTCAGATGAAGATTCCTTCATTATATCCTATATAAACACAACAGAAATATTTCATAGAAGTATTTCTTATCTGTGGGATAAGAGTAGATACTGTCTTGATATTTTTTGTTTCTTTTTTAAGCATTATCAATTTCTCTATATGAAATTATACTTTTTTTTTTTTAAGATTTTTATTTATTTGAGAGAGAGAATGAGATAGAGCATGAGAGGGGGGAGGGTCAGAGGGAGAAGCAGACTCCCTGCTGAGCAGGGAGCCGGATGTGGGACTCGATCCCAGGACTCCAGGATCATGACTGAGCCGAAGGCAGTTGCCCAACCAACTGAGCCACCCAGGCGCCCAAAATTATACTTTTTATACCTCGTGCCATTATGAAATTTTATTCTAATAATGCTCTTTCACATATGTTTTCTCAGTTATTCCTCATAATAACTGTATGAAGCAGGTAGCATTATCCCCTTTTAATTTTTTGAAATATTTTATTTATTTATTTTAGAGAGAGAGCACACACGTGCAGGTGGTGGGGGGGAAGATGGAGAGAATCTCAAGCAGACTCCCCGCTGAGCAGGGTGCCCACCGGGCCTGATCTCACAGTCCTGAGATCATGACCTGAGCCAAAATCAAGGGTCAGTCGCTTAACCCACTGAGCCACCCGGGCACCTCTCCCCTTTGCATTGTTGAAAAAACTGAAGTTCATAGTAGTTAATGGACTAACCTAAATTCATTCGCTAGTTAACGGGACAGAATAGAATTAAGGCAACACATTTGTAAGAGAGAGAGAAAGTGAAAAATGGGGAAGGAACTTAAAGAAAGAAAACTTAAAATGGCAACATTGTAAAAGGAAACTTAATCCACAAAGGCAATTTCAAGGATACAAATGAAAGCAAGGGCTGCGCTCCATAGATGTTGCCACTAGATGGTGCCGTTTCCATTATCTGGAGGCCTTTTGAGTTCTCTCATTTGTGTAAGGAAAAAAATCTGAGGTATTTATTTATATGGCCCAACCTAGAGTACTTTGGTCGTCAGAGATGCTAGCTCCTTGGCTCAGTGGCCAATCTGAGCATCACGAGGCCCAAATCTTACATATGCTGGTCTCTTCTGGAGAGTAGGAACTAGAATCCTATAGATAAAACTTCTCCCGCTGCATTAGTGAGTAAACTTGTTTATTGCTATTTGGCATCAAATGGATAAGCAGAGAAATCCACTGAACCTATTAATATAATTCTCTATCTTAGGTTTCGAAGGAGGTCAATGAAATGACAGTGAAAATGCCATATCAGTGTTTCATAAATGGACAGTTCACAGATGCTGACGATGGAAAGACCTATGAAACTATCAACCCAACAGATGGATCTGTGAGTAAATTACTTGTGCATGCAGGGACTACTGGTTGTGACTTTTTAATTTATGCACAGTTGTAAAACTGACAGTCTTAAGAAGTTAGTTTATTCTATCACTTTGCCTCTGAGCACTTACTCTAAATGCACTCCGTGTATTTCTTTCAACTGTTCAATTCTAGTAATGGCCACTAACTATAATCACCTGTTTTATTGGATGAATATTTCTGATGAATTTATACAGATAACTATATCTATACACATCAGAGGCACACCTTCAATAAAACTATATGCAGAAAAGAATTTTTGGACTCTGCAAGCTCATGGCAAGAAATTCAGCTTCCCTAAGCACCAGGAGAAATAAATATATTCTTCCTAAATGTGTCTTTCCATGATGTAGGGTGACATGAGAGGTCCCAAATTTCAGGCTAAGGATTTCCGTGTTAAAATTGTTCTTTACTATGCTACTGAGTGTATTGATGTTCCATCATAAATTCTTTGGGTTTTATAAGTAATACTCTATTTTTCCTATTAATATGATATTAATTTCAAGAAGCATATTTCTGTATCTCTATGTAAATGACCTATAGCCTGTTTTTGTTTACCTTGAAACAGACAATATGCAAAGTATCCTATGCTTCTTTGGTGGATGTTGATAAAGCAGTAGCTGCAGCAAAAGATGCCTTTGAAAAAGGTGAATGGGGAAGAATGAATGCAAGAGAAAGAGGAAGATTGATGTACAGGTGTGGTTCTTAAAAACACAGATCTGCTCTCTAGGGATATGGGCTAACATTGTCCCCCAAATATTCTAGTATGCACCTATTATACGCCTTCTGTTACTTACCTCATATAAAATTCCATATATGTGAGTTCCTGGTTTTTGTATTATTGTTTGTAACAGTCAGGGTTCCAGTCAGCAAAAAAGTTTAATAAAGAAACATTTATGGAGATGTGGGCAAGGTCAAGGGGTAATGAAGTACCCAGTTAGGGACAGCAACAGGGGGAAGCTATTAGTACTCTAGGGTCTGGGACAGAGGAAGGGGCTGTTGCTGGAATCTGGCAAGATCTGTAGCTGTAGAAGACCACATTCCAGTGGTTTTTGGTGGAGGGACACAGCAGCTGCTGAACCACAGCCCATCTGTGAAGGAGCTGGGGAATGGAATCCCCGATCGCTTTCTCTCCTGGGGGTGCTGCCCATTGGCTTCTCATTAGTCAAGCCCAGTGACAGAGCATGGGAGCCAGGTGATGGAGTCTATAAAGGTCATCCTCCCGGATCACAGAGCGGTGTGGAGGATGCATACAGAACAGCAAATGGGGAATATGTAGCACTTTGTTGTTTTCAAAGACGAATTTTAAATCCACTTGACCTGTAGAGAGTAGGAGTCAGGAGGAAAAATACTAAGGCCCGGAAAGGGTATTATAAATCAGTAACCGAATATGCCAAGACTAATTAGATTCAAGCATAAATTCTCTTTTCTACTGAATTTCTAGAGCCAAATAGCTGACCTTGGTCAAAATATCTCTTAGAGTAGGATATGGAAGAAACATTGAGGGAGAGGGCTTTCCCCCTTTAACTGTTGTTAAAGTTGTTTTATCTCTCTAAACCTTACTTTCCTCATTCATACTATGGTCACAATAATACAAACCCTGCAAGTTATGTAGTGAGGCTTAGCGACAAGTTTGCAACAGATGAGGGCTTGCACGTGAACATAGGTTTTATTATTCTTCAGTCACAAAGTCATCCATATGTAAGTATTTAGTAGTGGTGGTTCAGGTCCATCCTTTATCCTCAATTATGAAATCCAAAGAGCTCCAAAACCCGAATACTAATTGGTTTGAGTGGTTCAAACTCATTTGTTGCCAAAAGCTGATCTGAACCAACATGAATCTATTTATAATTTAGAATAGTCCAAAAGGAACAACTCAGAGAACCACTAAAGGATGGAAAGAAAACCAATGGTTGAGGGGAGCACAAAAGATGAATTTTGACTCTTTCAGAGCCATTAGACAATCCTTGACTTACCTTGCCACGGAATCTGGACACCTACCAGAAATCTGTTGTGGTGTCTGTAATTCACCCCATGTATTTCTTTTTTTTTTTTTTTTTTAAGATTTTATTTATTTATTTGACAGAGAGAGACACAGCTGGAGAGGGAACACAAGCAAGGGGGAGTGGGAGAGGGAGAAGCAGGCCTCCCGCCAAGCAGGGAGCCCGATGCGGGGCTCGATCCCAGGACCCCGGACCACAACCCGAGCCGAAGGCAGACACTCAACGACCAAGCCACCCAGGCGCCCCTCACCCCATGTATTTCTATCTTGTCCTTTTCAGTTAGTGCTGGAAACATTCCTGTACCAACCAGAAATCCTCATGTTCATGGATTCTTATAGGTTGCACTCTCTAACATCTCCCTGTATCTTCATGAACTGGCCACATTCCCACTGTTTTCTGTCATTGATCTCCTCGGATTACTGTGGCTCAGTCACTGTTCTACTTCTTATGCATGTATGAGGCAAATGGTACAGGCTTCCCACACTTCTTTTTTGTAACTCTTGAAACAAATCATTTATGCACCTGGGTGGCTCAGTCGTTCAGCGTCTGCCTCCGGCTCAGGTCATGATCCTAGGGTCCTGGGATCGAGCCCCACATTGGGCTCCCTGCTCAGCGGGAAGCCTGCTTCTCCCTCTCCCACTCCCCCTGCTTGTGTTCCCTCTCTCGCTGTGTCTCTCTTTCAAGGCAGAGGGAGAGGGAGAAGCAGGCTCCCCACTGAGCCAGGAGTCCGATGCGGGGCTCGATCCCAGGACCCTGGGATCATGACCTGAGCCGAAGGCAGATGCTTAACCATCTGAGCCACCCAGGTGCCCCAAAAACCAAATCATTTATGAAATGATTTTTTTAATGCCTTCCCTGCTGGAGCATATTCTCTATGAGGACAAAGACCTCATCCATGTGTGTTCACCTCTGAATTCTCAGCCCTTAGGATGGTGCCCTATACCTAATAGGAGCTCCATCAATATTTGTTGAATGAATTTCTTTCCCTGACCATACAGACTTGCAGACCTACTGGAAGAGAACCAAGAAGAGTTGGCAACTATTGAAGCCCTTGATTCGGGTGCTGTATACACCCTAGCTCTGAAGACTCACATCGGAATGTCTGTGCAAACATTCAGATACTTTGCTGGCTGGTGTGACAAAATTCAGGTAAGCACGGATGTTATTTGTCGCCATGGAGATCATTCCAACAGGAAGAGGGCCGAACATTTAGTCTTTATAAAGGCACTGTTTTAGAGCCATCTATTAGGTTTTCTCATCTCATCTTTATAAAAATCGTCTGTGGTAGATAGCTGTCATCCCTTACTGCAGGTAAGGAAAACAGAAGCTTGAGGACAGTGAAAGACTTGTATATGGTCACATTGTTAGTAAGTAAACCATAGAGCCTAGGATTTGAACTCAAGAATTTCTGAACTAAAATCTGATGGTATTTTTTATACTTTAATGTCTCTAAAGGCATCTCATAGTCTTCTAGACACAGAGGGTGTCATGGAGAGATGGAAAATTCAAATGCCTACAGAAGCCAGAGAGCTAACATACATGGTCTAAGTCAGTTGGGTATAAGAAAATAATTTTCTAAAGCATGGGTACAATAAATATTTCATTTCCCTTTTTACTATAAGAAAGTAAATAGTACATGTGTGATGGTAAGTGGCAACTACATTTGACCTCAGCATTGGGAATATAAAAGGTAAAGGTAAGGCTCATAACAAAGAGAAGCATGCATGCTGCTCATAGACTCATGATAACCACAGCAGTACCAGCCGTCTCAGCCACCCTCCCAGCAGTGAGAAGGAGGGAGTGGGGCCGGGAGAGAAAGACAAAAGAGCTTTAAAAAGCAATCCCACCCTTCCTTGTGCTTATATCTCCCATTGGCCTTCTCTGTCTGCTAAGGAGACTGGGAAACAATATTTTATTTGGGTGAGTTGCTGTTACCACTATTAATATAGAGTCAGAGAGACGTGGGTCCAACGGTCAGCTTTGCCACTTACCAGCTAATGTTGTTAACGTTATTTTATCTCTCTAAACCTTACTTTCCTCATTCATACTATGGTCACAATAATACAAACCCTGCAAGTTATGTAGTGAGGCTTAGCAACAAGTTTGCAACAGATGAGGGCTTGCACGTGAACATAGGTTTTATTATTCTTCAGTCACAAATCATCCATATGTAAGTATTTAGTAGTGGTGGTTCAGGTCCATCCTTTATCCTCAATTATGAAATCCAAAGAGCTCCAAAACCTGAATGCTAATTGGTTTGAGTGGTTCAAACTCATTTGTTGCCAAAAGCTGATCTGAACCAACATGAATCTATTTATAATTTGTATTTCTATCACTTAGAGGGAATATTCATGTTTCACTAAATAAATAGTCCAATAATCATATGTTTGATTATGAGGGGCTGCTCCAGACCCTACTGGGAGTCATAGATAATATAACATGAGGTACATGTGTTATGTTATGTTTCTATAGTCCAACTAATTCTTAATCCCAAAACACACTTGGCCCCAAGGATTTCAGGTAAGAGCCGGACGCTTGTAATTAGTAACAGCAATACTCTCGTGTGGCCAAACAAATGAATAGCTTCAGTTAAAGATTATTATTGTGAATTACTTGGGATTAAGTTTGGCTGCATGGAACAGAAATCCAAGTAGGAACTTTTTTTTTTACCTCATTCTCAAGGAGCACAAGGCAAGTAGTCAGGGCTAGAGTATGACACTCAGTTTTCCTCTCTCACTATCAGACCATGTTTATACCAGTGACCTCTGCCCTCAAGACTGCCATGGTCTCAAGATAACCACTGTACTTATCAGCCATGTCAGGGACATTCTGAGCAGGAAGAAGGCAGAAGAGAGGGTGGGGTTTATGGCAAAAGAACATGCCTTATGCTTACATCTTCTGTTGACCATCCCTGTCTGCCCTGGAAACTGGAAAACAGAATTTTCTCTGGGCACATGGCTGATACCATTATTAATAATAGGGTTTCTGTTACTAAGGACAGATGGAAGAATGGATCCTGGGCAGGCAATTAACGTTCTCTGCCATGTCGAGAAGTTGGGAATGGAGATTAACTAAATTAGAGTTATGTTTAGTATATAGGGGCACCTGGGTGGCTCAGTCGGTGGGGCATCTACCTTCAACTCAGATCATGATCTCGGGGTCCCTGGGATGGAGTACCGTAGCTGGCTTCCTGCTCAGCAGGGAACCTGCTTCTCCCTCTCCCTCTGCCCCTTCCCCCCACCTCATGCTCTCTCTCTCTCTCAAACAAATAAATAAAATCTTAAAAAAAAAAAGAACTATGTTTAGTATATAGAGATACATACATACATACATACATACATACATATAATTAGGTTTATTCTCCTGTGTCTTACTTCCCTCCAGAAAGAAATAGCAGGTCCTTTTTTCGGTGTGGATATATTTCTTATAAATTGAACACTGCCTTTTCATACCAGCTAAGAAAAATAAGACAGGTGGACAGAAAATGGATTCCTTGAGATTAGATTTACTCATTTGAATTAGTAAAATAAGTATTAACCTTTTTTTACTATTTAGGGTTCTACCATTCCAATCAACCAGGCCCGTCCAAATCGCAATCTGACCTTCACCAAGAAGGAGCCACTTGGGTAAGACAAGGAGAGGGCCTTGGGTGACCGGTGTGAGTTGTGTTGGTTGGAGACAACTAAGGATAGCGTCTTTCTACTCCTGCAGTGTCTGCGCCATTATCATCCCCTGGAATTACCCGCTGATGATGCTAGCATGGAAGAGCGCCGCGTGCTTGGCGGCAGGCAATACCCTAGTCCTCAAGCCAGCACAGGTGAGATGCAAGGGGCCAGGGGCAGGATCTCCTTCTATCCTTTTCACTTGAAAACGGAGACATACATTTATAAACGTTACATCTTTAAACACAAACAGGCTTGTATATTATGACATCTTTAAAGATATCATAGGCATCTTTTCATATTAAATCTTCATTTTTAATAGCTCCCTAATGCACCCCATAGATATCCCACAATTTAAATTTCCATGACAAGGGAAGCAAGCATAGGATACTCTGGTGAAATCCACTGAATTTCTATAAGCCAATTCAATTCTTGCGAAATGCCAAATGCCTGATAATTAGGTAATTATTTAGAGCAACGATGAGACATCAAAAGAAAAACTATTATATAGGCATTCAAATTTTAATGATTAAAAGTATTGTAGGGACGCCTGGGTGGCTCAGTTGGTTAAGCGACTGCCTTCAGCTCAAGTCATGATCCTGGAGTCCCGGGATCGAGTCCCGCATCGGGCTCCCTGCTCGGCAGGGAGTCTGCTTCTCCCTCTGACCCTCCCCCCTCTCATGCTCTCTCTCTCTATCTCATTCTCTCTCAAATAAATAAATAAAATCTTAAAAAAAAAAGTATTGTAAAGATAGGGAAGATGAGGGAAAAGGATGGAAAAGAATGTACGTAATTGTGGCAACTGTGTAAGAATATGTACATTTGGATAACAAGGAAATGATAATTAATAATAAAAAATAGTTCAAATGATAGAGTTCTCAAAAAAATCTTTTAATGCTACAGTAGCTTTTCAGGAAAAAGCATATGGTGGCCAACTTAATACCTGGCTGAACATTGACTGTATACAGTGAAGAGTAGTAGACATTCTGAGTTGCATACGTCATGGAGAAAACTTAGTCTCTATTCTAGAAGAGTTTATGTTACCTATCACCTCTCATTTATTTCTCCTTTTAGAATTTAAGAAATTACAGTTTCATTTGTTATTGCTACCTAGTCATACTGACCATAGACATCTTGTTTACTTGTTAGGAACACTTTCATTTTAAAAAATAATTATACGTTAAAAAATTTCTAAATAGAAATGTACAGAGAGGTGGATGGTAAAAAAATCTCCCTCCTATTCTTAATTCCCCAGTCAGCCAATTTACCTCCCCAGGGGCAACTGATGTTATTAATTATTATTTATTAGTTTCTTAGATATTCCAGAGATACTCTATGCATATACAAATATCTGTTTATGCAAAAAATTTATATATATGTAATATGCAATAAAAATACAATATGGCAATAAAATTTATATATATATATAATTTTTTTAACCCATTAAGAAATCACAAAGAGGGGAGAAGGGGATATTGGAAATTGCCAATCAACAGGCGTAAAGTTTCAATTATGCAAGATGAATAAGTTCTAGAGATCTGCTGTGTATCATTTTGCCTACAGTTTACAATAGTATATCATACACTTAAAATTTGTTAAGAGGGTAAATGTTGTGTTAAGTGTTCTTACCACAATACAATAGTAGCATTCTATACATACTTAGCAAAAGAAAAAAAATCCTCCTTTTTATTAAACAATTTCCATTGTATAAATAAACAATATCCCATAATATTCCCTTGTATAGCTAAACCATATTTTATTTAACCAATCCCTAATTAATGGATATTTTGATTTTTCTGCCCTTTTGTTATTATAAACAATGCTACAGTTAATACCCTTATAAATATAGCATCACGCACATGTGTAAGTATATTTAAAGGAAATGTTTCTAATAGAATCACTTAGTTACAAGATACATGTATTTGTGGGACGCCTGGATGGCTCAGTCAGTTGGGAGTCTGTCTCTTGATTTCAGTTTAGGTCATGATCTCGGGGTCATGAGATTGAGCCCAACCATGGCTCCGCAATGAGCATGGAGCCTGCTTAAGATTCTCTCTCTCCCTCTTCCTCTCCCCACCTCCCTCACTCATGCCTGCTGTCTCTTTCTTTCTCTAAAAGGAAAAAAAGGTGGGGGGACTCCTGGCTGGTACAGTTGGTTGGGCATTGACTCTTGGTTTCCACTTAGGTCATGATCTCAGGGTCCTGAGATCGAGCCTCATATCGGGCTCTGCATTCCACGTGAGTCAGCTTGTCCCTCTCCCTCCCCTTTCCACCCTCCCTGGCCTGCCACCACCCCCACCCCTGCCCCACGTGCATGCGGTCTCTCACTCTCTCTCAAATAAATAAGTCTTAAATAAATAAATAAATAAATAAATAAATAAATAAATAAGGAAAAAAGATACATGTATTTGTGTGATAGATATTGACAAATCCTTCCATGGAAATGGTGCCAATTCACCAGATTTCTATAAGAGTGCTGTTTCCCCATTAAACAGCAGGAAGCCAGTAGGGTGAAGAGAAGAGGCAGATAATCTAGCCCCGGGGTGCTCAATCCTGGCTGCACATTAGAATATCCTGGAGTTCTCATTTAAAAATACTGGTATCTCTTGGCAGAGATGCTGATTTAATGGGTCTAGGTCGGAGCCCAGGCACTGGTATTGCTTGAAAGCTTCACATTGGTTTCTAAGATACAGCCAGGGTTGAGAATCACTAAATGGCATCCAGTGAGAGTGCTAAACATTGAGGAACTCCAGTGATTATATATAATGTTCAAAAATTAGGAACACTTATTGAGGGCCTACTAGTTGCCAGGCATCGATCAGTGACAAAGACACACACAGTTTCTGTCCCCATCTGCAATTTGAAACGAACAGTTTAGGGTGCCTAGGTGGCTCAGTTGGTTAAATATCTGACTTTGGCTCAGGTCATGATCCCAGGGTGCTGGGATCAAGTCCCACATTGGGCTCCCTGCTCAGCAGGGAGCCTGCTTCTCCCTCTGCCTCTGCCCCTCCCCCTTGCTCATGTGCTCACATGCTCTGTCTCTCTGTCAAATAAATAAAGAAAATATTTAAAAATAAATAAAAAATAAAACTGACAGTTTAATAATTGATGATACTTTTAATCCTGAAAATGAAAGACCCAAAGTTGCTATTGTTCTGTTGTAGATACCTTTTTATTGTATTGCATAATATTATGTGATGATGTATGCAACCATTTCCAGTATGAAGTCCCCATGTGAATGTCAGGACCGAATCAGGTGGCTCTTTCCCATGGCCTGGACTGGTCTAGGTCTGACATGGTTCTGATCACTTCATCAAACCTAATAATGACATTAGCAATGACCTACTCTTGCCCAGAACACTGCTAGATACTTTCCCATATATCATCTAAACCGATAGTCCTGCTGGGAGAACTAAGTAACCAAATGGAAGAAAACCAACAGAAATGAAAAGGGAGGAGATAAAGATGAAACAATTTGTTGTATGGTATTTATTAGTGATATAAAAATCTTTTTTGTTCTTATTTGAAAAGAACTATCATTAATTCAGGGTAGTTAGTTTTTAAATGTTTTTCCTCATGATTTCATATCAAGGCATAATATACACTTCGTGCTAGGATCATCTTTAACAGTAGTTGATGTAAATCTATTGTGTCAGGTATCTTCTTGATAATTTCAAGTGTTTGAGGCCAATTTCTCATCAAGTCTAACGAGACTCCTTTTTTGTAAACCTCACACTGTTACTGCAGTGGACCTGTTACTAGAAGGCGGGAAAGTGTTAGCCCTGCCTTTTTCTTGTTGTTTGCTTGTGGTTTGCTCATTGCCTTGGTAGGATTATTTATTTATTTATTTACTTACTTACTTACTTATTTTTTTTTAAAGATTTTATTTATTCATTTGAGAGAGAGACAGAGAAAGAACAAGCAGGGAGAGAGGCAGAGGGAGAGGGAGAAGCAGACTCCCTGCTGAGCAAGGAGCCTGATGTGGGACTCAATCCCAGGACCCTGGGATCATGACCTGAGCCGAAGGCAGATGCTTAACCATCTAAGCCACCCAGGCACCCAGCCTTGGTAGTATTATTTATTATGCAGTTTCTATAGAGATTCTTTTTTCAGCCACTTGTCCATTTTATGAAGGCTGGGCTAGTTAAAGTAACAATATAGTCTGTGAATCCATGTAACCAGGCTTATAAACTTCAACACGCGGCAATATCCTGAAAGCAAATGAGCAAGTGAAGAAACCATTGTTGTTCCCTTGGCCTTGTGAGCTCCTGTTCTCTCCTAGGATATCCCTTTATGACCCATGACCATCTGCCCCTCATTCAGACAGAGTGAGAGCATCATTAGCCAGCCACATAATAAATGTCATGTTCGGCTTATTGTATATCTTTGTCAGTTAAAATATGCTCATAGAGTGCGCCTGGGTGGCTCAGTTGGTTAAGCGACTGCCTTCGGCTCAGGTCATGATCCTGCAGTCCCGGGATCGAGTCCCGCATCGGGCTCCCTGCTCAGTGGGGGGTCTGCTTCTCCCTCTGACCCTCTTCCCTCTTGTGCTGTCTCTCATTCTCTCTCTCAAATAAATAAATAAAATCTTTAAAAAAAAATATGCTCATAGAAGTTCTACTATTCTCTTTTCACACCTCTGTGGAGCTTCTTGCACATTCCATTTATTGAGACCACACTAAAAAAGTGCTAATTTAAGACTTAATCAGCATTGGTTTTTAACGCTGTGAAAATATAGCTTTCATTTTGCTTCTGAGTTATGCATTGCTGTAATAGATGTTTAAAATGAGATCGTATTATGCCATCTTTGTGTAAGAAGTGTGGGAAAATAAGAAGATGTGTATCTGTTCATTTGAGCAAAAGAAACGGGAAGGATACACTGTAGACTAATGAGGTTGATTATCTATAGGCCATAGGGAGACGGGATGGAAGGGATAGAGGGAAAGAGGGCAGAGAACAACACTTCTCTGAATGTACTTTTTGTATATTCCTCACTCTTGGAAGCATGTTTCCCATACTCAACAATGACAATAGACAAACAAACAAACAAAAATGTAATCAACCCAGATGGGCAAAAACCCTAAAACCAAATACAAATAAAAACAAATTAAGCTGTATTTCAAATGAATAACATGATCCCATTGAAGGAAGTGAGGAAACATTAATCCAAGTAAGTTTTGACAGACATTTGGATTATATGCTCTCAGACTAAGGCAAAAGTGCTGCAAATAAGTACTGGACTCTAGTTAGTAGGCTTTAGCTTAATAATTCTCAAATTGTTTTCTATACATTTTTGAATTGAGCAAATCAGTGAATGTTCTGTGGATATTGGAAGCCATGTTTCTCACTATTGGAGAAGATAGTTACAAACATGAAAATGGGAAAAGAGTATTGAATGAACTCTGAGATACTGGATGGAGGTATTCAAAAACTCATGGGTTTTAATATATTTAGATGGCTGGATAAAGAAATGGGTATACATATATGTGGGAATAGATGACAGGTAGGAAGACAGACAGACAGACAGATAGACATAGATGTACGTGTGTATAAGCACATGTACAATTATTCCCCAGCCCTGTCTCCTGAGAGCAGAAGCAACATTTCAATAGTGTCCAGATCTTGGTTTCTAAAACTCTGAAATTTTGTTACTCACAACCCTTTTGACACCAAATGTGTGGGGTTCCCTCCCCCATATCAACCTATTCTCTCTTTGGACACCAACTAGGTGTCCTACAATTCAAGTCAATTGTGACACTAACTAGCTGGAGCTTTAGTACAGACCCTACAGGTGAAGGGGTTCATCAGTCTCACAAGACTGCCTCCACTTCCGATGCTAATTGTGAGCCCTGGGCCTCCTGTACTTCTGACCAATGGCTGTAAATCAGGTGGGATTTGCTAGAATGGCTCAGAGAACTCAGGAAAGTACTTTATTTACTATGACTCTATTATAAAGGATACAAATCAACAGTCAGATGAAAAGGTACATAGGATGAGGTCTGGAAAGATCATGAGCACAGGAGCCCTGTCCCTTGGAGTTCAGGTGCACCACCCTCCCATCACATGAATGCGTTTGCCAAACCAGAAGCTCTCTGAACCCCATGGGCTAGGCGTACTTAAAGAAGTTTAATTACACAGGCAAGATTGATTAAATCATTGCTCTTGGTGATTGAACTCAAACTCCAGCCTCTCTCAATTCCCCAGGGTCAGGCTGAAAGTTCCAACCCTCTCATCATGGCTTGGTCTTTCTGGTGACGAGAGTCCATCCTGAAACTTCCTCGGAGCCCCCAGCTACCAGTCACATCATAAGTATACAAAGGACACTTTTCACACGAGAGATTGCAAGCGTCTTAGAAACCATGTGCCAGGAACCAAAGACCAAATATATATTTCCCATTATATCATAATATTTAAATATCATTCTTCACTGAAAGAAATCTAGGTTCCTTGAAGAAAGGGCTGGAACAGGAAGAATACAAGATGTGCCTGGAACATCTTATTGAGGCAAAATGCATGTACATGCTCAAAGAATGATAGGGACATGTTAGAAAGACACAACAGCTATCCTAAAGGGGCTTCCATCAGCCAAATCTGGAACAATTGGAACATCAAAAGAAATAACAATAGTAAAACATTATAATCTATTGAATAAAGTAAGAACCCATGAGTTCACATGGGTTAATTAATTAATTAATTGAAGAGAAGGGAAAAAAGCCAACTAAGATATGTGGAAGGAATGATAGAAAATCACCATCTGGCAACCATCCTCATAACAATTGATTTAGGAAGAATCATCAATGTGTTCTAAAACTAGTGGTTGGAAGTTGGAGTAGTAACTGGATATTTAAATAGTCATGAAGTATCTTCCTACAAAATATTTATTAATTACAAAGTATAAAAGAGTAACTCACTATGATGAAACCTGGCAACCCCCCTTTACCAAATGATCAAAGTTAATATTTGCAATATTGGGGCTACTTGATAGTATGTGTCTTCTTGAGAGGGTGCCCTGAGGACTCAGCATCACTCCTGTGGTGTTCTTGCCAAAGTTCTTGCATGTGAACAAGTGCACAACCTGAGTTAAGTCATGAGGAAACAACAGACAAATCCAGACGAAGGGACATTGTCCAAAATTACTAGTCTGCACTCATCAAAAATGTTAGTGTAATCAATGAAACATAAAAGAAAACTCAGAAACTCTCCCAGATTGAAGGAGATTACAGACATGGCAATGCAATGTATGATCTTGGATTTCCTTTTTCTATTATGCACATTATTGGGACAATTGGTGAAAACGGAATAAGGTCTATAAATTAGGTTTTCTAATAAGTTGTTAATTTCCTGATTTTGATCATTATATGTGGTTATGTACAAGAATTGTTTGTTTTTAGGAAATGCATCCAAAATTATTTACAAGTAAAGGGGCATGTCTATATCTTACTCTTACAGGGTACAGAAAAAATAAAGAGAAAAAGAGGATAAAGCAAATATAGTAAAATGTTAACATCTGAGAAATCTGGGTGATGGATATATAAGAATTCTTTGTACTATTTTTGCAACTTTGCTGTAAGTCTAAAATTATGTCCAAATAAAAGAAAAACTAAAACAAACTGTAGTACGACCAGAAAGGAAAAGCAGGGTACTGATCTAAAGGACAAGACATGGTCTGAAGAAGGTAATTGTGGTCTGCTTTTCCTCAGGTCACACCCTTGACTGCTTTGAAGTTTGCTGAGCTCTCTATGAAAGCAGGCTTTCCGAAGGGGGTCATCAACATCATTCCAGGCTCAGGTAAGCCATCCATTGATTGTAAATAATGAATGGTACAGGAATAGCTGAGTGGCTATTTTCCCACTGAAATCTTGCCCTGACTTATAACAACAGTATATTAAAGCTAAATACAGTTCACCAAACAGTTAACTTAAGAATAAATGTATTTGGGCGCCTGGGTGGCTCAGTCGTTAAGCGTCTGCCTTCAGCTCAGGTCATGATCCCAGGGTCCTGGGATCGAGCCCCACATCGGGCTCCCTGCTCGGCGGGGTCCTGCTTCTCCCTCTCCCATTCCCCCTGCTTGTGTTCCTGCTCTCGCTATTTCTCTCTCTGTCAAATAAATAAATAAAATCTTTAAAAAAAAAAAGAATAAATGTATTTGCCATGTGCTAAAAATCTTAAAGTAGAAATATAATGGTGGGTGAGTAGGATGAGAGGAGCAGAAATTGTACAACATTGTAAAACTACCACCAGGTGGCCTGTTTCAGCTTTTTAAAATTACTTTGGAAGATGAAAAACCAAAGCTTACCCATCTTTTGGGAGGCCGACAATTGCATGCAGGACATTATCTAGACTTTTGTCAAGTTGTAATTAATACAGAAAATAAAAAACTTCAGAGAGTTTAGAAATCCACTTAAACGAATTCAAAGCCACTTGTACCATAAGGGCTTGAGTAATGTTTTAATTCATGTTTTATTCCCTAATTCTGCAGGTGGCCTAGCAGGGCAACGCCTTTCTGAACATCCTGATATCCGCAAACTTGGTTTCACTGGGTCCACTGCTGTTGGCAAACAGATCATGAAGAGGTATTGGTTTTAGTGAGTTGGTATGCTGCAGATCCTAGTAAACCAGGTTTTGGTTTTGCTTTGTGCTTTCTGATACACAGTGTGTTTGGAGGGAGAAAACCCACATCCTATTTAGAAGAGAAATCTACTTATCACTGCTGGGTGTTGAACTATTTTCATATAATAAAATATTTCCAAAGCATAAAGCCCATAATCAGTAAAAACCAGAGCCATATTGGAATTCTACCCCATTAGTAGCTGTGACAATCCAGCACAAAAAAAATTTTCTGTACTAAAACCGTGGCCCAGGGGCGCCTGGGTGGCTCAGTTGGTTAAGCGACTGCCTTCGGCTCAGGTCATGATCCTGGAGTCCCGGGATCAAGTCCCGCATCGGGCTCCCTGTTTGGCAGGGAGTCTGCTTCTCCCTCTGACCCTCCTCCCTCTCATGCTCTCTGTCTCTCATTCTCTCTGTCTCAAATAAATAAATAAAATCTTTAAAAAAAATAAAATAAATAAAATAAAACCGTGGCCCATATTGGTTTTGGAGCATAAGTAAGAAACCAAGACATAAATGACAAATATGAATTGTTTATAAAATGAATTCCTAAAAAGCAGTAACATTCATTTTTTTAAAAATTGCTGACAATCTAAATAGAGCTACCATATGATCCAGCAATTGCACTACTGGGTATTTACCCCAAAGATACAAAAGTAGGGATCCAAAAGGGTACGTGCACCCTGATGTTTATAGCAGCAATGTCCACAATAGCCAAACTGTGGAAAGAGCCAAGATGTCCATCGACAGATGAATGGATAGAGAAGATGTGGTATATATATACAATGGAATATTATGCAGCCATCAAAAGGAATGAGATCTTGCCATTTGCAACAACGTGGATGGAACTGGAGGGTATTATGTTGAGCGAAGTAAGTCAAACAGAGAAAGACATGTATCATATGATCTCACTGATATGAGGAATTCTTAATCGCAGGAAACAAACTGAGGATTGCTGGAGTGGGGGGTGGGGTGGGAGGGATGGGGTGACTGGGTGATAGACATTGGGGAGGGTATGTGCTCTGGTAAGCTCTGTGAATTGTGCAAGACTGTTGAATCTCAGATCTGTACCTCTGAAACAAATAATGCAATATATGTTAAGAAAAAAAAAAAGAAGAAGAAGAAGGTAGCAGGAGGGGAAGAATGAAGCAGGGGAAATCGGAGGGGTAGACGAACCATGAGAGACGATGGACTCTGAAAAACAAACAGGGTTCTAGAGGGGAGGGGGGTGGGAGGATGGGTTAGCCTGGTGATGGGTATTGAGGAGGGCACATTCTGCATGGAGCACTGGGTGTTATGCACAAACAATGAATCATGGAACACTACATCTAAAACTAATGATGTAATGTATGGGGATTAACATAAGAATAAAAAAATAAATAAAAATAAAAATCTATGTATTTAAAAAAATAAAATAAAATAAAATAAAATAAAAGTGAATAAGAAGCAAAGAAAACATTAAAAAAAAAAAATTGCTGACAATCTAAATGTCCAAAATAAGGCGGTGGTTAAAGTATGCCAGTGTGTGGAGTGCAATGAAATCATGTGCACGGAGAATTTTTAGTAACACTGAAAAATGTTGTTAAAAGGTAAATAGAAAAGTAGGGTATAAAGTTGTATATATTGGGTGATCCCAACCATGTTAAATAAAGCAAAGGCCATGGTTGGACACGGACCAGAAATAATCATGTCAAAATGGTAAAAACAATGGGCATCGAGACATGGAATAGAATTTTGTGATTTCTTTTTCTACTTTATGAATTT
Source organism: Mirounga leonina (assembly GCF_011800145.1). Taxonomy (NCBI): domain Eukaryota; kingdom Metazoa; phylum Chordata; class Mammalia; order Carnivora; family Phocidae; genus Mirounga; species Mirounga leonina. The sequence continues at coordinate 13,751,067 of NW_023270739.1, forward strand.
TGTTTTTTGGGGTTTTTTTGTTTGTTTGTTTGTTTTAAAGATTTTATTTATTTATTTGAGGCAGAGAGAATGAGAGACAGAGAGCATGAGAGGGAGGAGGGTCAGAGGGAGAAGCAGACTCCCTGCCGAGCAGGGAGCCCGATGCGGGACTCGATCCCGGGACTCCAGGATCATGACCTGAGCCGAAGGCAGTCGCCCAACCAACTGAGCCACCCAGGCGCCCCATGAATTTTGTTTTTTTTTTTTTTTAATGTTTTCAATATCAGTACTTTTGTGAGTAAGGGAGAAATAAATAATATGCTTCTAAAAATTGATATTTTGTTTCCCCAATGCTCCAGGAATCTGGTTAGAGGTTAAATTCCTCACGAGGCTTTTATGTAACCAAAATTCTTATACCTCAAGAATTCAAATTTACCCATGAGGATCTCTAATTATTTGCCCACAGAATTTAAAAAAAAACAAACAAACACCTTTTTATTATGGAAAATTTCTAATATATACAGAGCACACAGAATAGTGTCATGAACTCCCATGTGTTCATCACCAGCCTTCAGCAACTACCACCATTCTACCACTCCTGTTTTGGTCTTTGAATACCTTTCTTAATATTTCTGAGGTTCAATTATGTTTTCCATGCTCAGTGGTAACTTATAGGTAAAAAGGTGAGACAGAGGATGCTCATTTCCCATTTATTTTCTTCTAGCTGTGCTGTGAGCAACTTGAAGAAAGTTTCCCTTGAACTTGGTGGCAAATCCCCACTTATAATATTCAGTGACTGTGAGCTTGACAAGGCCGTGAGAATGGTAAGAGGGGGTCAAATCCCACCAAATAGGTGCCTGCTTCTAAAACGCATCTCATCTCCCTTTTTATCAGAAATCTCAACATGAGATTTGGTTTTGTCTGGTCATAAACAGAAACTGTTCTCTCGATGCTTAGATTTTGGGAATGCCCAAAGCACTTAATTTTAAAAATAATATCTTTATAATTTGGATCATTAAGGTGTTTTTGAAACTTGAGGGACAGGAGAATCTTTCTAAACGTTCATGATTTACACAAACTGATGTCAAGATTTTAAAAGCAAAATTTGGTATACCAGTATTACATTTTGTATGTAATACAAAATGTATAGAACAATGCAGATTTTCTTACAACATAAAATTTGTCCTCAGTGGTGTGTCCTTATGGTTACCCACATTTTTTTAAAAGTGCTCCTGGACCAAAAAGCGTAAAAGAGAAACAAAATCCCTAAAAACACGCTAGATAAAAATTCTAAGTATCTCTAAGCAATTCTCCTCACTAGCTATAGGCCAAGGCATTGCGTTTTTCTATGATTTCCCTGTTTGTCTGCTGTCTTCCAATAACATCTAATTCTCGGTGTGTGTGATGTTATGACAATCCAAAGTACTGTTAATATTTTCTCTTCTGCTGCTGAAGGGCATGGGGGCAGTATTTTTCAACAAAGGAGAGAATTGCATTGCAGCTGGACGGTTGTTTGTAGAAGAATCCATCCACGATGAGTTTGTGACAAGAGTGGTAAGACATCTTCATATTTGCTCTAGGAGTTGTATAGAAACTGCTTTTACCTGAAAAGGACTTCTGACATTATTGATGAATTTTTAGGTGTCATATTAGTACTATGATATATATATATTTATAAATATTTATATATTTGTATGTATTTATATTTTAAACAACATAGTCCTTATCTTTTAGAGCTACTTTCTGACATATTTACAGAGGACATTATAAAATGTCTAGGCTTTGCTTCAAAATAACCCAGGAGGAGGGGCACCTGGGTGGCTCAGTCGTTAAGCGTCTGCCTTCAGCTCAGGTCATGATCCCAGGGTCCTGGGATCAAATCCCGCATCGGGCTCCCTGCTCCGCGGGAAGCCTGCTCCTCCCTCTCCCACTCCCCCTGCTTGTGTGCCCTCTCTTGCTGTGTCTCTCTCTGTCAAATAAATAAATAAAATCTTAAAGAAAAATAATAAAAAATAAATAACCCAGGAGGGGAGGAAGTAAGCAGGGGAATAAATTTGCCATGAGTTGGTAATTGTTGAAGCTGGGTGATGAGTATATGGCATTTCATTATATCATCTACTTTTATAGGTATTCATAATTTTTCATAGTAAAAATATATAGGTCTCTATAAAAAAAACAACAACCTTAAGAGCTTTTATTACCTATACCTTGCTCTGCATTTATAGCAAATTATATCCTTGACACTTGTGGGAGATGGACTCCTAGATTTTTGTAAATTCCTGACTTGACTAAGAGATAGACAACTAGATCCTTGCAAATCCTCAATATACAGTTAGGAGGACAGAATATCATTTCCTCCACTAACATAGATAGATATATAGATGATTGATAGATAGATAATAGATAGATGATAGATAGATAGATAGATATGCATACACACACATGCATACTCACCCCCTATAGATTGGTCATGATTCTATAAACATGAGACCAAAAAGCATTTATAGAACTATTAATGGGGCGCCTGGGTGGCTCAGTCGTTAAGCGTCTGCCTCCGGCTCAGGTCATGATCCCAGGGTCCTGGGATGGAGCACCGCACAGGGCTCCCTGCTCAGTGGGAAGCCTGCTTCTCCCTCTCCCACTCCCCCTACTTGTGTTCCCTCTCTCGCTGTGTCTCTCTCTGTCAAATAAATAAATAAAATCTTAAAAAAATTTTTTAAAAAAGAACTATTAAGATGAATTCTGTGGCTAAAATAAACTATAATAAACTATGGCATTATTATGGTAACACTAATCACGGATTTGTTTATATTTGAAAAACCAGCACCCAGCTTCTTTTTTTCAGTCAGTCCCCCACTCCCCATTCCCAAGAAGCAAAGGCATTCTTTCTTTGTGAGAATGGAAAACACGGGAGACATATGGAGGGGCAGATGGTGGGCGGTGGCTACCTCCTAAACATCCCTCTAATTCAATTTTGTGCTTCAGTAAAATACAAGTTACAGGCTTTCACAACTTCAATGTGTGGACATTTCAAATGCTGAGATCAGAAATGTCAAGAGTCGACCTTATCAGTCCATCAGTAAACATGTCTTGCACAGATGCAATTGGTATTCATTCACTCATTCAGCAGCTATTTCTTGAGCACTTACTGAGGGATTCTTGCCTGGCCCAAATTCAAATTCATGGGCCTGCTGGGTCATGGTAACTCTCATTCTTTCTTCTTATTAGAATTGGACTTAGCATTAGAAAATGCACAAGTAGATTAAGGTAAGTGAGGTGCACAGGGACCATCACAGAGAGATGTCAATGATGAACATTGCACAATAAAGATGGCTTTTCATCAGAACATTCTAGCAATTCCTCTGGTACGGCTATGCCATGAACATTTCACAAGGGCAGGCTTTTACATCTGGGGAGAGAAAAAAATAACCATGGGGCCATTTTAGAATTTCTTCTGCCCTGAAGAGCACAAGGGTGCTGTATTAACAAAAATTCCAGAACATCAGGTTTGCTGTATTAATGGATTAACACTCAGGATAATTTGAATGTAACATTGTAGTTTATGGTCTGTTAGAACTCAGTGGTTAACAGGGGGCTTTCAAGTCAAGAAGACTCTACTGTCTTTAGTGGTTGTCACTAAACCTGTCGAAGCCTCAGTTTCTCCATCTGTAAGATGGAAATAATAAATACCCACCTCCAGTGCTTCTGTGAAGATTAAAAGACAACACATCTCTTGACAGCTTAGTAAGACATCCACCACACAGTAGAAGCTAGCCGAGGGTATCTGTTACTATTATTAACAGTCAATTGTGTTTTGTGAACCGGGTGACAAACAGGTGGAAGAAATTAAAAAGATGAAAATTGGTGATCCACTTGACAGATCTACCGATCATGGGCCCCAAAATCATCAGGCCCATCTGGAAAAGCTTCTGCAATACTGTGAAGCTGGAGTTAAAGAGGGGGCCACCTTGGTGTATGGGGGAAGACAAGTGCACAGGCCAGGTAAGATCACCTCCACAGCCCGACACTGGCTTCTGAAGGTGGAATGGATGGTAACGGTTTTCACTGAAGCTCCATCTTGCCTCAAAAGTAAAGAGTAGCATTTATGTTATGATCACAGGAATTCTTTTCTGGATACTGCTTGGCCACTTATACGCTGGGGTACCTTGGACATGACAATTTGTCTGAGCCTCAGTTTCCTCCTGTATAACGTGGGATGAGGTGTGTGCACCCTGCTTTACAAGGCTGTGGAAATCAAATCACAAAATGGATGTGACAGGCCCTTGGTGGTCTGGTAAACAGGTGTAATGGACAACTATGTCATTCTGGTCCTGGTGACCTTGATTCCTGGAGCTGTGAGATTTAATCTTAGCTAGGGTAGCCTGGGAAGGATTTATTCCTATTGTCTAAAGCCGTACCTGTCACTGAAATACGGGAATGGCTACATGTCATGATACCCCAAAGGAGAAAAAGACAAACAACAACTTCAAAACCCCATTTTTCACTGCTCTAGGGGGATTGTGCTCTAACACCTTACTCTGAAAACTGATAATTAGAAGGGGAAACTTTAACACGTAGCTGTGTTTCTTGTATGAACTGAATTTCTGGGTAAACTGAGTAGCTGATAAAGGAGACTTTTTTTAACAGAAAAATTTCTGCTAATTAATGTAAAAAAAATGATGGAATAGAAAAATCACCACTCTGTACCCCTAATTGAATGAAATGGTTGAATTAGGCAGTTATCATCAAGGGAGGCTAAAGTGATCGGGAGAGAGGTTGATGGGGAGCTGAGAATGTGCAAGGTACCAAAGTTTCTCTGCCAAGATCGCTTGCCGGTCTCAAGGAGAAAAACAGTTTTTCGACAGAGAAGGGGAGTTCTCACCGCGTGGAACCACACTGGTCAGCCTAAGCAACAGAAAAGCAGGGACAGCTGGGTATGATGTGTCCCTCAAGGGATGCAAGGTGTAACACATGGCATATCTCTGCAGTAGTCTCGCCAAAAATGTTTAACCTGAATCCAACTGTGTCTTGAGGTCAAACTTCCCATTTACGAAAAATAAAGGGGATAGAGGAACACATTGAATGTCATCCCAAGGAAACAAAGACAAATCTAAATGCAACGTACTCTGCAGGACAATTGACTCAGTCTGTTTCACAAGTCAGCAGCATGAAAAATTAGGGGTGAAATGTTCTAGATGAAAGGACCCTTAAGAGATCTAACAAGTGAATGCAATGTGTAGAATTTATTGGAAGCCTGAACCAACGAAATCAATTGAGAAAAAAATGGAAATATAAGTCACGAAGAAGGAATTAGGACTAATTTTGTTAGATGTGATAACATACCGTGGTAGGTAAGAAAATGCCTTATTTTTTACAGATTTGTACTGAAATACGTGGAGGTGAAAGTTATAACCTCTGGAATTTGCTTTCAATTATTTCAGCAAGGAAAAAAATGAATCAAATATAGCAAAATATGAGTAGATATTTATTTTTCGATTCATGATACTACTTTCTATTCTTTGACTGTTTCAAATTTTTGTAATAAATAGCTAAAAAAACAAGAACCTAGGAATGCTAATGCCAAATAAGAAAAGGAAAGTCTGCTTGGTTTTATTGACCCAGAAGGGAAGGAAAAAAAATTATGATGTAATTAAATGAGAGAACTATTAATTAAAAATTAATTACCCTATAATTGATGATCTTTTCTGTTTTTCAAACAGGCTTTTTTATGGAACCAACTGTTTTCACAGATGTGGAAGACCACATGTATCTTGCCAAAGAGGAATCATTTGGTCCTATTATGATCATTTCTAAGTTCCAAAACGGGTATGTTCTTCAGGTACAATTTAACAGGTTTTGACTAGATAAGTGTTTTTTTCTTCTGCCATTGTGCTCTATACAGACCATAAAAATCAATGAACATGTAATGCTCAATTATATAACAATAATTGACTTCAATAATTAGAAGAGAGGGCTAACCAATGTAGATTGTTATATATTTTTGCTTCTTAGCTTAAATCAATGGCTGACAGTATGGAATTATAGCTGACTAAATTTAGTTTTTGTATAACCAACACTTGAAATGTCTCTCAAACAAGATAAATAACTAAGAATAACAAATAAGTGTTTTCACATTTACATTCCTAGGGAAGGCAGCATCTGTGAAATGTGATTTTCCCAAGAAAAGAGTGTTGCCTTTATAGGGGATTATGCCCCCGAAAGCCTAATACTCAACTTTTTATAAAATGCCCACAATCACCATATAATCAACTATCCATGATGGTTCATTATAGTGCAGGCAACTTTCCAAAGTATTTAGCATATCAGAGAGTGTCGTATGGTAACTGAGCTCATACAAGAATATTTAATACAATGGACTCTCATGGTATACTGGGCAAAATTCTTCAGAATTCTGGTTTGAATTTTCCTTCAACCAATGAGAAGGTGGAAAAAGCCAGAACACAGAGTTCAGAGGACTTCTTGGTCTTTGATAGACATACTGTAAGACATATGTGGGGACACTAAGCTATAGTGAGCAACTTTTGACACACTGATCCAAGGATGCCCTATTAACCTTCTTTTCCTCATGAAGTCCCCCCATAGGATAGTCTTTGTGTTAACCATGCAGATTTTATTTTTTAGAAGATTTTATTTATTTATTTGAGAGAGAAAGAGAACACAAGCAGGGAGGAGGGGCAGAGGGAGAGGGAGCAGACCCCCCCCACCCCCGAACAGGGAGCCTGATGCAGGGCTCGATCCCAGGACCCTGGGATCACAACCTGAGCCAGAAGCAGAAGCTTAACTGACTGAGCCACCCAGGGTCCCCACACATGCAGATTTTAGAAGCCAGGTTTGGGGGATATCAACCAAGATAAGTCACAGTTCCTGTCTTTGAGGAATTTACCGGCTAATAAGGGAGACAGACGAGGAGATGGGCAATTAACCACAGAGGGCCAAAGGCAGCCAAAGGCAGTGGGTAGAGTCTGCCCAGCATTCTGCCGCTGCACCTGATTATCTCTATGGGCTTGGGCCGGTCCGAGCCTTGGTTTTTTTATTTGTGAAATTGGGTGATTAATAGCATCTATCCTTTTGTGTCATTCTAAGGATTAAATAAGTCATGTTTGCTAACAGTGCTGTTGCCATTGCTATGCTTGTTATTCTCCTAGAAGTCGGCAAGGTGTCCTATGAAGCTGTGTCATCTCGGTAGTCCCCAATAAGTAATGGCATAAAGCCATCTTTCTACCTTAGGCTAGTCAATAAATATTTGGGTCTCTAGCATGTGCAGTGCATCCAGAAGCGTGAGAGTTTTAGCAGAGCCTCAATTCACTCTAGGTTCAGTTCCAAATTTCTTGTGCGAGCTTCAAATTGTGTATAGTCAGGATTACTCTGGAAAATCCCTTCAGAGGCCACCACGTTGAAGCCTGTGCTGTCTCTCAAAAAAAAAAAAAAAAAAAAATTCAGCACGATTAATTTTTCCTCCCGTTTGGGGACAGATCCTGTTTCTTTGCCAGAACGCCAGATGAAATACTTGGCTTGCATTCCCTGGCCATGCTGTAGAGCATTCATGCAGTTTTAAACATTAGGATGACACTCATAAAGATGAGATACTCTTACCATGACAGACACATTGGAACTGGACCCAACCGAGAGATGAACAGGGTCACGTCTCCACTTACTTGCGAGTGCAAACATACTGAGTCAAAAGGCAGGGAAATCGTGATTGAAGGGATAATTTGTATTTCCTTTTATTGAATTGTATTAATTGAATTCACTCTCATGGGATGATCTAACACCATGGTATAAAGAAGAATAAGAGGTCATCCCTGCCCCTTTGGGCGCTTCCAGTGTTGTTGGGAGGCGAAACACAAATACACAAAGAGTTAAACCAAAATACTGAGTTTGGAGGAATATGTGCTCCCTGATTATGACTGACTTTTATTGAGCTTTGTACTGTGTTCCAGGCACTATTAGCTCATTTAATCCTCACGACAACAAGAAAGGTCCTTTTATTATTATTTTTTTTAAGATTTTATTTATTTATTTGAGAGAGAGAGAATGAGACGGAGAGCACGAGAGGGAAGAGGGCAGAGGGAGAAGCAGACCCCCTGCTGAGCAGGGAGCCCGATGCGGGACTCGATCCCGGGACTTCAGGATCATGACCTGAGCCGAAGGCAGTCGCTTAACCAACTAAGCCACCCAGGCGCCCAAGGGTCCTTTTATTATTACTGCTATGTTTTGCAATAAACAAAGGCATGTGGAGATGAAGCTATTTGCCCAAGGTCACCCAGGCAGCCTGGCTGCTGAGCCCTCTCACTGAACCGCTACACCCTACTGCCTTCCCCGTGACACTGGTGGGAGCTGGGAAGGCTTTAGAGCGAGGTACTGAATGAATGAACCTGGAACTGTATGCAAAATCTGGAGAGATGGAAGGAAGGTGGGGGGGTGCTCTGAGAATACATCTAGAAGTGGGACTCAAGGGAGGGGGGAGGAGGTGAGAAGTCATGAAGGAGAACCAGGAAGAAAATGGAAAAGATGACTTCAGATTTTAAAAGGTATTGCATGATATACATGAAAAATATAATACTGGAGCTACAATAGCTCCCTGGGAGTTTCTTTTGGTGTAAGCCTGGAATATTTCATTCATGAACATTTAAGCAAGTTTTCAGTAGTGTTTTTCTGTTTCTAGCATGCAGGGGGGAAATATTAGGACATAAAATGCAAATGATTTGCTTTACATTCAATGAAGTTTTGTCTTCCTAAAAACATCTTGTAGGGACATCGATGGAGTGTTGCAGCGAGCAAATAATACAGAGTACGGTCTGGCCTCGGGGGTTTTTACAAGAGACATAAGTAAAGCCATGTATGTGAGCGAAAAACTAGAAGCAGGAACTGTTTTTGTTAACACGTACAACAAGACGGATGTGGCAGCCCCTTTCGGGGGAGTGAAACAGTCTGGCTTTGGGAAAGACTTAGGTATGCTCTGCTTTTCTCCTCCATGTTCCCTTTGTTTGCCTGTCACAGGGAAGTCTGTTTGATGTTTCCTGCAGCACTCCTGTCTTGTTTCGAAGGACATTTCCTAAACGGCAGTTGGATCTGGGTTTATATGGGTACTAACTCTGTTTTAATGTTAAACATTTTTAGCTAACGTACATACAGAAAAGTACCCAAATTGCATGGAAAAGTGTTTTTCAAAGAACAAGATTAATGTTGAAAGGAAGAAGAAACACTGGCGATATCTGTTAGCTAAAATATGCTTGGTTTTTTTTTTACCTGACATTCAGCACGCACTTGGTTTAGCTTTCGTGGGACTAAGTGAAACCAACAAAGGGAAATGGGTGGAGGGCAATACGCAGCTAGTTCCAAGAAGAAATCCTGTCTGTAAGCTGCCTGGCAGTCTTTCAGAATCAATAGTGCAATTGGCAGGGTTTTCTGGAAGTCTGGGAACTCAGATTTAGAATAGCAGAAAATCCAAAAGGTAATTAATTCTTTGTGGGTAGTGACACTATCACATTTCAAGTAACAGCTTACTTTGAACACCATGAACCAGATCTTCTGCTAACTACTTTACCTGTAACAGCACAAGCAGCCCTCACAATAGCCCTGGGAGGGAAGTGCTATTATTATCCTTGTTTTGTAAATGGGGAAATTGGGGCTCAGAGAGGGTGGGTAACTTGCCCAAAGTTACACAGCAGGTCACTGCTTGGAAAGAGAATTCCAAGCCAGGCAGTCTGGCTGCCAAGCCCATGTTCTTACTCCCCACAGCCAGTCTGGCTTGTTTCAAAAATGGAAATATTCGTGATTTATTGGTTTATTAGTCCACTAATATTAAGTTTGGTTAATGTGGGGTATTTTTACATTTTCTCTTCCCTGGTGACTTTTGGTAATGTATTTGCAGCAATAAAAGTAGCTCCCTTTTTAAATTCCATTGAGTTGAAGGTAAATGGTGTTTACTGTAAAACAATAGAATTTGCCTAAATGGTTTCTTTCTCTCCCAATTTTAAACTCCCTAAGCCCAGGGGTTCCCCAGCCTTAGCCGCACATTGGATTAGAGTCACCTGGGAGCTTTAAAAAATACAAAGATGTTGATTTAATTGGTCTGGGGTGTGACCTGGGATCAGGAGTTTTAAAAGCTTCCCAGGGCAATTCTCCATTAAGGTTAAGAACCCTTGTTTTAGCTCAACTTCTAGGATCATATATTCATTAGTTGTCCCTGTGGTATTTGTGCCCTTTCACTGTGATAGAAATCGATGATTTGTACAAGCTTAAAATAGAATAGAAACAGAAAGGCAAACCTACTGATCTTCTAGCCTGGATATACTCTTCTCTATACTATGTAAGTCAGGAAAACGACATTATCTTTAAAATAAGATTACACCAAAGGATCTCAAACTTTCTTTCTTCTGCTCAATTCTGCTTCATTTAATATAATCTGAAGGACATTATGTTGGTCACTTCTGTTCAGCCTAAATGGGCAAAGGATAGTGATGAAGAGCTTGTTGTCAGGCAGGGAAATAAGGGAGCAAGTTTTCTGGTGGAGACTGACCAAGTCAGCACTGTTCCTCAGAAGACCTGATCGGTGGTCTAAGCCCTTACTCCTCGAAGTGTGGTCTGTGGACCACGAGCATCCACATCATTGGGGGATGGTCACAAATGCAGAATCTCAGGGCCTTCACTGGATTTAATCAGAATCTGCAGTTTCCCAAGGTCTTCGGGTGACTCACATGAACTTTGCCATTTGGGAAGCCCTGGCTTCGGCCACATTCCAATTGATTACTGACCTATACACCTATATCTGCATCCAGAGTCTGGTGACATTGCATTCACTGGTCCATGAACTGTTTTTCTGTCCCCTAGGGGAGGAAGCTCTAAACGAGTACCTCAAAACCAAGACGGTGACGCTGGAATACTAGGGCAGGGCCATCATCGGGAACCCTCGGCAGACGACACCACTCCTGATCCCTCAACACACTTCAGAAGCCTGGGTGTGCTGAGGGAAAAGGTACCAGCCACGAGCCAAAAAACGCACACATGGACCATAAAGAGGGTCAAGACCACATGTCCAAGCATTTACACCTGTGCCTGAATATTTTCTGATACACCTTTTATACCTTAAAATGATTTGTCATTGTTGGGGTTTGACTATGTTGTATATCCCACGTGTTTGTAAACCGCCAAGTGGCTTTTCCTCCCCACCAAGACTAATCTAACCATTGTTGTTCTTCTTGAAAAATGTCCGTATCAGGCAGTTATAATACACAAGGTGCATTTGGGGGAAACTTTGTATCATATGTGCAGGTTTTAACCTCTGAACTATCCCTATGGCTGAGCAAAATTTCTATAATTTTGCTCTCAAGGAACAGTATATCTTGTAAAGAATGTGAAGCAAATTCCCTTTTTTTTCATATTTGGAAATAAGATACATCTTTGTGCCTTTTGATGTTCTACTTTTCAACCCACTGTGATGGACAACCAATCCAAAACAGTGCTTGAGTACTTACTAGGTATGGGGTACTATGTAATGTTCTGAGGAATAGACAGAATTTAATGACATCATCTCTGGCCCCACATAGCTTAAATTCTAATAAATGGCTTTTAAAAAGTTAATTCTACAGTATGATATAGAGTGTAAATAGCCTTTGGAGGCTGGTCTTGTTCTTATCATACCATCTTGCCATGTGACTTGGGGAAACTTCTCCCCAAGTTGAGCAACTTCTCCCAGCCTCGGTTTCCTTATCTGTCAAATGGGGATAGTAATGCCTTTCTCAGGAGCTTTATTCTGAGGATTCAATGCAATAATATAAGCACCTTGCATTGTGCTATGTTCATGGTACTCAAGAAAAAATTAACTTTGTTTCCCCATCACTATTTTAAAAATATATTGTGATAAACTAACTAGATGACTTAATTTCCCTACGATCCTTTTCAGGAGTCATTGATTCCTATACTCCGCTGTTCTGACACGGTGCTTGAGGCAGCGACACTGGAAAATGCCATATAATGAAAAATGGCAATGGTACGAGGAAAAGGATTGCTTTTCTTTCCGCAGCTCATTTGTTATTCATTGAACATCTCGGTTTCCACTTTTCTACCTACCGGATCTGCTGTATGACCACTGGTTGGGTGATCTTGGGCAAGTTAGTTACCTACTATCTCAGAGCCTGGGTATCTATAAAATGGGGATAAAGTCCCTATCTCATTAGGTGTGGGAAGGATTCAATGGGATGATATGCATAATGCACCTGACAAGCTGTTTGGACCATAGTCTGCACCCAAGAAATGGGAATTCGTACAATCCATGCAGGACTCACAAAATTGACTGTTGTCAGACCAAAAATAGTTGAGTAAATTATTACCATCCACATGTTACGAGAAGGTGAGTTCCTGGATTGCAGTGTTATTGGAGGACGGTCTGAGCAATGAACTTCTATTACTCCTCTTTTAAAGGAAAATTTCAGTAAGCACTCCTATCTCTGACTTTGGAGAAGCCCTTAGGGAACACCGGGTACTTTGCAGACTCAGCAGCTTATCAGAAAGGGAACCAATTAACAAACAACAACCAAATCAGAGGCAGAAAACATCCAAAAGGAAGAATACCAGGTGTAATCCCAGCATGATCAATAGAGCATATTTTGCCTGTAAGCATTAGCTCATTTAATATACAATAGCTCATTTACCATCGGAGCTGGGTACAGATGAAATTCTAAATTGGAATGAATATTCTCTGAGTCCAAATTGATGGTTCATATTTGAATTAAATGACAAAGGCCTTATGATAAAGGAACCACTTTTAAATGCGTTTGAACTGATTTCATGTGAACTAAAATATCATTTTACCAAATATTATTTAAAAAGATTTTATTGGGCGCCTGGGTGGCTCAGTTGGTTGAGCGACTGCCTTCGGCTCAGGTCATGATCCTGGAGTCCCTGGATCGAGTCCCGCATCGGCCTCCCTGCTCGGCAGGGAGTCTGCTTCTCCCTCTGACCCTCCTCCCTCTCATGCTCTCTGTCTCTCATTCTGTCTCAAATAAATAAGTAAAATCTTTAAAAAAAAAAAAAGATTTTATTTATTTATTTGACAGAGAGAGAGAGAGAAAGCGCACAAGCAGGGGGAGGGGCAGAGGGAGAAGCAGGGTCCCTGCTGAGCTCGATGCGGGGCTCGATCCCAGGACCCTGGGATCATGACCTGAGCCGAAGGTAGACGCTTAACCAACTGAGGCAGCCAGGTGCCCCCAAATATTTTAATGATAGATAAAATGGCAAACAAAACCATGTCTGTTTCTTCTGGACTCATTTTACCCTCTACTACGTATCTCCGTAGCAGTATTTTTCATCTTCTTTGGGCCACACTCCTCTCTGAGAATCCGCTAAAAGCTGTGGAGCCCCTCTGTGCCATTTCTACCCGAATTCCCATACACATACCTAATTCTGCAAGTATCTTTAAGGGGTTCACAGATCTCCTAAAGCCCATGCTTGGAGATTAACAACTCCTTCTTCCATAGCAAGTTCTAAAGTTCCTACTGGCTTGAGTCTCTTATCTGACTGCTGATCAGAATCCAAGGCTCCATGGAATTCACAAAATGACCAGTGAATTTTTTTTTTTTTTAAAGATTTTCTTTATTTATTTGACACAGAGAGAGACAGCGAGAGAGGGAACACAAGCAGGGGGAATGGGAGAGGGAGAAGCAGGCTTCCCTCGGAGCAGGGAGCCCGATGCGGGGCTCGATCCCAGGACCCTTAGAACATGACCTGAGCCGAAGGCAGATGCTCAATGACTGAGCCACCCAGGCGCCCCATGACCAGTGAATTTGAATTGGAACATAATGATCCACAGCCTACCAGGTGATTTAATTAACACCGGGAATAATTAGATTATCACTATTCTGGGTTCCTGGCTGGCTCAGGTGGTGGAGCATGCAACTCTTGATATTGGGGTCCTGAGTTTGAGCCCCATGTTGGGCGTAGAGATTACTTAAGATAAAAAAAAATTTTTTTTTAAAGATTATCACTATTCTTTCAGATCACAGATTATTTGGCTAAAGAATAAAGCTGTGATCTCATTGTCACCTGCATGGGGAGGTGTGGACACTCCAAATGGTTCTATGGCCCTTCTCATCCTCTTCCTCTTGCCTTTGCTAAAGCAGTCACCTTTTGCTCAAACACACTTTGTGGCTTCCTACCCCCAGCTCGGTTTGAGGGTCTCTCCTCTATGCTCTCACTTGTCGGGAACACAGTGCTTACCACTTGGTGCTGAAATTATCTGCCTTCCTGGCCAGATACGAGCACCCCTTCTCCACCCCCAGGATTGGCCTTTTTTCAGTCAATAGTAACCACAGCTATCATGTATTGAGGGCCTCCTGTGTGCTGAACACTCTAAAGTAAGAACTTTGTAAATGCTATCTTGTTTAATCTTAACAACGTCTGAGAAAAATGAGTAAGTTGAGGGGCTCTTCTAAATCTTTTTTTTTTTTTTTTAAGATTTTATTTATTTGACAGAGAGAGAGAGAGCACAAGTAGGCAGAACAGCAGGGAGAGGGAGAGGGAGAGGAAGAAGCAAGCTCTCCACTGAGCAGGGAGCCTGACGTGGGGCTCGATCCCAGGACCCTGGGATCATGACCTGAGCCGAAGGCAGCCGCTTAACCAACTGAGCCACCCAGGCGCCCCAAGGGGGGCTCTTCTTACTAGCTCCCCGACTACCGAGCCAGCCTCATCGCTGATCCCGGTTATGCACAGGTCTCCCAGCCTGTCTTCCTGATTCTGCCATGTGTGGATCTGTTCAAAGTTTATGTCAGATGCTGTCACTCCTCTGGCTCAAACCTTCCAATGGCTCCCAATTCGATTAGAATAAAGTCTAGTGTACTTACTGGGGTCTACAAAGTCCTATCGATCTTGCTTCCTGGCTACCTCTGACTTCATCTCCTATGAATTTCCCTCTTGTTCTGCCTAGCCACCCCGGCTGCCTTGATGCTTCTCAAACAGACGAGCAAACTGTTACCTCAGGGCCTTTGCACTTACTGTTCCTCTTTCCAGTGGCGTGCTGGTAAATATTTACCAAATGGTTCTCTGGGGGAAATGATTCTTGGAGCAATTGCTAACTTCTGTGTACAAATGCTCTCACGAGGGCTGACTGCAAACTAGAGAGCTGCGTGCAATCAGAACACGTGCAAGTCAGCGCCAGCACACCTTTGCCTCTGCCTGCACCTCTTTCCCTACGTACCACCTCCTCGCTGGCTGCCTCACTTCCTTCATGTCTCACCTCCAATCTCATCTCAGTAGAGACAGATTTTCTAAGTCCCCGCATTCATACCTCATCTGCCCTGTCACTATTTATTCTTCTTATCCTGCATTATTTTCATAGCATTTATCACAAGCTGGCATATTTATTTATTGTCAGTCTCTCTCCATCAGAATGTAAACTTCATGGACAGGTGCTTCTTTGTTCAATGCTGCATCTGCAAAGCCTAGTACGTACAAGGAGCTCAATATTTGCTTTCGAATGAAAGCGGTTAAGTAACCTGCCCAAATCACACAGCTGTTAAGTGGCAGAAGAGGCACCCTTGGTAGAGAAGCTGGTGGTCTCAACCAAGCTGGATGGCTTGTACTGCCGATGCCTAAATCAGGGCCCGGGTGGTGAACAGAACACACCGCACATCTGTCATTGTCTCCAAGAGCTGTCGTGCCAAGTGGCTAGAGACAGGCTGAGAAGCCAAACTGGTTCCCCCATACCTGCCCTCCAGGAAAGTAAGAGCTGTAGAGGGGAACCTGGGCTGGAGGAGATTCTCAGAAAGGAGACATGGTGGATGGGGTGATTATCATCACTGCAAATGATACCCAAGTGGATTTTTAAAATCATTCAGTAATACCTAATTATGTAAAAATACATAAAATCGGAAGGTAAGATTCAGCTATAAACTCTCCACGCGGAAATAACCACAGACATTTGAGATTGTTCCAAACTTTCCCTATGAATATATATTTTACAGAATTACTAGAATACTGTACGTAACTTTGTTACCCGCTTTTTGCAGTTAACAATATACAAGCATCCTTCTGTGTCAATAAACATACTTCTTCATACGTTCAGTGGCTTTAACTTGTTCTCTATTGGTGCACATTTACACATACGCCAGACATAGCTGGTTTTACTCTTTTAAACTTCGCAATAAATCTTATACAGAAATCTGTGAACGAAGCTGTAAACTAGGATAAATTCCTAGAACCTATAATCTTACTAAGTTCCCCCCCAAATTCTTGCCACCACGGGGCATTATCCCTATCGCGTCGTAATACCTCACATTTACTGAGCACTGTTCTAACCATGTGCTGTTTCAACTCGTTCATTTCTTGCCAAAACGCCACGAGGGAGACTGTTACCCCCATTTTGCAGGTGGGGAAACGGAGATAGGTGGCCAGGCCGAGGTCTGGTCCAGACAGCTTTGGGGTCCGTGCTGCTGGCAGAGCAACTGGGGGGCCCACAGTGGCCGGGGGCGGCCAGCTCGGTGACACCGGGCCCCACCACTTACTATTGCGGGGCCTTAGGAAAGGTACTTAGCAGCTCATCTGTGAAGTGGATATAAGCAGAATCACCTCATAAGGTGGTGGTTTTGTTTTTTTGTTTTTAGCAATTAGGACACTTACTGCGTCACAAAGTCTAGGGATTCCATCTGCAGTTATTTAATGCGGTGACTTCATGGCGCCCCCTGCTTTACTTTGCTGTCCCTCGAGGCGCAGACTCGAGAGTTGGCTCCGTTTATGGCCACTAGACAGGACTCCTGGGAATCCTATCAAGTCATAAAATATTTAACCCTTTCTTCTAAAAGAAGAAAGGAACCACCTCTTGATGTGCCTCCTTTTTAGGAATGAAAAATCCTTTCCTTTCCCAGAGTCTACTAACGAGACTTCGCTTATGCCTCGCTGGGAAAGTTTGTTTCACGTGCTCATTCCCACTCCAATCACTGGCAGGGGTTTCCCATGACTGGGGGTGCGGGGGGGCGGGCGGGGAGGGGAGTCAACCACAAAGATCCCAGCGTTCAACTTTTTGGATAAGTCTACCAATCATAATTACCCCATCTTGTTTATATTGGATCGAGAACCAATGACGTTTAAAATGAATTACTTTACTGACATAAAAAGAGTAGTTTAATGACCATTTATTGTACATTTCAACCAAGTGAAAGGCCCTCTGCTAGGCACTGAGGGAAATACAAGTGAAAATAAGACTCAGCCCCTCCCCTTGCCTTTCCTACCAGACTAGGGGATACAGGAACAATAATACAAGCTACTTTGTAAGGCAGGTGTTGTTTTTTTTTAAATAAGTACCGTATTTAATGCACAATTAAAATATTGTGGGAATGGACAGGAGATTCATTCAGAATGAAATTTTTGCTTCAAACACCATTACACCACATTTTCGGATTTATAACTGTCACAGAGCCACAAAGGATGGGACCCCCACAAGTATGGTCTTAGCAGGAATAGAATCACTGACCAAGGGGCTGCCAGGTCTCACACCCCAACACCAGGCAGGGAAAGCACGGGTCAGACTAACCAAAGCACAGTGGTGATTTACTTTCCAGCAGCCTGAAGGGCCAACTGCTGACAAACAAAACAGCTTTCTAATAATTTGCTGAGTCAAGAACACAATCTTGGTTTCATCCACAGTTTTTTTGGGTTTTTTTTTTTTTTGATACAGGAGGTTAAATATTTTTTTTCTGTGAATTCTTTTGCTATGGCCTATTCGTTATTAAGATACTAGTTTTTTTTTCTAATTTGTAAGAACCCTTTATATATTGACAGTCTTATGTTGCAAATATTTTTCCCAATTTGTCCCTTACCTTTAAAATTTCTTTTCATAAAACTATGCACTAGTTTTTAATATTTATGCACGAGTTTTCTGCTCTTTTCCTTTGTGATTTCAGACTCCGCCATTCTGCTTAAAAAAAACAAAAACAAACTTTTGACTCCTGCCTCCTGAAAAAAGAAAAAAAAAACCCTTTTTCCCAATTTCACTATTAGATGTTCACCCATATTTTAGTATGAAATGCTTATAATTTTATTTCTTTATATTTCAATCTTTAATCCACAGAAAATTTATCTTAGCACATGGTATGAGGCTAAGATCTAACCTTGTTTGAAATAGCCAGTTCGGATATTGTACACTAAATAATTCATCCATTTTACACTTACTTAAAAATGACATCCTTATCCTAAATTAAATTTTCATGTTTTTCTTTTTTCTAGTACGTCTCAAGAGTGTCCAGAGGACCTGAATTTAGTTGACTTCCTTTACTGTACAGGGAGGCTCGCTGTAGTACATGAGATAGCCATGGCAGGAAGGCACTGTTAAAATACTACACACTAGTATGTATTTCTAGACTGGCCTCTCACTGATCACTCGGTGTATTTCCACTGGGATGTGTAGTTCCTGTGAAGTTACACCTTCATATCCCCTGCCTGGAGCAGCCTACCATGGCTTGACATTTCCTGTTATACCCTCATACAGCCATTAAGTCATTTAATAACATTATCCAGTGCCTAGTCAGTACCATCCACCATACTATGTAGTGAGCCAGACAAATGCAACTCTTCCCCCAATGTAGCAGAAGACGTTAGCTGGGAGGAGGCGATCTTCAACTATTTACACCAATAATCCGTCACAGTTATGTTTGGTGCTACTAAATATAGCACAATAACCGTTCCAGCTGAGGAGTCTCATTTCAAGATCTGTTCATTTCTTCGTACATTTAGTGAGGCACAGCCCAGAAGAGCTGGTTCCAGTTTCCAATGGGAAATACCAGGAAGAACCTTGAGAATTACCTTCAGTGTATTTGTAAAGATGTCTTGAGCTAACGTGAGGAGTGGGAAAAAAGAGTTAAAAAGAGAGCCCTAAAACATTAAGGGACAAATTCCATCAGCTCAACCCACTTGGAGATGATTTTTTAAATTCTCAGGCCTATATCCTGAGCAAAGCCAGTCCCTTGGCAGATGAGATCTGAAACAAATTTGATAAGGTCAAGAATGAGGCAAAAAGGCGACTCGAGCATAGGATCATTTTGACCTTTGAAAGGGAAAACCAGTGGTTACACTCTTCTTGTACCACACCCTATTTTTTCTGTGATGTCCCTTATTTCCTACATTTGATAGGTTTCAAACTGTGGGCAACAGTGTAGAATAG
The DNA here is from genome assembly GCF_011800145.1 of Mirounga leonina. Lineage (NCBI taxonomy): Eukaryota > Metazoa > Chordata > Mammalia > Carnivora > Phocidae > Mirounga > Mirounga leonina. The sequence continues at coordinate 13,770,217 of NW_023270739.1, forward strand.
TTTTAATAGCTGAAACAAAAAAATCTGCCTTCTGAAAAAAAAAAGGAAAAACAAAAACAAAAAAACCATGAATTTTCCAACCAGTAAATTCTATATGCAGAGTGGCTGCAGAGTCCCCAGCAGTGATGAAACCAGAGAGCGCCAGATTTCCAGCTCACGCTGGAAAGGACTTTTTTTTTTTTTTTTTTTTTTTTAATGAAACTAGCTATGCCTGAGGACAGCTGAATATAGGTAATTCTTCTCTTTTTTTTTTTTTTTTAATGAAACTAGCTATGCCTGAGGACAGCTGAATATAGGTAATTCTTCTCTCTTTTTTTTTTTTTTTTTAAATTTTATTTATTTATTTGACAGAGAGAGACACAGCGAGAGAGGGAACATAAGCAGGGGGAGCACCACAGATACCTGAAATGCAAAACCACCAGCAAGCCATATTCGTTTTCTGCAGAACTAGCAGGCATGTATCACCTGTTGCTGAGATCATTTATTTTACTATTTCTTTTTTTTACTGGCAGGACTGTCCAAAACCTCGATCTTGCCTTTTCCACCTTCTGAATGAGGAAGCTTAATGTTATCTATGGTGACTTCAGAAGACGTGCCGTCTTCTTCTCCCTCAGATTCTGAGCTGTCCTCCGAGCTGTCTTGCAAACTCTCTTCTGAACTGTCCTCTTCTTTTGAATCGGATTGATTCATCTCAAACAAGGCCACATCCTGCCAAAAGCACCACGTGAGAAATTTATTTCAGGGCAGTTCCCTAGAAAGTTGTATTAACAACCTCGGGAAGGACCAACATTAAGCACAAATATTGAAGAACATAGGACAAGAAATGTTTTTAATACAATATGGTACTTTTTTTCTTTCAGTTGCCATAGTCCACCATGATGATTTACAGGTACTACACGTTTAAAAAGTTCCCCACAACCCGATTCTATATATCCTGAACACGTTCAACAACATGCATCCAACAAATATCAACATATACTAACATGAGCCAGGCACCACGCTAGGTCCTAGAGACTCCACAAGAACAGCAACAAAAATCTTTGCCTTTCTGGAGAGGGATTGGCAAATTACAGCTTGCAGGCCAAACCCAGTCCGCTACCTGTTTTTGTTTAGCTCGTGAGCTAAGAATGTTTTTTTTTTTTTTTTTAATTTTTAAGTGGTAGAAGAAAAAAAATCAAATAGTATTTCATGAAACATAAGAATTATATGATATTCAAATTTCAATATCCATAAATAAGTTGATAAAACCTGCCTATTCATACATATCGTCTACAGCTGCTGTCAGACTAAAACAGCAGAAATGAGCAGTCACCACAGAGACGGTATGGTCCGCAAACCTGAAGTCCTTACTAGCTGGCCCCATACACAAAATAGTTGCTGACCTCGTTCTAGTTGGGAAAGAAAGACAATGAACAACTACATATAAAGCATAGCGTAGGGCAGTGAAAAGGAAGAAAAGTAAAGCAGGAGAGGATAAGCTTCTAATAGGGCCATCAGGGAAGGCCTCTTGTTGCGGTGCAACCGATGAGAGATGGAGGGAGTGAAGATGCAGAAATCTTGGAAGAGCCTCGTACAAAGAGGGGAAAAACCTGAAGGAGACTGAATGGGAGTGCAGGAAAGAAGGGGTGCGGTGGCAGGTAAGTCAGATGGAGCTGGAGGCAGGATCACACGGGCCCTCGAAGGACTCTGAATTCATCAGAACTGTGAGGGGAACGTGGGCCACACCTAGTGTGAAGAACAGATGCTAGGAAAGAAAAGGCAGAAGCAGGGGAACCTGTGGAGAAATCACTGCAAGAGTCCACAGGAGAGACCACGATGACGTGGACCAAGGCTGGCAGCCTTGGGACATCGTGCAGAGTCGCTGGATCTGGGACATACCCTGGAGGTAGAGCTGACCAGAGCTGCCGATGAATGAGATACTACTACCAACAATGTCAGCTCTGTCCAGACCCTAGTGTTATAAAGGGAACTCCGGTATAGAAAGAAGATCTGAGGCCGGCTGGAGATCTCCCATGTGGCTTAGGTTATCGGTCTGTTAAATGCATCATTTATTTTTACGTTTTCAGTGAGTCAGGTTATGATTACTTCTTTCAGGCCTTTTTTTAGGAAAACACAATCCACTTGGGACACATAGTAAATTAATGCTTCAAGATAACAAATGTAATATTTGACTTGAAAAAGCCCTTCCTCTTCTCTATTTCTAAATTCCTAAACTCCACTCAGGGAAGCCTACTGATCTGTAAGATCCCTAATTATAAAATGAACAAGTTCCCATGCAATATTAGAAACATGAGCTGACTCTGCAAGAAGGAAAATATCACTTGAATTAAAACGGAAAAGTCCTCTCCCTTATAGATGATGAGGCGTACTGGTAATTTTAATTTATGAAATGAAAACAAAGCATCATTACCATTTGTATAACTTTTCCAAGAGCCCCATCAATATCTTCAATATTGAAACGACCAGGTGGTGCGGCTGCCATTTCTTTTCTTAGCTTTTCATTTGCCTGAGCCATCTGTGGGAGAAAGGTCTGTACTTGGTCTAATACTAAGGAGAGAAAATATAGTTTATCAATATTTATGTTAGTCTTTGGCCAAACTTCAACTTTTAAAATCCAGAATTTACTGTAAAACACTTTTGAATTCAATAGTCACAATAGTAACAAAAGTTATAATAAAAAAATCTTTCAAATTTCTTCCACTTTAAAAAACCCCCATCCTCTTCTGAATCTTTAAAGCAGGACTACACAAGTTAGTGAATATTTCCTTGTTTATTTGTGTGTGGTGTTTTTTTAAAGATTTTATTTATTTATTTGACAGAGACAGACACAGCGAGAGAGGGAACACAAGCAGGGGGAGTGGGAGAGGGAGAAGCAGGCCCCCCACTGAGCAGGGAGCCTGCTGAAGGGCTGAATCCCAGGACCCTGAGATCATGACCTAAGCTGAAGGCAGACACTTAACGACTGAGCCACCCAGGCGCTCCGATTTGTGTTTTCATATATTCCCAGAATTGTACATCCCTAGATGGCTGGCATTCAACCAATAGTAACTAATTAAGGAGAAAGTATGACTTAATAGTTAGATGCCTCAGGCTCTGAGGCTTTGGGGTCAGGCTGACAAGGTTATTAATAGAACCCCAGTTCCACCTCTTACTCCCTGAATTACCTTGGGCAAGTTAACTAAGTAGTGGTTGTTTTTACCTGCCCAATATCTGTTCCCCTTTCTTCTGGTAACATAACCTTGACTTTCCTTTTAAGCTCTGTCACTCTTAGTCACTCTTGTGCCTTGCCCTTCTCATGCCTATATGTTCCATAACCTTGGTCAACATGATTTGGTTCAGTGGCTTATTCAGTGATACTGTGATCCAGTCAGGCCAATAAGAGATCACCCTGGGACTCTGGCTGGAACTGTGAGAAAGAGATCCCTTCCTTCTGAGTGAGTAAATGACCGGGTGAGCTGCTGATAAACTGGCCAACTTGCCACAGGTAAGGAAGAGCCTGCTCTAGATTTAGCCAACACCTAGGAAAGCAGAGCTGAGAGATATGGGGCAGTAGACCCCTAGGACACCAAGCACCTGGATGCAGATGTACCCGAAGTCACTGGGTTCCCCCCCTCCCAATAAAATTGGCCAACGTAATTTATTTTTTGGCTTAAGGCAACTGGAGCTGGAGTTTAGTCATTTGCAACCACGGGTGTCCTAAATAATAAATTTAATTGAACCATTCAAAACCTCAATTTACTCATCTGTAAAAACAGGAGGGATAACTCTACTATGCTAAGTACAGGGGAATCAATAAACAAGGTATGTCTCATTTCTTGAGCTCTCAAAAAAGGCCCAGCACATAACTGTGCACAAAACGAGTTCTCAAGACTTGTGAAGTCACTGCTACAGCTACACAGTACATGACTGAACTGTCCAGAGTAGAGAAGAAGAAAAGAGAAAGGTGGTAAAGGTCAAGAAATGGCCTTTGATTGTAAAACAGGACTGCTGGAAGGATGCACTGAGGTCCTAGAATACGAAGCCCCGCACAATGGCTATCACAATGGGGAAAGAAATGGAAGATATAAAAAAGACTCAGATGGAAGTCCACAGATGGAAAACACTGTCAGCAGCTCCTAAGACACCGAAACCCCCGAGCAGTCCCGGGGTGGGGGGACAATGAACAGCTCTGGCTGGACTGGGGTTCACTGCGGATCTCTACTGCTTAACTGGGCAAAATTTAACATCAGAGAAGGTTCTTGAGAGAAAAGGGGAGTGGAGAAAGAGAGAGAAAGATACTTACAGGGACTCCTCTCTATCCTCACTGTTTGAAGAGTGGAATTTTTTCTGCAGTTCGGCTTGGGCTTGATGAGTAACCTGTCCCATATACCTGAAAGCACACACACACTTAATTTACTACAGCATAAAGAGATGGGGGCCCGTCAGCAAACTTCCCAGGACCGCTCTCAAGTCTTGAACATTCCACATTCCCCAAGACATTTTTAGAAAAGGAGGCTCCCCAAGTTCCATGGCAACATTTTACTTCTTTACGCCCAGCCGCCTCCCCTTCTTTAGGCCTGCCTCATACATCTGTATGTGTCACCGATGCTGAGGAGTAAGCGCAAACGAACCTGCACCCTTTGTGGATCAGAAATCCATTAGTGACAAATGAGTTTCTGCAACGAAGGGACAGAGGAAGCAGCAAAGAGTACAATGATGGTTAAGTGAAGCCAGAAATGGTTACTAGCTGCATTATACTGGTCAAATTACTTAACCTCCTGGAACACTTGTTTATCTTTAAAGCACACCTGCCTTGTTAGTGGACCTTCATTAAAGATGTCCAACCTGGACAAATGAGCCCTTTGGAGAACTTTTGTCTGTCCCCCCTGCAACCCCCCAACCCCATGCACCTTTGCAGCCCCATCACTCACTACTCCTCAAATCAACAAACGCTTCAGCCCATCAGAGCTCAGAGGACAGGACTTGTCTTTCAAAACTCAAGGCTTTGATCACCCTGTTCCCAACGCCTGGAAAACCTCTTCACTCAAATACAAAAACCCTATTCACCCCCCCAAAGCAGATCTCAACCAATATTCTTTGATTACTACTTTAGGTCTAGCAAATGGATTAGCATAGAGAATCCAATCAGACTGATTGTGTTCGAATCCCAGTTTTGTCACTTTTCAGCCAGATGATCCCCAGTAAGTTACTTATCTATGATACACTGTGACTCAGTTTCCGCACCTATAAAATAGAGAGAACCTTATGCGCAGGGTTTTTGTGAGGATTAAATGAGTTAATTAAATCCTGGGTCACAGTAAGCACTACATAAGCTTTGGCTATTATTATAACTCTTCGGGATGCTCTGGGTTCTCACAGAACGTCTTCAAGCTAAGATTCACCGAGAATATGCCCAAGGACTTAGGCGCATTCTCCTTCTTCTCAAAAAAAATAAAAAATAAAAATAAAAATCAACAGGTACTACTACCTCCATTTTCCAAACGTGAAAACTGGAGCTTTGAGAATGTAAACAAGTCTCCTGTAGTTCCACAACTGATCAGTCGTGGAGTTGGGATTCAAACCCATGCTTTTTAACTCCCTACTATGGTGTCTGAAATCCTGTGTGGATTTCCTAGACCCAAGCGTCCCTCTGCAAGAGAGAGGCAAGGCACTAACGGGTGGTTTTGTGAGCATGGGGGGGGGGGTTAATCCATAACAGTGACCTGCTCCCCCCACCAGCCCGCTGCGGGGACGCGGAGAGCCCACCTAAAGCCCTCCCCAGGCCCCGCCCTCAGGGGAGGTGTCCTGCTAATGCACTCCGCGGAGTGGGCGCCCACTATCGCGCGGAATGCAACCATCCCGGGGCCCCCGAGCCCCACCCCCGCCGCGGCGGTCTCGCAGAAGTCCCGCGGTCACCGCTGGGCGTCCCCTCGCGGGCGCGGGACCTGGACAGCGAGCCACCGGCCGGCCGCTGTCCCGGCCACACGCCCCCTGCCGCACGTGCACACCCCACGCCGCCGCCCCCCGCCCGTCACCTCCGCGGCCGCCGCTCCCGGCTGTCAGCAGCTCCTTGGACACCGAGACCGCCGAAGAGTCCCGGGGGGACGACGAACAGCTCGCGCGGGACGGAGGCTCGCCGCGGCCCTCCATGCCGCTTGTTAGGCTGGAGAGCCAGCCCACCCAGGCCCGGATGCCGGAAAGAGGTTCGGCCAGGGGGCGTGGCCACGGCCGCGATTGGACGAAACTGGGCGGTGGGCGGGGCGCGGGCGGCCGCGGCCACGGCGACACCTGGCGGATCCCTGAGGCCATTCCTGTGGTGGGAAAAGGAAGGTTGGGACTCTTGAGGTCCCCTGGCGGGATCAAAGAGCTGGCAAAACTCAATTTTAGCCAAACAGTCCGGACAACAGGTCACCCTGGCGCTGCCTTCCTCATTTTTTAATTTTCAGGTTGCGGTAAAAAACACACACACACACACACACATAAAATCTACCATCTTAACCAGTTTTAAGTGTAGTTCAGAAGTGTTAACTCTATTTACATTGTTAAGTACCAGAGCTCTAGAATTTTTGCACCTTGCAAAGCTTAAACTGTATCCATTTAGCAACCCTCCCTTATTGTTATCATAATAACGACTTACCATTGTATCACAACCAAGTTTTAAAAAGCAGGGCACAAAGAATTATGGGAGAAATGACAGTAGGCACTGAGGAGGAAGACACTGATGAATGCATTTTAAAGCTGATTTCATTCTCTTTCTATTTAAAACCTACTCTGTCTAGAGATCCTTCGGGGAAGGGACAGCAGCTTTTTTTCTTTATATTGCCAGTGCCTCACTTGGAGTCAGGCACATCGTTAATGATTAATCCGTGTTTAACTAATGAATGAACAGAGAAAAGTTGAACAAATGAATAATTGTGAATTGTTTCATTGATTGATGGATCACCCCTGTACAACAGGATTGAGCCTTTAGAAATGTCCTCAAATCTCTGTTGTGAATTGTTGACTAGATCAGAAGCACCCCATAGGTACAAAACTAATGGAGCTATTTGCAATAATAACTTAGAAATTAAGACATTCATATCTAGCCAAGATAGAGTAGAAGATGCAGAATTTAGTCTCCCTCCTAGAAATGATGTTGTTAACCAGAAAAGCAGTTTTATAAAATGTGAAAATAAATGTAAAACATAGTTTTCCTCACTTTTAATCTCTTAAAAACAATAGATTGTTTAGATTTTTAAAAAATATTATAGGGTTTATAACAAATGTAGAAGTAAAATACATATAAGAAGAATAGCACAGAAGAGGGGAACCTGGGTGGTTCAGTCGTTAAGTGTCTGCCTTCAGCTCAGGTCATGATCCCAGGGTTCTGGGATCGAGCCCTCCATCGGGCTCCTTGCTCCGTGGGAAGCCTGCTTCTCCCTCTCCCACTGCCCCTGCTTGTGTTCGATCTCTCACTGTGTCTCTCCCTGTCAAATAAATAAATAAAATCTTAAAAAAAAAAAATAATAGCACAGAAGTTGGAAGTAGTAAATCTGTTGTAAGGATCTTATATTTTATGTAAAGTATTTTAATAGGATTTAAAAAATAATGATAAGTTAAAGATGTATATTATAAATACTAGAGCAACTCCAAAAAAAAAACTAAACAAAAACCTAAAAAAGAGGAATAGCTGATCAGCCAATAGTGGAGATAAAACCTGACCTGTAAAGTATAATCAATTAATTCAAAAGAAAACAGGATAAAAGATAAAGAGGAGCAAAGAACAGATGGGATAAATAGAAAAACCAATAACAAGATGGTAGATTTAAGCTAAACCCATATCAGTAATTAGACTAGATGTACATTTGTCTAAGATTTAAAAGGCAAAAAATGTTAGCCTGTATAAAACAAGACCCAACTGCCTGCTGTCAGCAATAAGTTCACTTTAATTGTAAAGACATACATAGGTTAAAGGTCAAGTGATGGAAGAGATAAACCATGCAAATATGAAACAAAAATCAAGCTAGAGTAGCTACATGATTATCAGACAAAGTAGATTTCAAAACAGAGAATATTGCCAAGTGTTACAGATTGAATGTTTGTATCCTCCCAAAATCTATATGTTGAAAGCCCTAACCCCTGAATGTGGCTGTATTTGGAAATGGGGACTCTAAGGAAGTAATCATGATTAAATGAGGTTGTGTGGGGTCCTGATCCAATAGGATTAGTGCCCTTATATAAAGAAACACCAGAGTACTACTCTTCCTCTCTCCATATGCACACACACCAAGGAAAGGCCATGTGAATACATGGTAAGAAGACAACCTTCTGCAACCCAAGGGGAGACCTCTCAGCAGACATCAACCCTGCTAGAAACTTGATCTTGGATTTTCCAGCCTCCAGAACCATGAGAAAATTAATTTTTCTTGTTTAAGCCACCTACTTTGTGGTACTTTGCCATAGCAACCTGAGCAGACTAAGTTACCAAGGATAAATCATAATGATAAGGAGATAAATTCATCATGATGATAGAACAATAATAATTGTGAATGAGTCTCATAACCAAGCTTTAAAGTAAAAGAAGGAAAATCTAATAGAACTAAAAGTAGAAATAGACAATCCTAATATTATTGTAGGAGATTTTGACATTCCTTTCTCAGTAATTGATAGAATTAACTGACTCACAAAACACCTGACCTTGCAACAGCAGAATATATATTGTTTCAATGGCAACAGAATAGTCAATAAGATTGATCATATATATGCAAGGCCATAAAACAAGTCACAAAAAATTTAAAAGATTGAAGTCATCCCAAGTTTTTTCTCTGATGTCAACAAAACTAACAACCTTATCTAGGTTATCAAAAACAAACTAAAAATCAATAATAGAAAGGTATCTGGAAAACCTCCAAATATTTGGAAATTAAACCATTCAGTTCTAAATAACCCATGAGTCAAATAAAAAATATAAAAGAAATTATAAAATATTCTGAGCTGAATTAAAATAAACACAGAAAAAGGGCGCCTGGGTGGCTCAGTCGTTAAGCGTCTGCCTTCGGCTCAGGTCATGATCCCAGGGTCCTGGGATCGAGCCCCGCATCAGGCTCCCTGCTCTGCGGGAAGCCTGCTTCTCCCTCTCCCACTCCCCCTGCTTGTGTTCCCTCTCTCGCTGTGTCTCTCTCTGTCAAATAAATAAATAAAAATCTTTAAAAAAATAAAATAAAATAAACACAGAAAATATCAAAATGTATGCAATGTAGCTGGTGCAGTACAAGGAGGGAAATTTATAGCATTAAGTGCCTATATCTGAAAAGATATAAGGTCTCATTTATCTAAGCTTCCACATTAACTAGAAAAAAAGGAGTAAATTAAACTCAAAGCAAGCAGAAGAAAGAAAATAATAGAGTAGAAATCAATAAAATAAAAAATAAACACAATATAAAAAGTAAAAAAAACCAAGCTGATTATTTGCAAAAATCAATAAAATTGATAAGCCTCTATCCAAACTAATCAGAAAATAACTGGAGAAGACACAGACTAATAATATCAGAAATGGAAGAGGAGCATTACCACAGATTCTATAGACATCAAATGGATAAAGGAAATATTCTAAGCAATTATGCCAATACATTTTCTAATTTAGATGAAATGGACAGATTCCATGAAAAACACAAACTACTACCATGTCAGTTCTTGTTTTTGACAAATGTACCATGGTATGTACAATAGTAACAAAGGATGGAAACTGGATAAAAGATATATGAGAACTCTGTGTTATCTTTGAGAATTTTTCATAAAATTAAAATTATTGCAAAATAAAGAATTTATTTTAAAAGTAATTCAAGAAAATTATTCTAAAATGTGTGGAAATTTGAATATACATATCAAAAGACTATATCATTTACCTAGAAAAATCAGCCCAGACTAGTCACTACCAAAACACACTCTGGTAAAACTCTTGGACTCTAAATATAAGAAAAAGACCATCCAGAGTATTTTGGCAAAAAGACCCAATAAGTCATGAGGAAAGAAAATAAGATTGGCATTTGACATTCTGACAGACAGATTTTTGCCAAAATGCAATTAAATAGCATATTTAAGATACTCAAAGAAAATTTAAGCTAAGGACTTAACTGCTTTTCTTTCTTTTTTTTTTTTTTAAACTCATTTTATTTAAATTAAGTTAGTTAACATACAGTGTATCATTAGTTTCAGATGTAGAGTTCAGGGATTCATCAGTTGCTTATAACACCCAATGCTCATTTCTTCAGGCGCCCTCCTCAATGCCCATCACTCAGTTACCCCATCCCCCTACCCACCTCCCCTCCAGCAACCCTCAGTTTGTTTCCTATAGTTAGGAGTCTCTTACGGTTTGTCTCCCTCTCTGATTTCATCTTATTTTTCCTTCCTTTCCCCTATGATCCTCTGTTTTGTTTCTCAAGTTCCACATATGAGTGAAATTATATAATTGTCTTTCTCTGATTGACTTATTTTGCCCAGCGTAATACCCTCCAGTTCCAACCATGTCAATGTTACTGGTAAGATTTCATCCTTTTTGATGGCTGAGTAATATTCCATTGTGTATATGTAAATATATATATATATATATATATATATATATATATCCATATCTTTATCCATTTATCTGTTGTTGGACATCTGGGCTCTTTCCATAGTTTGGCTATTGTGGACATTGCTGCTATAGACATTGGGATGCAGGTGCCCCTTTGGATCACAATGTTTGTGTCCTTTGGGTAAATACCTGGTAGTGCAATTGCTGGATCATAGGGTAGCTCTATTTTAAACTTCTTGAGGAACTTCCATACTGTTTTTTTTTTTTTTAAGATTTTATTTATTTATTTGACAGAGAGAGACAGCGAGAGAGGGAACACAAGCAGGGGGAGTGGGAGAGGGAGAAGCAGGCATCCCACCGAGCAGAGAGCCCGATGTGGGGCTTGATCCCAGGACCCTGGGACCATGACCCGAGCTGAAGGCAGACGTTTAACAATTGAGCCACCCAGGCACCCCAAGGAACTTCCATACTGTTTTCCAGAATGCAAGCTATACCAGCTTGCATTCCCACTAACACTGTAAGAAGATTCCCTTTTCTCTGCATCCTTGCCAACATTTGTTGTTTCCTGACTTGTTAATTTTAGCCATTCTGATTGGTGTGAGGTGGTACCTCATTGTGGTTTTGATTTGTATTTCCCTGATGCCAATTGATGTTGAGCATTTTTTCATGTGTCTGTTGGCCATTTGTATGTCTTCTTTGGAGAAGATGACATGATACTTTATGTGGAAAACCCAAAAGACTCCACCCCAAAATTGCTAGATCTCATACAAGAATTCAGCAACTTGGCAGAATATAAAATCAATACACAGAAATCAGTTGCATTTCTATACACTAACAATGAGACAGAAGAAAGAGAAATTAAGGAATCGATCCCATTTACAATTGGACCAAAAACCATAAGATACCTAGGAATAAATCTAACCAAAGAGGTAAAGGATCTGTACTGAGAAAACTATAGAACACTCATGAAAGAAATTGAGGAAGACACAAATAAATGGAAAAACATTCCATGTTCATGGATTGGAAGAACAAATATTGTTAAAATGCTATGCTATCCATAGCAATCTACACATTCAATGCAATCCCTATCAAAATACCATCTATTTTTCATAGAGCTGGAACAAATAATCCTAAAATTTGTATGGAACCAGAAAAGACCTCAAATAGCCAGAGGAATGTTGAAAAAGAAAAGCAAAGCTGGTGGCATCACAATTCCGGACTTCCAGCTCTATTACAAATCTGTAATCATCAAGACAGTATGGTTCAGAAAATGATTGGACAAATTCAATTTCAGTTTTGGTAGTGAGCATTTTACAGTAGAATTCAGGATAGAATGGTGAGAATAAGGTTAACAGAATAGTATGTATTTTTTATAGATATGATAATATGGATATAATATAAATTTTAAAAATGGGGAGAAAGCAGAGATGATAAATGAAGAGAAAAATCTTGCTTTTTGGAAGTTGGGAATAAAAAATAATACTTTTTATCTATTTATTTTAGATTTTTAATTTTTTTTATTTTTAAGTACTCTCCAACCCAACTTGGGGCTCGAAACCACCACCCTGAGATTAAGAGTCACATGCTCTACTGACTGAGCCAGCCAAAAGATACTACTTTAGATATTAGGAATAAAGGAGGAAAGAGAAAGAGGAGGTGACCAGCTAATTACAATACTATTCATAGTAGAAACACAGTATCAAAATAAGAGGGGACTGAATCCTGATAATACAAATTAAACCTTCTAAGTCACATGAAAATTTCACAAAATTGACATTTTAGAGTCTGCGAAGAAAATTTTAATGCATTCTAAAAATGTAAATGATATAAATGGCCTTCTGTGATCACACTCAATTCAATATAAGTAGAAAATAATGAATTTTTAAAAGTCTCTTCCACCTAAAACTGTAAAAACATACTACCTTGCATAATCCTTGCATCAAGAGGAAGCCCTCAAAGCTAAGCATTTAAAAAGTCAGGAAAATAGACAAACTCTAGCTAACTTAAACCAGAAGAGTGGAGAGGAGAAAGGTTTGGAGGTATAAATATATGAAATAAATGATAATGGAATAATGACTATAAAAGCAGAGAAAATATGGAAAAATTTATTTAGACCACTTTGTACAACTCTATGCAAATTTGAAAACCCATAGGAAACCACTTGAAATGGATAATGTTCCAGAAGTATGTAAAAACATGTACCAGTAGGAGAAAAGATCCATGAATTTGACTGTATCAGAATTCAAAAAGAACTTTTACCTGAGAAAAATCAGCATAAGCAATGTAAAAAGGCAAATAAACTTAAAAACAAGGTTTCCAACTTATATTACTGGAAAGTTTTAACACCCATAATGTAAAGAGCTTCTAAAACCCGAGAAGAAAACGACCAAATAACTCCATGAAAAAACAGGTTACAGAAGTGAACAGGTAATTCACAGAAGTAGAAATAAAAATGGTGTTTAAACATATAACGAAGATGTTCTAGCTTGTTCCTATTAAAAAAATGCATGCAAAAGAAAATGACACTGAGGAACTATTTCTCATCTACCAAATTGGTACTAATAAAAAATTACAACATACCTGTTGGCAAAGTTGTGGGGAACCAGACATTGTCATACATTTATGTTGAGAATGCAAAATGGTAGTGTTGCTATGGAAAAGAACTGTCATTATCAAATAAAATCACCTATACATTTATTCTTTTATAAAAAAGATTTATTATTTGTATTAGAGAGAGTGCATGAGCGGGCAAGGGGGGATGTAGGGGCAGAGGGAAAGAGAGAGGGGAAGCAGACTCCCCACTGAGTGGGGAGCCTGACTAGGGGCTTGATCTCAGGACCCTCAGATCATGACCTGAGCCAAAACCAAGAGTTGGATGCTTAACCAACTGAGCCACTCAGGAACCCCTGTACATTTACCCTTTTACTGAGAAATTTCTAACAATATTCAGAAGCGGGAAGGGGGAGTGGATACACTATTTTTTTAAAGAGCATGTTTTATTTTATTTTTTATAGACTTTATTCATTTGAGAGAGGGAGAGAAAGTGCAAGAGAGAACGCACAAGCAGAGGGAGCAGCAGAGGGAGAGGGAGAAGCAGACTTCCCACTGAGCAGGAGCCTGATGTAGGACTCAATCTCAGGACCCTGAGATCATGACCTGAGCCAAAGGCAGCTGCTTAACCAACTGAGTACCCAGGCGCCCCGGTGGATACACTGTTTGTAATAGTGAAAAACTAAAATAACCCAGACGTCCATCAATAGGGATCTGGTTGAATAAACACACAATGGAGTACCATGCAGTTTGAAAAGGAATGAGGAAAATCTGTATATCCTGGTATGGAGTGACCTTCTGGATATATTGGTAAGTGAATAAAGCAGTTTGCAAAACAGCTTTTATGGTATGCTACCTTTTGTGTGATAAAGAGAGGAAAATACCTATGTATGTGTATACATGCACACGCATGTTCGTGCACATATGCTTCTATTTTCAAAAAGAGACAATAGAGGATAAGCCAAAACTGAATAAAATAGTTAAAAGGGAAAGCAAGGAATAGTAAAGGACATTAGACTTCATGGAATATACTGGGTTTTATAGTTTCACTTTGGAATCATGTAAATACTTTGCCTACTTAAAAACAAAAAGACAAAAGGAAAGAAAATCCCCCCCCCATACAAACTGCAATAACTGAATTTAATTCTATGTCAAGTTTATAGCATAACAACACAGAAAAGAACGATTTTAGGTGACTTTAAAACACAATATTTGGACGGTACATCCTTAGTAAGATATAGCTTAAGGTCAATGACAATCACTATACACCGACATAGAAATTTTAAAATGTATCCAATCCTCTTAATTTTTAGTAGCACTATTAGTACGGTTATTTTTGAAACTGCTATAAGCATATTCTTGGATAAAGCAAATAAGTAATTATATTAGTATCATTTGCAGCTCAGGTTTTTTGTTCCAAGAAAAGAAATAAAAGTAAAATCCTCCTGTAATTTTAAATTTGAATTGGTAATATCTATATTAATTCATGATTTCTTTTTCTCTTTCTGAAAAACCACTTATTCCTGAACTTGATCCACTGGAAGGTCTAGGAATAATAACAAGCCACCATAACAAGCTTCCCTGAGCTGGATCATGCCTGCTAAATACCTTTCCTCACTAAGAGGAACAGAGCGTCTTATACAAATGGCTGATGTCAAGTCTGGGTCAGGAGGTATAAACTTGGGATATCTGTGGTGCCAGGAAGCAAGGAGGCTCCCAAAGACAAGTGGGGTCATAGCAAAAGGAATCTGGAGCTAACTCTGAGATTCCCACTAGGCAAAGCTGGCAAAATTTGGCTCTGATGCCAGTCATTCTGACATCTCTGAAAGTATGACCAACACACAGACTTTGTGTGCCCCTAATTTAATGCATTAGGAAGTGCACAGTGCCACCTAATAAGTTTTCTTGTAAACAAAACAAGATAAAAAGAAAAAAAAAAAAAGGAAAGGAAAAAAGAAAGAAACCTTTTCCTAAATCAAGGCCCCACTTCTAACTACTGTTTTACAGGAAATACGAGGAATAGAAGGGTAAGTGAAACCACTCAAGGAAGCAATCAGGCAAATCTAGAATGTGGGAAATCCTGCAGGATAAATATCTATTTTATTCAACAGGAAAATGATATGAAAAGAAGGTGAACTGTTTTCAATTTTAAGATACTTAGAAGGCATATAAATATAAGAAACTCTGGTTGACTTCCATATATGTGATGGTTGTTATAATGCGCAAGCTCCAATCATGATGGAACCTAAGCAGCACCCTATTGCTGATTGGGTGTTACAATGTAACTTCCCCCAAGAAATTGGAAATAAGATTGCCAACTAAAAGTTAAAATGTAAATAAAGCTAACTAACTTGGGTCATGGGCCCACTTTTGACTATCTGAAACAAGGGGAATCCTCATTGGTTTAGGCCAGTCAGGGCCACTCCTCTAGCTGGGGGTGGGGCATGGGGTGGGGCGGGTGAATATCACCCAGATGACAGAGCTTCTGTGGTAGGGAGAGGCGGCCAAGAAAATTAGGGGGACGCCCACACTGTCTACTACAGTCAATAATACTTGGAATATATTATTTTGAGGTTTTTCTAAAAGGTAATTTTTATTCTTCCAGGCTTACTTTTCATTGTCAGCAGACTAACCAAACTGATCATTTCTGCTGATAACTTTTTAAATTGCTATTACCTGGTTCTCAGGCCCTTAGGAACAATTATCTACTTAATTTAATTACCCAGTTTGGTAAATCAAAACTATTTTATCTCTAGAGGCATACAGATTTAATGTTGAAAATTATGGTGTAA
Source organism: Mirounga leonina (assembly GCF_011800145.1). Classification (NCBI taxonomy): domain Eukaryota; kingdom Metazoa; phylum Chordata; class Mammalia; order Carnivora; family Phocidae; genus Mirounga; species Mirounga leonina. The sequence continues at coordinate 13,786,090 of NW_023270739.1, forward strand.
TTATATTGCAAATAATTCATTTTGGTTAGGCTCTTAGTTAATACATTTTAATCCTATGGATACAATTAAATGTGTCAAAGAAATGCTTTATTTTCTAGCAGCGTAAAATGTTTACTCGGGGCTTAGGGGTAAGGGGAGAGCAGAATTTTATTTCTAGTAGACTAGTATTCTGAAGAGTAGTCACCTTAAACTGGAGTTAACTTGTTTCTCTGCCTCATCTGCTGGAATTTTTAAATTATTTTTTTAGGGGTTGAATTTTGTATATAGTGCAAGGCATCATTTCTCCTTCAAAATTCCATCCATAAATGGCATGGCATAAATAAGACCTGTGCTAAATTCTGCTAAATATCAATAAACCAGGAGTAACATCATAGTATTTTAATAAACGGTGAAATGTGCATACAGGTGGGGGCGGGGAGCCATTTCATTTTATATAATTCATTAGTTTTTGGTGAAAAGTATTTTTACATTTTAACCAGTTTTATTTTCATAACTAAATTCTTTTAATTCTTTAATTCTTTTAATTCTCCTGGGTCATGTTTCTAGGATTGGAAACATGGATCTTGCTCTAACAAGAGCAGGATCTTGTTCTAGCAAAACAGAGTGTCTAGGACTAGGTTGCTGGCATCTCCCCAAAAGTATTTAAAAGATCTACACAGGGAGCCTGGGTGGTTCAGTCAGTTAAGTGTCTGCCTTCAGCTTAGGTCATGATCCCAGGGTCCTGGGATAGAGCCCCGCATCGGGCTCCCTGCTCAGTGGGGGTCTGCTTCTCCCTCTACCCCACCCCCCTGCAAGTGGTCTCTCACGCTCTCTCTCTCAAGTAAATAAATAAAATATTTTTTTAAAAAAAGATCTATACATAATGAGGTCAATAACTAAGCATTCTAATGATACTATTTCACAGGATAATAGGCATACAATCTGGTAGATACAATCAGAAGGACTACGTACAAACAAGAGTTAAATCATGGGAGAGGCCTTGAAGGAAAACTTTTTTTTTTTTTAACATTGCTAAATTGTGTACAGTTTGCACTGTTACCCTTTTCTCATCCTACACTACCTACCTCTCTTATCTATCTCATGTTAGGAACATTTTGCAAGTTTACATATTCTGATTACAAACTGTTACAGGGCTCTGAACTGTTATTCAGAACAGAGAAGTCTCTATTAGTTTAAAATGAATACTTTCAAGTTCACAAAAGCTGTCTTCCTTTGAGGCTGCCAAACTGACCACCTACACACCAGCTGTAAGTCCTTTATTTCCTTGGCGAGGAATACAGGAGAGAGGTGACTACAGAGACTCAAAGCAGAACCAGCATATTTTTGTATGGCTTTTCCCTCTGCACTGGTGGGATGCTGCCAAAGTAGCTTCCTATGTCCCTGTTCCCCCATCTCCATCTTTTGTCACTTTTTATTTTGATAGGATTTCGGATTTATGGACAAGTGGCAACAGTAGTATAACTCCTATATACCTTTTACCCAGATTCAAAAATGGATACATTTTGCTCCATTTTCTTTTTGCTTTATCTTAGTCTTTTCTCTCTCCCCACACCACACACCCACACGATTCTTTTTTAATAATCTGAGAGCCAAATTGCAGCCTTTGTGTCTGTTTATCCATCAATACTTGAGTGTATACGTCCTCAGTACAAGAATATTTTTTGACATAACCAGAGGGCAATGAACAAAATCAGAAAATTTGACATGAATATAGTACTATTATGTAATCTACTGTTTGTATTCAAATTTTAACTGTCTCAATAATGTCCTTTATAATTTTTCCTTCCGGTCCAGGACCTCAAACAGGATCATGCCCTGCATTCAGTCCTCCCAAATCAATCTGTGACAGTTTCTCTGTCATCTTTTGTCTTTCATGACTTTGACAGCTTTGAAGAAGATAGGCCAGAGATTTTGTAGAATGGCCCTCAATTTGGGTCTCCCTTCTGTTTCCCCGTGATTAGATTCAGATTGTGTATTTTTGGCAAATATACCACAGAAGTGATATTAGGTCCTGCTCAGTGATATCTGGAGGCACATGATGTGAATTTGTCCCATTACTGGTAACGTTAACTTTGATCACTTGGTGAAGGCAGTGTCTGTCAAACTTCCTCACTGCAAAATTACTAGTTATGTCCTTTCAGTTAACTAGTTAATTTGTGGGGAGATATATAAACATACTGTCTCGTTAAACTTTCACTCCTTGATTTTCTAATTATTTCATTCGTATCCTATGTGTTAGTTGGTATTGTACTTTGAGAAAGAGCTTTCTCTTCTCCTGTTTACTTATTTATGTCAGTTTTGACTCATGGGTTTTTATGCTGTTTAATGGGTTTTAATCCATTACTGTATCATTTATTTTGACACTAAAATGGTCCCCAGTGGGAGCCCTTTCAATCTGCAAACCTCTCCTTTTTATATGTTACATCTTTCTTTGAGTACTTCTTTAATTTCTGGTCCAGCTGTTTCAGGCTCCTTTTGTACTTTTCCTGCCCGAGTCATGGAATTAGCCTTTTCTCCACGGAGCACAGGTTCCTGTTAATGTTGAGAATGGTATTTAGAGAGTAAGATCCAGATGTTAGGTGTGCTAATTGCTACAGATGTGCTCTAACTTTTAGGCTCTGTCATTGTAGAGGGCAAGGAAACACACATGTATACACTCATATCCTCATGTGAATATTTATTTCTATATTTGTCTGTATTTTAAAACATCAAGAATGAGAAACTTGCAGCAGTATGCTGGAACCAGGTTGAACCAGCTCACAAGGGCTGATTACTAAATAATTGTAATTTTGTGAGCTGATATTAGCTTGAAATCAGCCATCAGAGTATTTATACCATAGCAATTGGCAAATGCTACAGATCAAGTTTGTGCACCACTGGAAATCTGCCTTCCATTATCCTCAAATTTTTGTTCAGAATACTTAGGTTACATGGCAAAGGGAATTAAGGTTGTTAATTGGCTGGACACCTTGATCTTAGTTCAACTCATATTGGACTTTAATCTACAGAACTGTAAGATAACCAATGTTTTCTTTAACCCACTACGTTTGTGGTAATTTGTTACAGCAGCAACGGAAAATGAATATTCATAGCATATATGTTTCTTCTGTCAGGGAGTTTTCTCTCAGCGTAATGTCAGTGAGATTCATCCCCTTTGTTGAGTCCATAATCTGTTTCATATTATGGCAGAGTAGTGTTGTATTATGAAATCCCAAAATTAGTTTTGCCATTCTCATATTGACAAACGTCTCCTTATTTCCAGTTATTAGAATACTATGATAAAGCTGCTATGAACAGGTTTGTTTCTGTTGTTGTTGTTTGCCTCGAAATGTGACATTTATTCAAAGAAAAAGAAAAGAAAAAAAAAGACAAGATGTCCATCCCTTGGCTCCCTTCCCTCCCCCCTACTGCTCCTCTTCTGTCCCCCGAGGGCTGGACCTTGGCTAGGGCTAGGTAGCAGGACAGCTCCTCTCAGATGAGGTCAGCAACACTGAGGGACACCTCCTCAGTGGAGGTGTTGAGGAAGGTCTCGATGTTTCAAAGAGTCCTCTTGGCTTCTTCTGTCACCCTGTTAAAAGCCACACCCTTACAGCCAAATCATCCACCAGGACCAATTCTGTGGATATAGTTTTCCCTGTCGGTGGGAAGGTCCTAGTTGCTGACTACAGAAACCTGCTGCACATCAGCACCTCTGGCCACCAGGTCAGTGGTAATCAATACTCTGCTAGACCAGAGCAAAACTCTCTCATGATTACATTTCATGCCTTGTGGTCCACATCTCTATGCATGGCAGACACAGTGAAGTCTCCGGCATGCATCTTCTCAGCGAGCCAACCAACCTTCCCGTGTTGACTATGACTACCTGCGTGATGCTCAGGGTATCATACAAGTCACACGGCGTGTCCAGCTTCCACTCCTCTCACACTGATGTAGAACTGGTGGATACCCTCCAGGGTCAACTCCTCCTTCTTGACCAGAATCCCAGTGGGGTCCCTCATGAACTTCTTGGTCACCTCCAGGACATCAGAAGGCACTGCAGCTGACAGCAAACCCCCCGGGTGTTGTTGTTGAGCTTTTGAAATATGTCCTTGAATCCATGGCTTAACATTTCATCAGCTTCATCCAGTACAAACATTTTGATGTATTTGAGAGATAGGTATTTCTAGTTAATCAAACACATGACCTGGGGTACCCACGATGATATGGGGAGCTTCCATTTGCAGCTTCTGCACTTCAGCATGCATGTTGGTTCCACCAATGCAGGTGTGGCAGGGGGCACCCTTGTAATGTCCTAATGTCATGATTACCTTCTGCATCTGCTGAGCCAACTCTAGTGGGTGTCAGGACCAAGTCTTGCATAGCATTTAGATCCAGTTCAGTTTGCTGCATAATCCATATGGCGAAAGTGACTGTTTTCCCAGTCCTAGACTGGGCTTGAGCAATCACAAAATAACCCTTGATACAAGGAAGAATGGCTTGCTGCTGGATGGCAGGAGGCTTCTTAAAACCATTTGCGTAGATGTCACAAAGAAGGGACGCAGAGAGGTTCATGTCACCAAAGCTGTAAAAAAATCTCATTTTAGTTACTCTCGATGACGCCTTTGGGCTCCATCTCACCAGGGCCATTGTCTCTGGATTAGAAATCCTGACTCACAGATATGATCCTTAGAAACTAGACTATGAGCAGTTTTCTATACTCTTTTTTTGAGGGGGAGGATATACGAGCATCCATTCAAGAGAATGGTTACAAATACTGAGTTTTGCTTGGTTCTTAAACCAGACAATATCAGCAAGGTCACATCTTCATCCCTAGAAGAATAGTCAATGTGCAGATGTCCCTGAAAAAGAGCTCAGCCACCAGCATCCCAGTATTGCACAAAGCCTGTCTGCTAGCAAAAATCCAACAAGGTCAGGTTAAAGAAGCTAGAACAATGCAATATATAATAAAAATTTTAAAATAAATTAATAATTCTGTTGAGAGTGGAACCAGAACAGAAAGTCAAAAAGCTGGTAGCACCACCACTAAAAGGGGGGTAAATCAAAATGTATCCATTCATTCATTTTAGGAAGAAAATAATTGAGCATCCATTCAGGGCTGACAACATTGTGCCAGCCTGGGTTATAAAGACTCTGCTGACAATCTAGTAGGGACACGGACAGATAAGTAAACAGTATCTGTCCATAACTTATCTTTTAAGTTCTATGATCATGCTCTTCACTGGGTGTCATGGAAGCAGAGACATGCTTAAGTCCTGGGTATGGACCCAGGAAGGTGTACAGGAGACTGGAGTGTCCTCGTTAATGAGAACAGGAAGTTCAAAGCCCACAGGCAGGAACTTGTGGGCACAGTTGAGGAACAACAAGAACCTGATAGTAGTCAAGGACAGCAGACCTCTGCTTCCTCAGGGGTACGTTCTAAAGACACCAGAGAGGGGCGCCTGGGTGGCTCAGTCATTAAGCGTCTGCCTTCAGCTCAGGTCATGGGCCCAGGGTCCTGGGATCGAGCCCCACATCGGGCTCCCTGCTCGGCGGGAAGCCTGCTTCTCCCTCTCCCACTCTCCCTGCTTGTGTTCCCTCTCTCCCTGTCTCTCTCTCTGTCAAATAAATAAATAAAATCTAAATAAATAAATAAATAAAGATACCAGAGATAGGGAACCCTTGAAACATTACCATGTTTGTGGAGAGAAACTCCCAATAGTGACCAATGAACAAGGTGCTTTAAAAGAAATATAAACATCATACTGAACTTCTTTCAATTCCTCAAAATCCCCTCCCCACCTTTTTTGTTAAAGTAGCTAGGACTAACCCCTACCTGGAATACTCTCTCCTTCTTTTCCTATCCCCCCTCCTAAAATTTCTATCAGCATGGCTAGCAATCCTTTAGATTGCAGCTAAAATCACTTCCTCTTTGACACCTGGGTGTCTCAGTCGTTAAGCGTCTGCCTTCGGCTCAGGTCATGGTCCTAGAGTCCTGGGATTGAGCCCCGCATTGGGCTTCCCTGCTCAGTGGGAAGCCTGCTTCTCCCTCTCCCACTCCCCCTGCTTGTGTTCCCTCTCTCGCTGTCTCTCTCTCTGTCAAATAAATAAATTAAAATTAAAAATTAAACATTAAAAAATAAATAAAATAAAATCACTTCCTCTTATAAGTCTTCCCTGACCCCCACTGTCTCCCTGACCCCCAAACTTTGGAAGATGCTTCTGCTTTGTACAGCTACAGTGTCCTCAGACTTTCCCTATCATACCTCTAGATTTTGTGGTCACTGTTTATATAGTTGTCTGCCTTCCCTGATAAACAATGCAGTGGTAGCCACCGGAGTATTATCACCATTCACAGCAGTGGAATCTGAAGTACATCGTAGAGCAATATCTCAATTCCTCGTCTATAAAACAGGCATAACCAGGATGCCTTAGAGAGTTGTTGTGAGCACTGAATGAGTTCATACAGACCAGGCGCTTAGAACAGTAGACCCTCACAGAGGTTCTCATACCAGCTTCTGACTCTTCTCATCATCTGCCATTTCGGCAAATGGCAACTCCAGTCTTCTGACTGCTTGAGCCAAAAACCTTTGGAGGCATTCTTAACCACCTTTCTCTTTCTCTTTTTCTCTTACCCCTCATTCAATCCATCAGCAAATTCTGCCTGTCAACTCTCCTCTCAAATGATCCAGAGTGCAGCACTTTCTTACCACTTCCTCTATGACCACCCTGGTCTGGGCCACAATCTCGCTCACCTGGATTTTTTTTTTTTTTAAGATTTTATTTATTTATTTGTCAGAGAGAGAGACAAGCACACAAGCAGGGGGAGTAGCAGTCAGAGGGAGAAGCAGGCTCCCTGCTGAGCAAGGAGCCCGATGGCAGGACTCCATCTCAGGACCCTTGGATCAAGACCTGAGCCAAATGCAGACGCTTAACTGACTGAGCCACCCAGGCATCCCCCTCTCACTTGGATTACTGAAATAGCATCCTTACTGGTCTTCCTGCTTCCACCCTTGCCCCTTCACTCAGCTCTCCATAGTCATCCCTTTGAAACCTAGGTCAGAGTGGGACACTTCTCTGCCCAGATCCTTTCAGTGGTTCCTGTCTCACTCAGAGTGGGGGGGGAAAGCCAAAGTTCTTATGATGGCCTACAAGCCTCATGACTTGCCTCTAGCTACTTCTCATTCCAGCCACATAGGACTCCTTGTTTTTGCTTTGTTTTGTTTTTTTAAGATTTTATTTATTTATTTGACAGAGAGATAGAGAGAGAGCACAAGTAGGCAGAGTGGCAGGCAGAGGGAGAGGGAGAAGCAGGCTCTCCGCCGAGCAGGGAGCCGGACGTGGGGCTCAATCCCAGGACCCCAGAATCATGACCTGAGCCAAAGGCAGCTGCTTAACCGACTGAGTCACCTAGGCGCCCCTCCTTGCCGTTTCTTGAACACTTCATACACACTTCTGCCTCAGGACCTTTGTGCTTGCTGTACCTCTTCCAGATAGCATAGTTGTTCCCTCACTCCTTTCTGCTCAAACCAGCAAGACCTCTGTGGATTACCCTGTATAAAACCATCTCCCTTCTCTCTATACCCCGAACTCTCCAACTCTTTTTCCTGTTTTATTTATATTCATAGTAGTTATTGCCATGTGGAATATATACATCTACATATATACCTGTATATAGGTATCTGTATTCATATACATGTACATGTCTGACTGTTTGCCTTTCCCCACCTGAATATAAACTCTGTAAGGCAGGCATCTGTTTATTTTGTTCACGGCTATATTCCCAGAGCATGAAACAGCATGGCGTTTAGTAAGTGCTCAATAAATATTTGTAAATAAATTAATGACTACTGTTATTTGGTACACAGTAGTAGGTCCACCATAACTACTTATTGCATGAATGAACAAATGAACATTCCAGAGTTTCCCAGGAAAGGCATTGATAATGGGGGTGGGGGGGCTCAGGTGAAAGAAACAGGGACATGTATCCACAAACATCTGCTGCATGGGCTGCATGTTTTTGGAATCATGGTTTCTTTTAATCATTGTTTAAAATGAGTGTTTTATATGATTTGTGTGACCACTTAAGTTTCTAAACCTCAGTGATCATCAGAATTATCCACAGAGATTTGTATTCAATCAGTTTTATTTAATTGGGAATTTAAGTAAGTTTGACCAAGAATTTAACCCTGTGTTTCCTTATATGAAAAATGGGATTATGATACCATCCACATAGGGTGTAAAGGATAAAATAAAAATATTGTCTGTGGGGTATCTCACACATAGTATTAGGTACCCTTTGCTTCCGCTCATTTTTTCCTAAAGTTTAGAGGTTAAGTTCTTAAAAGCAAGTCATATTCCTTGCTCTCTAAAAATTTAGGTTTGATTTCATCTTCAGTCCAGATCTCTGCTTTGAGTTCCAGATTTATTTTGCAAATATATGCTCGGCATCTTCACTTGGATGTCTCATAGATAGAGACATCGAACTCAACATACTTAAAGAACTCAGACTTGTCTCTTTGAGACCTCTCCCTCCAGGTTCCCCATCTCAAGGAAGAGGATGACCTCATGCTAGAAACCTGAGAGTCATTTTTGGACACTTTTCTTTCCCTCACCTTTCACATGCAGCCAATGATCAGGTGCTTACAGATCTAATTCTGATTGATTTCCTTGATCCACCATCTTCTACTCTCCATTGCCTGCAGACTGGTCTTCACACACCCTCCGCTGCTCCCTTCTTGCTCAGTCTCCGCACTGCAGCCAGAAATGTCGTTTACAAATACGAATTGGATCGTATGCAGATGGATCCTCTCCAAATCTTCAGTGGCTTCCTTTTGTCCTTAGGATTAAATCCAAAGTTTTCAATATGGCCCTCAAGTCCTGTACCCATGTCTCCTTCAGCACTAGCTGCCTCATTCTAGCCACAGGTGGAGCCCCGTCCTACCCAAGAGCCTTCAAACCTGCAGTTTCCACAGCAACAAGTGCACTCCCCACCCCACCCCCTTCCCTTTGTTGTCAGACCTACTCTTCCTTACTCTTCAAGGCTCAGATTAAATGTCACTTCCTCAAAGAGATCTTTTTTACCCCTAGAGCCAACAGACCGGTCCCTTTGTTAAACACTGTCATAACTCCTGGGCTTTCTTCTAGCAATCATCACAGCAGTGATTAATATAGATCTTCAATTCTAAGCCTCTTGCTTCACATTTTAAGTTGCCAGCTATCAGGCAGAAGAGGAAGTAATGTGATCACTGTTGCCCATACACATTAGGATCTAATTTTTCAGAAAGGGTTGTCTCTTGACTCAATTCTACCCTGAGCTATTTTCAGAGTTGAAATTTAATTTGAATTTGGATTCCAACTTAAAGTTTAAAATATCTAAAAAAAAAAAAAAAAAACCACACACACTATCTTGTGGCATACAGAATGAGAGCACCCCGTAAATAGAAGGTTGCCCACCTCACACCAACTAATGAAATTTAGGGCAGCTGAAACTACAGGCTCCGTATCAATCAGAAAAAAATGGTGGTAGATTTTCAAAGCTGGGAGAGGGTGGTTTCTCCCATTCAAACTTCATGCAGAGGTCTTGAAAGACTGCAACGACCCCAGGGAGGAAGACTTACCTGGTTGGAATTTTACTTCTGGCAAACTTCTAAGAACAGCTATTTACCTTCAAGTGATATGTGATTCAGAACAGTAAGAACAAAACCCACTTGGAAATACAGTCAGAACCGTTTTTCCATATTCTTTGCAATTATCCTTTCATTCTTAAATGGTGTTTAGGTTGTGAAGAACACCTGCATTCACCATTATAAAAAGCATTACTGCAGATGGTCAAGACTGATACATAAACACGCTTCACCCAGAAGGTTAAGGTCAAAACTCAATGTGATTGCAAAGCACAAAAACAAACAAGAAAAAACTGGATAAATGTATGCTCTCGTGTCCCTTAGCACCTGAAAAGCTGCTACTAAATCACCGCTGCGACTGAGTTGGTGGAAGCTCTGCGCTGAGGAATGGAGTGGTTCCATGGTGTCCTCATATAAAACTGGAGAATTAATTTTTAAAATGACTGTCTTTTGGAATAAGTGCCTGAGGACTGACACCTTTGTTTTGGTCACTGGACTATCCCGCAGGCATAGGTCATTACCTGAGTCATACCAAAGGTGCTCAATAGTTAAGAGTTGGAGGTTTTACGCTGCAAACTTGGGTCACTTTTACCTAGATCGTGGCGAACTTGAAAAGTCTTGGCATCCCAGCCATCTCTCCACTGCGCGCACGCACTTTGCTTCTACGGCTCTCTCCCCGCCTGGGAAGGTGCTGGGAGCGGCCCTCAATCCCCTCCCGTTACTGGTCCACCCGCTTCTCTCTCCGACCAGCTAGGCACGGCTCCTTCAGCGCTGCTCTGCGCAAGGGCAGGCACAGTGTTACACGCCTTGGTCTTCATTCCAGCCTGCGAGAAGGAAACACGAATCCAGCCACCAGGAGGCCCCTGGTCTGAGCACAGAAACCATGAGTCACAGATTTGGGGGTTCGGACCTAGGAGCAGCTGGCGATGTGGATGGGCGTGGGTCTGCGGGCATGGAGGGGGCTGCCGGAAGGCCACAGCCCCTCCTCCCGGGCGCGGTTCCCTGAAGACTCCCGCCGTGCTCTCTTCCATCCCGCCGCTTCCCCCCCACCCCCCAGCCCGCGGCTTTCAGGGTGCGGCCGGGGGTCGGGGAGGGGCGGCGCTCGCGCTCCAGGTCGCCGCCCCCGCGGCCACATCACCAGGCGCTCGCTTCCCCTCGGGCGGCGGCGCGGCTGCGCGTGCGCGGGACAGCCGCGCGGGGGCGGGGAGCGGCGGGCCGCGGGCGCCGGCTCCCGGGCTGTCAGCGCGCGGCCGCGAGCGCGCGAGGAGGCGCGCGAGCAGGAAGGAGCCGCGGCCGGGGGCAGCCGCCGCCGCCGCCGCGGGGGGACTAGGTGAATGCTCCTTCCATCCCCCGCCCCGGGTGCCTGGGTCGCGTGTGAAGAGGCGGGGCCCCCTCTCCTCACACCGGCGGGCGCGCCGGAGCAGGTGATAATGGAGGGGAAGTCTGGGCTTTGGCCGTGACGCGGGGTTCGGGCGCATCCCAGGTACTGGAGGGCGGTGGGGCGGGCCCGGACTGGGACCCTGCGGCCGGGGCGCGGGAGGGCCGGGGCTGTGGGGAGCGGCCGCGCTCCCCTCCCGAGCCGCCGGGCCCCCCTCCCCCCCGGGCCCCCGCGCCTGCCCCACCTCGGGCGGGACGGCAGTCCGGCCCTGGCCGCCGGCCGCGGAGCCGGGCAGCTGCGGGTGGTCGGCCCCGGGCCCGGGACGCTGGGCCCCGCAGCCGGGGGGAGGTGGGGGGGTGGCTGAGTGACGGGTGGAAGGTGAGCTCGGATGGAGACGCCGCCAGGCGGGCTCGGGCACACCCCAGCTCCATCGCTTCGGGGCTCGGCCGCCTCTTTCATTCTTTTCTTTATGTAAGTGAAATGTATCTCAATTAAAAAAAAAAACCCAGGGCGCCTGGGTGGCTCAGATGGTTAAGCGTCTGCCTTCGGCTCAGGTCATGATCCCAGGGTCCTGGGATCGAGCCCCGCATCGGGCTCCCTGCTCCTTGGGAGCCTGCTTCTCCCTCTGCCTCTCTCTCTCTCTCTGTCTCTCATGAATAAATAAATAAAATCTTAAAAAAAAACAAAAAAACAAAAAAACAAAACCCAAACGTCCATCTACATTAAGAGATTACGTTTTCGTATGTAATTACGTATGTTACCTTTACAAGTCTATTACACATATATGTCATCTTTCTGTAAGTGAACACTTGTTTGTTTTTTAATTGAGATATACTGCACCTACCATAAAATTCATCCTTTTAAAGTGTGGCTTTTATTATAGTCACAAAGTTTTGCAACTGTGACCGCTCTCCTGAACATTTTCATCACCTCAAAATGAAACCCTGTACCCATTAGCAGTTATTTCTCATTTCTCCCTTACCCCACCCTCTGGCAAACGCTAATCTTCCTTCTCTATGGATTTGCCTAGTCTGGAAATTTCATATAAAAGGAATCCTACAATATGTGGCTTTTTGTGTCTGGCTTCTTTCACATAGCAAAATGTTTTCAAGGTTCATCCATGTTGTAGGGTGTATCAGTACTTTGTGTTGGTGTTCCATAATATCACATATTGTTTATCCGCTCATCACTTGATGGACATTCAGGATGTTTCCACTTTTTGGCCCTTGTGAATAATGCTGCCATGAACATTTGTTGCAAGTTTTTATGTGGGCATATGCTTTCATTTCTCTTGGGCGTCTGTGTGTTTAACTTTTTGTGAAACTGCCAAACTTTTGCATAGTAGCAGCATCCTTTTACATTCCGGCCAAACACTGTATGAGGGTTCCGGTTTCTCCACATATTCACCAACACTTGTGATTTTCTATTGGCTAGTTTTGTTATAGCCATTCTAGTGGGTGTGAAGTGGTATTGATTTGCATTTACCTAAGGACTAATCATGTTGAGCATCTTCTCATGTGCTTATTGGCTGTTTGTATAGCTTCTTTGGAGAAATGTCTATTCAAATAATTTGCACATTTTTTAATTGGATTATTTGTCTTTTTTTCCCCTTACATGTTTTTATTGTTGTATTATGTTGTTCATTTATGGAAAAAAAAATTAGGTTTGGGGGCTATTACTGACTAAAAAAGCCAACCAACCTGATAGCAAGCAACATAATGCTTCTACTTGAGGAAAATTGAGTAAGGGCCATTAATGTTTTTCAGAATACCCTACCTGTCAATTCTTGGGCATCTTACCTCCTGTTTCCCTTTCTTATATCTTGAGAAAAGCCACAAAAGGTATGCTATGACCAGATTCAAGAGAGACCACACACAGTTGGTGTTTCCATATATTCATTGCTTGGTTTGAAAAAAGTCCCAGTTACCACTTTAATTACAAATAATTTATTTTGATGGCTGGCTAAACAAACTACTAAAAAATGGCAAACACCAATTATTCAATTAAAATTTCATTTGCTTAACTTTTCAGGCAAAGTGGAAGATCTTGTTTTCCTAAGTTTTTGTAGTCTTTTATTACAGTTAGACTCATCTGTGGGTGGCAAGTAAATATTTTTGATGGCGCTGAAGTTAAGAGCCACGTACAGCTGAATGAATGCAGCTATGCTTATTTAGTGGTTAATTTATGAGTACACACAAATACAGCATTAGCCTTAGCTCTTTTATAGCAAAAACCACCGAAAAAGACATGACACCTGCCTCTCAGGAGTTCAAGCTCATTTTCCTATTACTCTAATGTTACTGTTCAAAAATATACTTCCAAACTTCAGAAATGTTATAGAAAATAAAATTAAAGATTTCCAAGTGGAATTAATGGATAAGCTACTGATTAAAAGTGTGAAGATCAGTCCAATCCTGCTTTTCAACTACTAAATTATAAAACAATGGAAATGTTATTTAACCCATTTATGCCTCAATGACTTTCTTAGTAGAATGAATAATTTCTTTTTTTTTTTTTAAAGATTTTATTTATTCATTTGAGACACAGAGAGAGAGAGAGAGAGCATGAGCAGTGGGAGAGGCAGAGGGAGAGGGAGAAGCAGACTCCTGGCTGAGCCAGGAGCCCGATGTGGGGCTCGATCCCAGGACCCCGGGATCATGACCTGAGCCGAAGGCAGACGCTTAACCATCTGAGCCACCCAGGCGCCCCAGAATGAATAATTTCAGTATATAACCTGAGTGTATGTTTTCTTTTAGCTAATGGAGTGATTATCAAATATATTGAAAAAAAATAATCTATCCAACCTAATAGTGATTGTTACTGACTCATCCAATAGATATAAAAGTATCCCATAGCTATAAATGTTTTCCATGTTGGCTTTCTTCACATCCTGGAGTTTTTAGGACTTATTGAGGACTGAAAGTCGAGGGCAATGTAAAATGGGAACAATCTGGGGGACATGACCCCTAGGAAATGGTGGTCAGAGCAGATCTGCCTCCTTTATGGTGAACTTCTAGGCACCTCTCATCTTTTCTCTGAGATTACTGTAGTTACATTTCTGTAGCTTAAGAATAATGTGTGTGTGTTTTAAAATATATATAAAAAATAATAAAACATAGGTATCTCCAGTAGGGTTCAAAGGTTAGGACTGTCAGTCAGTTATTCTGTCATAATGTGAATGGATTTAATCAGATTGCTTTCCACCTGATCAGCTACACTGAGGAAATGGGAATTTTGACTTGAGGAAGGATAGGAGAGGTAGGTAGTATGGGATCATGTAACATTTTGGAGGTTTGACAAAACTTGTAGTATTTCCAAAAGTGTGGGTGTTGAAAATGGAGATCTTTGGAGAACATAAAGGGTCTGGAAGAAGAGAAAAGAAAAGCAAGATTGAGAATTTGGAAAGGAAGGTTGTAAGATATTAAGATAGATTCAGTTTATTTAGACATTTTTGCCCAATAGAAATTCTAAATAGGAAAAGGTGGAAGAACCTTCTTTTCATCCCTTCCTCTTCTCATTCCCTTCCTCTTCTCCTTTTCCCCACCTTGCTTCTCCATGCTACTCTTCTCCTAGGACCCAGAAGTCAGATTGCAATGACTATTGTTCATGGGTAATAAGCTTTTCAGTGTGCTAATTAACACCTCCTCTATCTCCAGATTCTGGTCAAATTGAGATCAGAGTCAAGAAACCAGATGAAGATTAGAATACTGTTAAAATACAGTTTCATTGCTATTTCTGGTAAAGCTGGATTGGAGAATTTAGTTTAGATCTGTGCTTACTCTGTTCCTTCTTAATTTACCTACCCAGAGGAAACTGTAGCGCCTAAAAAGCTGCGGGTCAGGTCTCCCCTGCCAGGAAGGAAAAGTTCTGAATCAGGAAGTTGTCCTCCCAGGAGTTGGAATGGAGAGGGAGACTTTCCTTGAAGGCGTCCAAGTGGGAGAGAGCCAGTGAGAGTTCGGGGGTGGGGCCTGTCTGGAATATTGACCTTTATCCCTTTCTTAACCCTTAGGTCAGTCACTTTCTCCAGGAATTGCAAATGGGGTAAAGAGAAAGAAAAGTGTCCCTTTAATACCGTTTTCTCCTACTTAGGGGAGTGAAAGTCCTGTTGTCTTTGTAGAGAGGGAAATTAGCAGGTCCTCTTATCAGTTTGATGTTTTGTGATCAGTGTTGTGGTAGTTTTGTAGGCTAACCCAGGAACTTAATAATTTACAGAATAGGAACTGAGAATTTGTTTTCCTTGGAAGTAGCTAAACCTCTGAACAGTTTTAAGTGGATGATTGTTTCATTGTGTGGATATAGATTATTAAGTCTATATCCTAACTTTTTTACTCCTCAAATATTTACTGAGTGTCTAATACGTAATAGGCACTAGTCTAGGCCCTTGGGATTCAGCAGTGAACGAGAAAGGGTCCTTGCCTTTATGGAGTTTACAGCCTAAAAGACAACTAGTGCAAGAACAATCACAATAAAGTATAATACATGTTAGAAAGTTCAGGGTACTTTGGGACCACAGAGGAGGGGGAACTCATCTGGGAGGGTCAGGGGAAGTGTGGTTAAGAGCTAAAGTCACAGGGACGCCTGTGGCTCAGGTCATAATCCCAGAGTCCTGGGATCAAATCCCGCATGGGCTCCTTGCTCAGTGGGGAGCCTGTTTCTCTCTCTGCCTGCTGTTCCCCCTGCTTGTTGTCTCTCTGACAAATAAATAAAATATTAAAAAAAAAAAAAAGGCTAAGGTCACAAAGTAGAATAGGAAGTAGCCAAGTAAAAGGGAAGAGTGGGGATGAGCAAGAGTTTCAGGAAAAAAAGAACATATGGAAAGGCCAAGAAGTGAGAGAGGGTGGTATACTAAAGTAGTATTTTTCTTTTTTCTTTTATTTTATTATGTTAATCACCATATATTACATCATTAGTTTTTGATGTAGTGTTCCATGATCCATTGTTTGTGTATAACACCCAGTGCTCCATGCAGAACGTGCCCTCTTTAATACCCATCACCAGGCTAACCCATCCCCCACCCCCTCCCCTCTAGAACCCTCAGTTTGTTTCTCAGAGTCCAAAGTCTCATGGTTCATCTCCCCCTCCGATCTCCCCCCCTTCATTTTTCCCTTCCTGCTATCTTTTTTTTTTTTCAAGATTTTATTTAGTTATTTGAGAGAGAGAGAATGAGAGAGCACATGAGAGGGGGGAGGGTCAGAGGGAGATATCTTTTTTTTTTTAAACATATTATGTATTATTTGTTTCAGATATACAGGTCTGCGATTCAACAGTCTCACACAATTCACAGCGCTCACTGTAGCACATACCCTCCGCAGCGTCTATCACCTAGCCACCCCATCCTTCCCACTCCCCACCACTCCAGCAACCCTCAGTTTGTTTCCTGAGATTAAGAATTCCTCATATCAGTGAGATCATATGATACATGTCTTTCTCTGATTGACTTATTTCACTCAGCATAATACCCTCCAGTTCCATCCACGTCATTGCAAATGGCAAGATTTCATTCTTTTTGATGGCTGCATAATATTCCTGTGTGTGTGTGTGTGCACACACACACACACACACCACATCTTCTTTATCCATTCATCTGTTGATGGACATCTTGGCTCTTTCCATAGTTTGGCTATTGTGGACATTGCTGCTATAAACATTGGGGTGCACGTACCCCTTCAGATTCCTACATTTGTCTTGGGAGTAAATGCCCAGTAGTGCAATTGCTGGGTTGTAGGGTAGCTCTATTTTCAACTTTTTGAGGAACCTCCATACTGTTTTCCAGAGTGGCTGCACCAGCTTGCATTCCCACCAACAGTGTAGGAGGGTTCCCCTTTTTCCACATCCCCGCCAACATCTGTCGTTTCCTGACTTGTTAATTTTAGCCATTCTGACTGGTGTGAGGTGGTATCTCATTGAGGTTTTGATTTGGATTTCCCTGATGCTGAGTGATGTTGAGCACTTTTTCATGTGTCTGTTGGCCATTTGGATGTCCTCTTGGAAAAAAAAATCTGTTCATGTCTTCTGCGCATTTCTTGATTGGATTCTTTGTTCTTTGGGTGTTGACTTTGAGAAGTTCTTTATAGATTTTGGATACTAGCCCTTTATCTGATATGTCATTTGCAAATATCTTCTCCCATTCTGTCGGTTGTCTTTTGGTTTTGTTGACTATTTTTTTTTGCTGTGCAAAAGCTTTTTATCTTGATGAAGTCCCAATAGTTCATTTTTGCCCTTGCTTCCCTTGCCTTTGGCGATGTTTCTAGGAAGAAGTTGCTTTGGCTGAGGTCAAAGAGGTTGCTGCCTGTGTTCTCCTTTAGGATTTTGATGGGCTCTTGTCTCACATTTGGGTCTTTCATCCATTTTGTGTCTATTTTTGTGTGTGATGTAAGGAAATGGTCCAGTTTCATTCTTCTGCATGTGGCTGTCCAATGTTCCCAACACCATTTGTTGAAGAGGCTGTCTTTTTTCCATTGGACATTCTTTCCTGCTTTGTTGGAAGATTAGTTGACCATAGAGTTGAGGGTCCATTTCTGGGCTCTTTATTCTGTTCCATTGATCTATCTGTCTGTTTTTGTGCCAGTACCATACTATCTTGATGATGACAGCTTTGTAATAGAGCTTGAAGTCTGGAACTGTGATGCCACCAGCTTTGCTTTTCTTTTTCAACATTCTTCTGGCTATTCAGGGTCTTTTCTTGTCCATACAAATTTTAGGATTATTTGTTCCATTTCTTTGAAAAAAGTTGATGGTATTTTGATAGGGATTGCATTGAATGTGTAGATTGCTCTAGGTAGCTTTGACATCTTCACGATATTTGTTCTTCCAATCCATGACCATGGAACGTTTTTCCATTTCTTTGTGTCTTCCTCAATTTCTTTCATGAGTATTTTATAGTTTTCTGAGTACAGATCCTTTGCCTCTTTGGTTAGATTTATTCCTAGGTATCTTATGGTTTGGGGTGCAGTCGTAAATGGGATTGACTCCTTAATTTCTCTTTCTCTGTCTTGTTGTTGGTGTATAGGAATGCCACTGATTTCTGTGCATTGATTTTATATCCTGCCACTTGACTGAATTCCTGTATGAGTTCTAGCAGTTTTGGGGTGGAGTCTTTTGGGTTTTCCACATAAAGTATCATATCATCTGCAAAGAGTGAGAGTTTGACTTCTTCTTTGCCGATTCAGATACCTCTTATTTCCTTTTGTTGTCTGATTGCTGTGGCCAGGACTCCTAGTACTGTTGAATAGCAGTGGTGATAGTGGACATCCCTGCCGTGTTCCTGACCTTAGAGGGAAAGCTCTCAGTTTTTCCCCATTGAGAATGATATTCACTGTGGGTTTTTCATAGATGGCTTTTATGATATTGAGGTATGTACCCTCTATCCCTACACTCTGAAGAGTTCTTATCAAGAAAGGATGCTGTACTTTGTCAAATGCTTTTTCTGCGTCTATTGAGAGGATCATATGGTTCTTGTTCTTTCTTTTATTAATGTATTGTATCACATTGATTGCTTTGCGGATGTGGTACCAAACTTGCAGCCCAAGGATAAATCGCACTTGGTCATGGTGAATAATCCTTTTAATGTGCTGTTGGATCCTATTGGCTAGTATTTTGGTGAGAATTTTTGCATCCATGTTCATCAGGGATATTGGTCTGTAATTCTCCTTTTTGATGGGGTCTTTGTCTGGTTTTGGGATCAAGGTAATGGTGGCCTCACAAAACGAGTTTGGAAGTTTTCCTTCCATTTCTATTTTTTGGAACAGTTTCAGAAGAATAGGTATTAATTCTTCTTGAAATGTTTGGTAGAATTCCCCTGGGAAGCCATCTGGCCCTGGGCTTTTGTTTTTTGGGAGATTTTTGATTACTGCTTCAATTTCCTTAGTGGTTATAGGTCTGTTCAGGCTTTCTGTTTCTTCCTGGTTCAGTTTTGGTAGTTGATACATCTCTAGGAATGCATCCATTTCTTCCAGATTATCTAATTTGCTGGCATAGAGTTGCTCGTAATATGTTCTTATAATTGTTTGTATTTCTTTGATGTTGGTTGTGATATCTCTTTCATTCATTATTTTATTTATTTGGGTCATTTCTCTTTTGTTTTTGGTAAGTCTGGCCAGGGGTTTATCAATCTTGTTAATTCTTTCAAAGAACCAGCTCCTAGTTTTGTTGATCTGTTCTACTGTTCTATTTCATTGATTTCTGCTCTGATCTTTATTATTTCTCTTCTCTTGCTGGGTTTAGGCTTTATTTGCTGTTCTTTCTCCAGCACCTTTAGGTGTAGGGTTAGGTTGTGTATTTGAGACCTTCCTTTTTTCTTGAGAAAGGCTTGTATTGCTATCTACTTTCCTCTTAGGACTGCCTTTGCTGCATCCCAAAGATTTTGAACAGTTGTGTTTTCATTCTCATTTGTTTCTGTGAATTTTTAACTCTTCTTTAATTTCCTGGTTGACCCATTCATTCTTTAGTAGGATGCTCTTAACCTCCATATATTTGAGTTCTTTCCGACTTTCCTCTTGTGATTGAGTTCTAATTTCAAAGCATTGTGGTCCGAATATATGCAGGGCATGATCCCAATCTTTTGGTACTGGTTGAGACCTGATTTATGACCTAGGATGTGATCTATTCTGGAGAATGTTCCCTGGGCACTAGAGAAGAATGTGTATTCTGTTGTTTGGGATGGAATGTTCTGAATATATCTGTGAAGTCCATTTGGTCCAGTGTGTCATTTAAAGTCTTTATTTCCTTGTTGATCTTTTGCTTAGATGATCTGTCCATTTCAGTGAGGGGGGTGTTAAAGTCCCCCACTACTATTGTATTGTTGTCGATGTGTTTCTTTGATTTTGTTATTAATTGGCTTATATAATTGGCTGTTCCCATGTTAGGGGCATAGATATTTACAATTATTAGATCTTCTTGTTGGATAGACCCTTTAAGTATGATGTAGTGTCCTTCCTCATCTCTTTTTATAGTCTTTGGTTTAAAATCTAATTTTTCTGATATAAGGATTGCCACCCCAGCTTTCTTTTGATGTCCATTAGCATGGTAAATGGTTTTCCATCCCCTCACTTTCAATCTGGAGGTGTCTTTGGGTCTAAAATGAGTGTCTTGCAGACAGCATATCGATGGGTCTTGTTTTTTTAATCCAATCTGATACCCTGTGTCTTTTGATTGGAGTGTTTAGCCCATTTACATTCAGGGTAACTATTGAAAGATATGAATTTAGTGCCATTGTATTGCCTGTAAGGTGATTGTTACTGTATGTTGTCTGTGTTCCTTTCTGGTCTATGTTGCTTTTAGGCTCTCTCTTTGCTTAGAGGACCCCTTTCAATATTTCTTGTAGGGCTGACTAGTTTCGTGTTTGCAAATTCCTTTAGTTTTTGTTTGTCCTGGAAGCTTTTTATCTCTCCTTATATTTTCAGTGACAGCCTATCTGGATATAGTATTCTTGGCTGCATATTTTTCTCATTTAGTGCTCTGAATATATCCTGCCAGTCCTTTCTGGCCTGCCGGGTCTCTGTGGATAGGTCTGTTGCTAATCTAATGTTTCTACCATTGTAGGTTACAGATCTCTTATCCTGAGCTGCTTTCACGATTTTCTCTTTGTCTCTGAGACTTGTAAGTTTTACTATTAGATGTCAGGGTGTTGACCTATTTTTATTGATTTTGAGGGAGGTTCTCTGTGCCTTCTGGATTTTGATGCCTGTTTCCTCCCCCAAATTAGGGAAGTTCTCCGCTATAATTTGCTCCAATATACCTTCTGCCCCTCTCTCTCTTTCTTCTTCTTTTGGGATTCCAATTATTCTAATATTGTTTTGTCTTATGGTATCGCTTATCTCTTGAATTCTGCCCTCGTGATCCATTAGTTGTTTATCTCTCTTTTTCACAGCTTCTTTATTTTCCATCATTTGGTCTTCTATATCACTAATTCTCTCTTCTGCCTCATTTATCCTAGCAGTTAGGGCCTCAATTTTTGATTGCATCTCATTAATAGCCTTTTTGATTTCGACTTGGTTAGATTTTAGTTCTTTTATTTCTCCAGAAAGGGTTTCTCTAATATCTTCTGTACTTTTTTCAAGCCCAGCTAGTATCTTTAAAATTGTCTTTCTGAACTCTAGTTTCGACATCTTACTAATGTCCGTATTGATTAGGTCCCTGGCAGTCGGTACTGCTTCTTGTTCTTTTTTTTGAGGTGAGTTTTTCCGTGTTGTCATTTTGTCCAGAGGAGAATAGATGAATAAGAGAACAAAATGCTAACAGGGTAGCGATGACCCTAGAAAAATAGATACTAAACAAATCAGAAGAGACCTTCCAGAAAGTGGTCGCTTTTCTGTTCAGAGAGTTGCTGCTATTCTTTTCTTTGATCTTCTGTTGAGTTCGTAGGTGTTCAGAATGGTTTTGATCCCTATCTAGCTGAATTCCTGGGACCAGACGAAATTTAGGTCTCCTACTCTTCCACCGTCTTGCTCCTCCTCCTGTATTAACCCTAAAGTAGTATTTTTCAAACTGCAGGTACTGTGGCACTCACGAGTAGATTATAAATTTAGTTTAGTGGGTTGTGACCTGCATGTTTTAAAAAGAAATCAAATAGAAAGAAGAACCTGTCACACATATTTACTAGATTGTGAGATGTAAAGTTTGAAAATCTGCAATAGAGGAAGCAGAGAAAAAGCCTAGTGTGAAAACAGCCAGAGGTCTTAGGCCGGTGGAAATAATGATGATGCAGGATTTACTTAGCCTTATTAAAGAATTTGCATTTGTCGTAGAGGAAATGAGAAGCCACTGAAAGTTTCAATAAGGAGCTGATTAGATTAATATTTTCTAAAGATCATTTTGAGTGTCCACTGTTTCTCTATTTGAATATAAACTACAAATTCTTTGGCCCAATGTTACAGGTATTCCAAAGTTCGTTCTAATCTATTTTTTCTAAAAAATCTTTCCACTGTTTTTGGTACTGGAACCTCCCATTTCATAAAGATTTATAGTCTGGCTAAGTGCCTTTGCACTGACGGAAAGGTCTGCTTAAGAGTAGATCTTGCTTCTGTCTTACTCATGTTGAACCTCTGGTATTTAGCTTAGTGCTTGGTACTCAGTAGGGATTAAGCAAATCTTTGTTGATAGAGTCTAAACATTCTTAATTTTAGCACTGTTACATAGTAGTAGAAATGACCTTGGCATTTCTAATAATACTTGCTTTTGGAAAAAGGAAAAAGTTTTATTAGAAATTCTTCTTTTTGGGGCGCCTGGGTGGCTCAGTTGGTTAAGCGACTGCCTTCGGCTCAGGTCATGATCCTGGAGTCCTGGGATCGAGTCCCGCATTGGGCTCCCTGTTTGGCAGGGAGTCTGCTTCTCCCTCTGACCCTCCTCCCTCTCATGCTCTCTGTCTCTCATTCTCTCTCTCTCTCAAATAAATAAAATCTTTAAAAAAAAAAAAAGAAATTCTTCTTTTGGGTGACTGGGTAGCTCAGTCATTAAGCATCTGCCTTTGGCTCAGGTCATGATTCCAGAGTCCTGGGATCGAGTCCCACATCGGGCTCCCCCTCAGCGGGAAGCCTGCTTCTCCCTCTCCCACTCCCCCTGCTTGTGGTTCCTCTCTCGCTGTGTCTCTCCCTGTCAAATAAATAAATAAGATCTTTAAAAAAAAAAAAAAAAGAAATTCTTCTTTTCTCAGTTGGAATCATGTTAGTGATAGAATCATACTGATTTATTTAAAAGATA
Source organism: Mirounga leonina (assembly GCF_011800145.1). Taxonomy (NCBI): domain Eukaryota; kingdom Metazoa; phylum Chordata; class Mammalia; order Carnivora; family Phocidae; genus Mirounga; species Mirounga leonina. The sequence continues at coordinate 13,808,767 of NW_023270739.1, forward strand.
ATTTAACAAAAAGCACTCTTATGATATATTAAAACAGAGAGAAGAAAAAGAACAACAGATTTTCTGATTAGGGAGTTTTTCTTCCCAAGGAGTACAGAGCAATGACAGATCATTCATGAGAGGAGGCAATCCAGCAGTCATTTATATTTTGTTTGGATAGGCATTTTTCTGAGCACTCACCAAAAGACAGTTTTATAAAGATGGCTAGGAAGAAAGAGAATAAATTAGATTAAAATGTATCAATCATATGAGCTTAATGGAGAGGCAACAGAAAAAAAATTTTGGTCTTAGAAGAAGTAAAAATAGAATATCCATATACCCCAAAGAACTTACAAGTAAGAATCTAATGATGTCAGTTTGTTGCCAGAGAATGATTGTACTCTCACAGTACTGTGACTTCACAGAATTAGATTGTGAAACCCAACTGTGAAGGAAAAATTCTTTAAGTGTATAGTTTCGATAAGTGGCAAGAGAAGTTATGAAAAATTCATGAAAGGTAGAGAGATTTCAAGTTCTGATTCAAATTTCTCTTTAATATACTTTTGAGATGTGGAAACTTGGCTAATTAGTTTTGTAAATCAGATTTTATGCAGCTTAAACATGTGTGTTAGAATCTAATTTTGCTAATATGGGATGGCTTTTTAAAATTACATACTGAATTTTATATTTTTATGTTCTACAGAGTCCTATTTTAAGCAATGCATCGTAGAACCTAAACTGAAACTGCTAACTTGTATAAATTTATCCCAAGGAAATAATTCTAAGTATGGGAAATTATTATGCACAAAGATGTTCATTTTCATTACAGTGTAGTTTAGTCAAGAAAATGTCCTGCTATAGGGAAATGATTCATTAAAATGTGGCAGTGAGCTTGAAATTTAACCATTAAAAGTGCTATTTTAGAGCAATGATTTCTTATTTATTACTTTTTAAATTGAAAAATAAAAAGTGCTCAATATAAACAAAAATCCAAATAATATAAAAATATGCAAGATTTAAAAAGTGAAAATGGTATTTCAAGTCCTTCCTTACCCTACACCGCCCCCCCCCCAACCTAGGCCAACGTAGTTCTTTAGAAGTAAATACTCTGAGCACTTTTGTATCTGTCCTTCCAGACCTTTTTCTAGCCCAGTGGTTTTTTAATTGTGCTCCCATGAGGGGGCTTCTGGTTCTTCTCAAGTTGGGTAGGTGAAGACTGAGTGGGTGGGAACCAGGGTACTAAACCCTGTACTGCTTTGTTTGTTCCTATTTTATATATAGGGATTTCACATAGGGTTTAATTTAAACAAATAATTGCTCTGCATTAAAAAAAAATGTTTAAAAACTATGGACCTAATTTAGAAATGAAGTCCTAAGCCCCCTAGGGGATTCCAGATCAGGATTCCAGATCTTACCCAGTTTACCATTTTGCTACATGATGACAGGAATGTTCTACACAGACCTGTCTCTTGATTTCCCCAGTAGTCTTCTGGCTGCTAACCAGTCACCTTGTTAGAATGCACTCCCCCTTCACCCCCCACCTCACCACCCCTGCCTTTTTTTCCCATCTCTCTAAATCTTTCTTACCTGTTCTTTAAGGTTCTGCTCACCATTGTTTTGTTCATTCCTTCTTTCAACATATTTTTAGTGAACACCCACATTTTGACTAATACTGAATGGGAAATATGTAGAATTTTGTATCAAAAGCTCATAAATTAGTAAAGGATGACCTTCATGTAAATAAGGGCAATAATGTTTTTTGCAAAGTAAGCGCATTGTGGGGGTGGGCAGGTATTAAAAATAGAAGTGGTCTCTTCCTTCTACAGATTTATGTGGCACTTATTAAAAAAGGGCAATTTATGATACAGCTAAATTTCTGGGTCTTCAGTAAATACTTGCTCATTTATTAGTTGAGTAATAGAAGAAAATGCCCAGAGTTCACCTGTGAATTAGGGTTGAGACTTAAGAAGGAGCGATTTTCATTCTTGAGCCATCAAATGTGTTAAAAAATAACTTGAATCTAATTTACTGGATTCCATTATTGGGCATGAGCAGAGCTGAGAACGAGCCTTGGAAGGACCTTGGTTGTGTCATTCTCGTCCCCCAGGGCCATGTACCTGGTGTGGAAGGATCATACCATAAAATGCCAGTAGTGTCTTCCTTATCACTAGCCGGTTAGTCAGGAAGTCATGAATTCAAGATCTTGCATCTTCATCTTACTGACTACAACTTGGGCAGATTCCTTAACGTCTTCGAGACTCAGTTTCCTAAACTGCAATGTGTGAACATGTGTGTCTCCCAGGTTTTCAAAAAAGATTATGTGAGAGTCCAGAGCATGGGCTGCTCTTTTTTTCATGATATCTGCCACTTTCCTCTATGTTTTTAGATAAACAATTAGTAAAGAATTTTTATAGTAACATTTGAATTTGCTTTTTTAATAAAAGTCAGAAAACTCTTGTCCTCTGGCCTTTCCTGATTATTAGGCTTCAGAATAACCCCAGCCAAACTCATGATGGATTCCATCTTTCCAAGTGCTTCATGTTCTGGTTGAGTAGACTTAGTTCTTTGGTCCAGAATAGACCTTACAGTAGTGGTTTAAGGCAGTCTGTTTTATTTGTAGATTGTAAAAATGTTATTTAGATCTCTTTTTAAAATGAAAAAAATACATCAGATATGATATGTAAACAGTGGTATTAGAGCTACTTCCTATTCCAGCTTTCATTTTCTTTTTTTCTTTTAAAACACTGTGGTTTCCTGAAGACCTCTATTCAGTATATGTAAGTACTATGTAGTGTATGTACATACTGGTCAGTATATATATACAACAGTTTATAGCTTGCTGGTAGTTTAATTAATTAAAAGTAGGATGGGATAGAGGCGCCTGGGTGCTGTAGTCAGTTAAGTGTCCAACTCTAGGTTTCAGCTCAGGTCATAATCTCAGGGTCATGAGAGCAAACCCTGCTTTGGGCTCTGTGCTGAACACAGAGTCTGCTAAAGTTTCTCTCTCCCTCTCCTCCTCCCCGCCTCGGTCGCTGTCTCTCTCTCAAATAAATAATCTTAAAAAAAAAAGTAGGATGGGATAAATTATATAAAAGGTAAATATTAAACCTCAGTTGATTTTTTAAAGAAAATTGTAACAAAGCAGTGGATCTGAAAATTATAAGCCGGGGTTCAATACAGCAATGTACAATATTTTTGTGATCATACGGTATTGTATATTCCTTAGTAAGGGGCAAAAGAGATGGGAAATTAGGTTTTGAACCTTTTATAAAAATGTATAAAAAGAATGATGACTAATGATAATAACATTTTTTGAGGGCTCAATACACTGATCTATGCACTTTACATGTATTAAGTAATTTAATCTTCACAAAACCCAATGAGGGAGGTATTTTTTCATGAGGAAACTGAAGTATAGAGGCATAGGTCCCACAGCTAGTGAAAGTCAGTATTTAAGCCAAAGCAGTTTGACTTTGGAGCCCAAGCTCTGAACTACTCTCAATATCATTAGTATATTGATACTTCTTGACATTGAATTTTTTGAAAGAAAATTCTCTCTCTTAATTGAAGTGTGGAGATTTGCTGAATAAGTCACTTGGAATTTCCCCATAAAATCACCCAATGCAAGTCCTGTTATTAATTCATTTAACGAAAGGATAGCAAATAGCTCAGTAAGCTTTGTACAGTTTCAAACATAGCGTAAAGCATTTGCCAGTGGTTCCACATCAGTAATACAACTTGGAACAGGCAGGTAATATTCTCTCCTTTTCAAAATGTACTTGCCTGAACAATGGATCGTGGATCACCACATCAAAAACTAATGATGTATTGTATGGTGACTAACATAACATAATAAAATTAAGAAAAAAAAAATGTTCCTGGGTCACAACTCCCAACAGCACAGAAAAAAAAAAAAAATGTACTTGCCTGAAATCTATATACTCAGGTATGGGATTTTGTGCATAGATTTTATAATCTGAATTTAAAATCATGTTATTCTTGAATCACTAAGTTCTACACCTGAAACTAATATTACACTGTATTAGTGTAATTACACTAACTGAAATTTAAATACAAACTTGAGGAAAAAATTAAATCCTATTACTCTTTAGGACAAAATCTAGCCCTTTCTTAATCCCTAGGGGCAGTGCCAAGTAGGCAATCTACGCATGCATTTCAAACTCCAGAAGAGAGAGAAAATCATTAATGTTTTGTAATTTTTAAAGAAACAATGAGGTAGTCTTTCTGGGAAGAATCATACCTTTTTGTGACTCTTAATTTGTTTGGAGTTATTATCATTTTGAAATAATATGTGATGGATTGTGGGGGGAGACACACCATAGACTTGGTGGTAATCTGGCCCTGCTTTGGAGTGTGGTAGGGCAGATGCAGTAACTTGTTCGCGATTATCTAACAAATATAAATGAAATCATGGCTATGAAAATGGAAAAATGAATACGGAATGCCAGCTATCTGGCAGTGTTTAGGATGTGTCCATTAAATGAAGGCCTTTTAGTTGTGCTGTTCTTACTGGGGAATGAGTGGAGAGGGAGAAGTAGGAAAGAAAGTGGCCATTTGGGAGCTCCTAGGAGTTTTAGAAAGAGGAAATTGTAAGTAACTATTAAAAGTAACTTTGTAGAATATTATTGATAAGGAAATTTGGGGGATGTTTTATGAAATGCAAAAAGCAGGATACAAAATAATATGTACAATATGAGCCTATTTTTGTTTTAAAATTATACAGAGAAAAAGTATAGTAAAAAAAGAGTTCTATATACCAATATGTCATCAGTGATTATCTCTGAATAATGGGTTTCCAGAATAAATAATTTTTATGTATCCTTGCTTTTTTTTTTTCCACGGAAGACCTATTGCTTCTGTGAGAAAAAGAAAAATAATTAAAAAAAAAACCCTATGTTAGTGGACATCAGAAGCACAATTTCAAATGAGCTGGGAAAGAAGGAAGGGTAGTCGGGACATTTTTTGAGCAAAAACCATCATGACAGCTAAGTTGGTTTTTAGGTGGCTTTGGTAGAGCTTCCCCCCTCCCTTTTTTAAAACTGATACTTGAATAAAAACATGCACAGCCCTGACCAAAGGGTAGAGGAGAGACTTGATTGCAGGGAGTAAAGATACTGAGTTAGGCCATTGTTTCACTTCGCTGCCAAGATAATTGAGTAACATAACACTGTGTACTTGTCGCTTACCTAATCTGCATGGAGTCTCTTGTACTGAGTCCGTGCACTTGAACTGACTTCACAGCACTGTGTACCAGGGAGCACTCTTAAGGGAAAGTGCAGTTTGGGAAGGTAGAAGATCAGTTTCATCTCCCTCGGTGGTGCTGGTGCCCCTGTGAGGGTGGCCCAGCCAGAGAAGGTGATGTTAGGCTCCCACCTGAGGAAACACCTCAGGGAAGGAGCTGTCCTGTTTGATCACTCTGGAAGGTATTGTGATTTAGTGTGGCCTGTGCATCAGGGTGCTGCTTCACCTCTGAGATAGGGAAGAGGGTGGGCCGGTGGATGGATAGACGTGGTTTGAGTAAATAGTTGAAGTGAGATACCATGAAAATTATGGGACACTCCAGGTCTTAAAATGTAGAAGAAAAATGCTAACTTTACATGGGACAAATCATGTTTTCCTTTTACTTTTCTTAAAAACAAACTTATATTTTTCTTTTAAACTTTGACATGTTAGCTTCCTTTCTTCCTTTCTCTGTTCTTAAAAATAGGATTTTCTTTTTCTTTTCAACTTTGGCACCTTGGCATCCTTTCTGCACCTTAAAATTCTGGAAGTTTTCATTTTCAGTTTTCAGTTTAATTATACAGAGAGCTAAGTGTATATTTTATGTTGGTCCAGAAGTGGGTTTGCATTTTTAGAGTTGAATTCTCTCTAAAAATATAAGGATGTGTTATAGGGGAAAGTATGAAAGTATACTTTCGTATGAATTCTGAATAATAATTTTTACTCATTTGAAATGCTGATGAACTCATAACTTATTTTCTAAATTTAGGTAGTTCAGATTCACAAGTGCCAGAGAAAACTGGTAAGGAAATGTATTTATGTTTTATTCTTATGTACACTATGTTTTACATGGAAGTGTTGAGTCAGTTTATAAAAAACAACACCTATAAGAAATGTTGGTTTTAAAAAAAAATTACAAAACTAGTACCAGAGAAAATAAAACTATAAATTGACCATAGGCTTGAATTTCTGATATACCTGTAAGTTTCCTCACTGCTGAGGTTAAAAAAAAAAAAAAAAAGGTGGCTCAATATTTATTAAAGAAATGTAAAAATACCAGTTTTCAGTAGCAAGGCTATCTGCAGCTATTATTTCTGAATAAAGTTTCATATGACTTTATACATGAATGATTGATGAGAAGGGGATGTTCTCAGCAGTAGTTCTCAGGAAATTAATGAACATCAATTGCTTATCAATTAAAGGAGAGAGTCATTAAGTGGTAGTTTTTAATAAGATACATGTAAAAACTGTTTAAGATAGAGTAAGAGAAATATACTTTGTTTTATTATTGAAAAGCAGTTTCTCAACTTCAAAACGGGGTTCTCTGATTGAACTCCTTTACTATCCAACTATTCCTCAAGTTTTTTCAAACAGTAGCACTAACTGATATTTCTGGTAATAGTTGGCTTCCTGTGTTATAAAAAGAATTTGTGTATTGCTGTGAATTTAATCAGAATATCTAGTTAAATGATTGAATCTTTCCCCCCATTTTTTAGTTGGTTGGTTTGATAGGGACTAGATATAATTTAACTGATGGCACTTGGTAGGATAAATTGTACTTTGTTTATGCAATACACTTAGTTCTTTGGACACACATATTTATTCTGTCAACATTTTCTCAGTAAATAGAAACGGATTAACTGCGAATTGTGTTTTAGTTGATTCATTAGCTTGTTTTGGTGTATCCTTCTAAATCATTCTTCCAAAAATTAATTAATTAGTGGAATTGAGGGTTGTGATTCTGAAAACAAAGTCAGTTGCTGTGAATCTGGTTTTCTTTGAAAAATTATTTGAGATATGTTGAGGATTTATTATACAGAAGATTTATTATACCCACTGATTTTTTCTCTGGGCTTAAATTCTTTACAAATGTTTGGTTGTCTTTTAGGCATATAGAAAGAATTGATAAATTTTATGACATTACTCTTTTCTGTCAGTGGGCAATCTTGGAAATGAGTGATTGTTTTATGCAGTCAGCTAGTTTTTGGATATCAGTAGCTGAATTATGTCCTGACTTCTCAAGCTTTTGTGTTTGTTAGGGAATTATCAGGACCACCAATTTTATAGCAATTCAGTGTTACTAAAATGGCAGTTAATTGTCCTTTCACTTCTCCCAGTTTTTCCTAACTTGCCAAGGAAGATTGATATCACTACCTCCTACCTAAATAAAACTTATGTGAGTGCTAAGATTCGATTTAAGTCAAAGAAGTCAAGATTTTTAAAAGAAGCTAATTATGTATTTTAGCCAAAAAAGAAAAAAAAAAAAGACAGGGCGATACTTTCATTGTACTTTGGAGGTGAGCCTTTTAACCAGGGAGGACAGTATTTGTGAGGTAGTCTGTCTTATATTCCACTTTATAAGTACTTTTTAAAAAAAGATTTTATTTATTTATTAGAGAGTGAGAGAGTGCATGTGCATGGGTGCAGGGGGAAGGGCAGAGGGAGAGGGAGAGAGAATCCCAAGCCTACTTGGCTCCCAGTACAGAGCTGAACATGGGGCTTGATCCCAGGACCCTGAGATCATGACATGAGCCGAAAGCAAGAGTCGGATGCTTAACTGACTGAGCCACCCAGACGCCCCTCAGTTTCTAAGCACTTTTAAAGGAGCTGAAGAATGATAAAAATTTATAAGATATGTAAATTACTATAACTAAGCTGTTGTTTGGACCAATTTATAAAGTCTGTGGGACAGTTATTGAGTGGGCTCACCTTCATTCCTTAGAATTGTTACTGTGGGTAGTTCCTATTCCTTGTTTAGATATAGGACGTGAGCAGAAGACATTCATACACTTTTTCTAGTTATACATTCTTAACTGGATACCATGAATTATATACCTCTGCCAAGCAGCGATAGTACATTCGGAATTCTTGAGATTTCTTTTACATCACCATTTTAGATTTCTCTTGAGGGCCAAGTGATACATTAAAATATCACAGGAAACGCAACATGTAATTTCTTTCATGTGGGAATTGGCACTGGACAACCAAATGGATGCCTTTCATTTAAAAAAAAAAAATTCTCTTTTTTAAACCGTAAGTGATAGGAAGATTGCTAACTGTATTTTTGGCATTTAATTTTGACTGTTCTTTCCTCTCTGTACCCTTAGTTTTACATTAATTTGGGTAGATTTCTTTGAGGTTGGATACTTTTATCATTGCCTTTAGTTTTACATTAATTTGGGTAGATTTCTTTGAGGTTGGATATTTTTATCATTGAATGAGGTGCAAGTTCCTAGGTGTTAGGAACAATTGGGTAGAGGGTATAGAAGTGGAAAAGCTGAATAAAAGAAATTGGATTGAATAAAGGAAACTTAGAATAATTTACCTGGTTTAGGTAATCTAGTAGAAGGCATTGAGCCCGTGTGAAACGTTAGGAACCCCAAATAAGCGATGTAGGGAGCCCAGTGGATGAGAATGATGAAATCAAAGGGCTAAAAATGAGAAATGATTTTAGTAATAGCTGTAGGGCTAGCTTGAGTGGAGAAGAGAGTTTTTGAGTATGACTCAGTAGTCAAGCAGTCACGGTCTCTGATCTCCATAAATGGGACTAGGGTGTCCTGCTGGGTTCTGATGAGCACCCAAGGGAGGCGGGTTTGGCATGAGGTCATGGCAGAATGGCAGAGAGTGGTGTTGGGGTGAACATGAGAAAACCAGAAGGGTGTGTTTAGGAGCTGTTTGGGGTATGTGCTGATTTGATGGTAAATTCTTCAGGAAAAGATAATTGTGGATAAGAAATGGAGAAGCTGAGGTTCAGGTAATGAAACTGATACCTAAAAGGCTTTTAAACATCATTTTCACTTAAATGGAAGGAGTTAATCATTGAGAGAAATTGGTGAAGATTTAAGTTTACACAGGTTTAGAGCTTAAAATGAAAATAGTTAAAGAAAACTGAACAGCCATAAAGTCGGCCTGCTGTTTGGGTGCTGCAAAAAGCAAATTAAATAGACATAATCCTTCTTTATGAACCAATTATATGATTAAACAGTTAAGTACTTAACTGAGTATTATTCAAAAGAATGAACCAATATTTTTTATGAAACAAGGAAATAATTTGCATATCAGCTGACTCTGGTTTTGTTTGCCATAACCTTTCTGAAAACTAACTGACCACGTAATACATCCTGTTTGGTTACTACCTACTTTTGAATAACAGAAACACAGAAGAGATACACTCAAAGAGAAAATGAAAGAAGCAGAGTGTACACAATTTATACAAATATATACAATTTATGCAAATATATTTATACAAATATAAAATAACCAGCTGATGGACAGGTTTTGAGATTTTTGACTAAATGTGATAATACTGGTAACAGAGTAACTCAAAACATTTTTGTTATGGGACTATAACAAAGTATTAAGCTCTCATTTAATGCCTTTCTTAGTAATTAGGCATGATAGGCCTGCTAACTCATAGCTCTGCCGGATTTTTCAAGTGTATTATTTAACCTTTGCAATGAAATGGCATGCTTCCTCCAGCACAGGAGGGGATTTTCTCCGAGATAATGGTTTAGTAAATCAACACACATACAATACACTGCTTTTTCCTAACTTTTAAAAACAAACAATTTGAATGTTAATGTTTTTCATTTTTGTAACTGAAGTTGAATTCATAAGGGGTATCTGGTATTAGTTTATATTTCTTTAAGTTGGTCGGTCCCTGATATGACTCTGTAGACCAGGGCTCTCATATGATAAAACTGTCATAGGGAACATGGAATGAGTTCTTCATAAGTCTAAATGTGTTCAGTGGGAAGGCTGTCTTTTAGTCTGAGATTTTGCCCCTTCTACATTCTTTTTTTTTAATTTTATTTTTTTAAGTTTTAATTCATTCATTTTAAGTAATCTCTTCCTCCAATGTGGGGCTCGAACTCACGACCCCGAGATCAAGTGTCACATGCTGTTCCTCCCTAGTCATCCAGGCGCCCCTCCTCTTCTACATTCTTGGTGTTAAAATGTACACTTATTTTTTAGAAATAGATCATTTAAAAAAATTTTAGATTTTGTGTATATATATATATTTTTTTTTTCCAGTTTTATTGAGGTATAATTGACATACATCACTGTGAGTTTCAGGTTTACAGCATAAAGGTTTGACTTATGTATATTGTGAAATAATTACAACAATAAGTTTAGTTAACATCCATCATGCCATATAGATAGAATAAAAAACAAACAAACCTTTTTTCTCCTTGTGGGGAGAACTGCAACTTTTATATATCCTATAGCAGTGGTAACAATAGTCATCATGTTGCACATTACATCCCTAGTACTTGTGTATCTTATAACAGGAAGTTTGTACTCTTTGACGTCTTTCCTCAAATTCCCCCATCTGTTCCACACACACCCCCCGCCCCCATCTCTGGTAACCGCAAGTCTGATCTTTTTTCTATGAGTTTGGGTTTTTTTTCTTTCTTGTGTTTTCTCTTTCCTTTTTTATTTTATTTTTTTTTCAAGATTGTACATATAAATTAGATCATATGGTATGCCCATTTCTCTTTTTGACTTACTTCACTTCACTTCATAATGCCCTCAAGGTCCATCCATGTTGTCACAAATGGCAGGATTTCCTTGTTTTTTTGTTTTTTTTTTTGTTTTTTAATGGCTGAATAATATTCCATTATGTGTTTATGTATATATATACACCACAACTTCTTTGTCCACTTACCTGTCAGTGGACACTTAGGTTGTTTCCATGTTTTGGTTATTGTAAATAATGGTGCTCTGAACACAGGAGTGCAGATATCTTTTCAAGTCAGTGTCTTTGTTTCCTTTGGATATGTTCCCAGAAGTGAAATTGCTGGGTCATATGGTAGTTCTATTTTTAATTTTTTGAGGATCCTCCATATTGCTTTCCATAATGGCTGTACCACTTTAGAATCCCGCCAGCAGTGTGTGAAGTTCCCTTTTCTTCACATTAATCCTCTCATAGTCCCTTCAACTAAGGTGGCAACAGGTGGAGATAATTCTCTTACAGGAGGGCAGCAATAATGGGAGGAAAATAAAATCTACAATATCATGCATACTGAAACACTCATGTAGTGTATATAAATAAAGGACAATAATAAGCAGGTGTCCACTATCAAGCTGAAAAAATATAACCAATACCTCTGAAGCCCCCTATCTGCTTTTATACCACTTAGCCAAATATAACCATTCTCTTGAAATTGGTGTTTATCATACCTTTCATATATTCCAGTGTGTGAATATCCCACAATTTAGGTTTTCTCTTGAGTTAATTCCAGTTTTTTGCTAGTATGAAAATGCTGCTGAGGACATTCCTTTATGTGTCTTCTGGTGTACAGTGCAGGAGTCTCTTCAGGGTATGAACTTAGGGTGGAATTGCTGGAATGTGGGGCATATACATCTTTAATTTTAGTAGATAATGCCCATTGTTTTCCAAGGCGCTATAACGTTTACTGTCGCACTAGTAGTGTTTTATGTATTACCAGTGCTCATGTCCTTGTTCATATTTGAAAGTCTGACAACATCTCATTTTTAGTGTGGTGAATATAAATCAGATTCTTTTTTGAATGTACAGAGAGGTGCTCCTCCAACTTTCATGTGTGCACAAATCACTTGGAGATGCTATTAAAAGTGCAGGTTTTGATTCATAGATTGGAGTAGGGGTGGGAGCTGAGATCCTGCATTTCTAACAAGCTCCCAGGGGATGCCAGTGAAGTTGGACCATAAACTGTAGTTTGAGTAACAAGGGTCTAAGGCACTAAAGTAGAGTTGCCCCCATGTTGGCTGTCCATAGCACCTAAAGAGTCTTTGGAACAGAACTGCTAAATAATAGTATTTGATACAGCCACTCAATCTCGGGTTTTTGAATCAGGCCATATATTTTACTGACACTAGATGAGTAGTATAGATAAATAATTTTTTTTTCATTTAGGAATTTTGGAAAACAAAAAGTCCCAAGACACACCGTTTTAACCAATTCTACTTGTAGTCTACTGCTGCAGGCTGGGTTTTTTTTGTTTTTGTTTAGTTTTTTTTATTTGCAACTTCTGTTTTGTGCAAATATTGGCCATTAGCAAGCAGAGTAGCAGATTCTTTGTTCTTAGAGATTTGTTTCTTTGTAACTGACACACAGAATTCAGATTTTAAACCAAGTCTACTCTATTAAAGTTCTAAAGACACTGTTTCTTCTCAGTTAGGTTGGTACTAGATTAATATAACATACTAAGTAGCTGAGGAGTGACCCATAAATATCTCCATTAGCATTCTTTAACTTAAGTACCTTAAATCTAGGGGAAACTTTGCCAAATTCTGTTTAGTTATTTTTAAAATTATTACCGGTTTTTACTCATGCATGGGTAAATAATATAGAGCAACCAATTGTTGGTTGCTCTGTATGTACATTACTCACTTTAAATCCATTACAAAGTATTTTGATTGTAATCCATTACTCAGTGAGTTCCTAGGTGATTTCTTTAAAAGAAGAAAGTTTAAGGAGTCTTTTTTTTTTTTTTTTAAAGATCTTATTTATTTATTTGACAGAGAGAGACACAGCGAGAGAGGGAACACAAGCAGGGGGAGTGGGAGAGGGAGAAGCAGGCTTCCCGCGGAGCAGGGAGCCCAATGCGGGGCTCAATCCCAGGACCCTGGGATCATGACCTGAGCCGAAGGCAGATGCTTAACGACTGAGCCACCCAGGCGCCTCAGTTTAAGGAGTCTTTAAGGGAGCTAATGGAACTTGTCAGTAAGCAAGCATTAGGCTAACTGATCATCACACACTAACTGGATAAAATGAAGGATAGAATAAAAATAAACACATATTTCTCAGCGCAAAATGGTGATATGTGGTCTATGGCATGCACCTGTTAACAAGGTAATAATCCCTACTAATTCCAAATTGCATTATTAAAAAACTGTTAGGACAGAAACACCACTCAGACTAGCTTATACAGTGAAGAGTTATTGGCCCATATAATTGGGAACAACAGGGCTGGAATGAGCTTTACATAAATAAAATAGAGGTTCTAATTATTATGAGACCGTCTCATCTCCTGGCTTTGATTCTCTTTCTGTGGATCCTCTTCTAATGTAGATGGGCTTCCCTTCAAGTGGTAGTGATGTTGTTGGTGGTGATAGAGGGGACCTTTTGAGGTGGAAGATAAAGTGGCAGCTTCAGGATGATGTCACACCAAAGAGAAGTGAGAAAACTCTTCCTGAGGCCTTCCACTCTAAAGTAGCCCTGTAACTTACTCATTCTTCATTAAATCAGCTGTTTCCTTTATAGCCTTTATCACAAATTATCTCATTTGTTTGTTCACCTGGTTGTTTATCAACCAGGTTGTTTATCCTCCCCACTACAAGTTAAAATCCATTAGAAGCAGGAATGGTGCCTATTTTGTTAATTTGGTGTATCCCCAGCATCTAGTAGGTGCTCGGGCAATAATAAGAAAACAAATATATGAAAAGGGGAGAACTTAGGTCCTGCTTGAGCCACTTGTCATTATGTGATCTGGAGGGTACGATACCGTTGATTGATAGACCTATCAGAATTGCATGGAATGGAGAAAGAACAGTTTCATCTGGAAATGGAAATTTGTATAAATTTTAAAACAGAGTGCCTTCCAGAGAAAGGCAATCCCATGAATGGAGCCTTGGGCTGGATTTCAGCCCTACCTAATGGTCTCTGTACCACAGAGGCCCTGGTTGAGTATCCATCTTCCATCTTACCTTCTGAATTGCTTATGCTGAAGTGAGGATATTAGGAGCAAAAGTATGAGCTGGACGTGTCTTTGCATTTGGATCCTGCTTGGCCAACTCTGTGTTGGGTATGTGCTTAGCCATGTCCTGTAAATATTCTAACAGAGATGACTTGTCTTGGGAAATTCCTCTTTTTTTCCCCCCTTCCCTCCCCTTCATTTTTCTGTCTAGTGTTAGTTGGTCATGTTTCCCCAATTCTCTGCATTTCCATTTTAATCAACTGGATAATTCTGCTTCAAAAGAAGAAGAAACTGCCCGTATCCATCACAGGCCCTTCACTAGTATACACTTGTCTTAAAGCTCAATCCCTTTGAGGTTTGTTTTATATTTTATTTAATTGAAGATCTCCTTGAGGCAGTGAAATGCTCGCTCCTTAAAAAGACACAAATGGGTTGAAGAAACAGAAACCCTCTCCATCTACTCATATAAGGCTGCTGGGAATCTCGTAAGTTCAAGAAGTACAGCGGAGCCTCTCAATACCTGGAAGGTTCTCAGGCAACTATTCTGGCCGTCTCTCTCTTTCTGGGACTACTTGGTTTCTCTTGGCTTTACTCTGGACACTGGTTCCATTCATCTTGTTTTCTTTAAACTCTGCCTTTCTCTGGTATACTGATCAACCTGCAGGTGGCAAAAAAATGGCAACTAGTACTTAATCTACTCATTGGATTCTCAGGGCAAGTCCATAAGAATTCTGTACCATAATCCCTTGGGGAGTTTAAAAAGAAAGATGTACAGGCCTCAAACATAGATATTCCAAGTCAGTAGGTCTGGGGTCCTAGAATCTATTTTAAGATGTTTCCCAGTAGGAATTCCAAGACTCCTCCACAATCACAAGAAGGAAGGAAGGAAAGTGAGTGAATGATGAGGTAGATGAGACAGGCCCTAGCACCGGCCACATACCTCTGTTTGCCATTCCTTGCTATTGATCTTCCTATCCAAGGAGTGGAGATGGACATTCTAAGGAATTGGCAGCAAACATTGAAGGATATAATAATTTTTATTAAAAGCAGCAGTACTGACAGCAATAATTCTTAGTCTCACTTGGTGGGTGGGCAGTGCAGTTGGGCAGTGGGGTCATCTACCCATTATCAAATAAGTGCCAATTTCTTGATCTCGGATGGCCTTGGGTGTACAAGGCAGGCCTGGGTGTTCCTGACCTGAGACCTTTAGACCCACTGCAGTAGATTGCTTTGAAAACCTCTGTAGCTATGGTAGCAGCTATCCCAATAGTCGGGCAGCCTCTGGGTCCATCACTGTCGAACTAGCTACAGTGTGTGTCTGTGTCTCTTAGTTCAGTCTTTAGAGAGAATTTGGTCACTGGCCAGCCACTCAGGGGCCTACTCTGGGGTTGGTGGTCAGAGCAGCCTTTGAGAAGAGCATAAGTAGTAAGTGCATTATAAGCTTTCTTTTGGTTGGCTTGCAAAGTAGAGCAGTTAGTGAGTATCTGTAATCCCTTTTCATTTTGGTTATTTGGTAGATAATAGAGATTGTTTTCCTAAGTCAATTATAATGAATTGTATGAATATGACTCCAACCTATTTTTATATGTGAAATAAATGCCCTGACCAGTATTCAGAATATTTACCAAGTATTTTTATGGCAAGCATTATCATTGTCTCCTCATATTTTAATAAAAATAACATTTTGATAAAATATATATTACATTAGGTTGTAAATAAAGTAACCATTTAATATTTAAAATATAATGCCATATACTTTACCTCTTATTATGTACTGACATGTGTGAAGAGTTGTAACAATTTGATTCTGAGACTTCCCTATAGTAATAGAAGCCATCACTTTAAATATTTATTTATTTGAGGTGGGGGGGGCAGAGGGAGAGAATCTTCAAGCAGACTCCCTGCTGAGTGCAGAGCCCACAACAGGGCTTGATCTCCCAGCCCATGAAATCATGACCTGAGCCTAAACCAAGAAGTCAGTCACTTAACCGGCTGAGCCACCCAGGCCCCCAAGAAGCCATCACTTTATTTAATGAATTTGTCTACTGTAGAACTTCAGGGACTTGATGGCTTTACATAGGCATCAATTAAGTAAAGTATGCAAAGATAAGAAACACTTTTAACAAAGATTGAGCACAATAGCTCTGTACTAGATTTCTGTTTACAGAGTAGCTGTGTGGCTCAAAACAGTTCTATGTTTAAGCCCACAAAGTATAGATAGTGTCATTACCTTCGGGTTGGTTTAAGAACATGTGTGTTTTATTGAGAATCTTAAGTATCAAGATTGTTAATCTGATTTTTAAAAATTATTCTCTTTTCTTCTTTTCAGATCCAGTGCCTCTGTGGAACTTCTAAACACCTTTTATTAGAAACATTATTTCCTACAAAATGAAGTCAACATCTTAATTTAAACCAGCATTTGTGTGGTTCTGATTTACCTACAATGGTTCATGACTCTTGAGATCTAAGGAGTACAGGGTCTTTTGCGATGACAATATGACTAACAGCAAAGGAAGATCTATTACTAATAACACAAGTAGTGGAGGAGGTTTAGTAGACTGGACTTTAAGCTTAAATACAATTCAATCTGATAAGTTTTTAAACTTGTTGTTGAGTATGGTTCCGGTAATTTATCAGAAAAACCAGGAAGATAGGCACAAGAAAGCAAACGGTATTTGGCAAGATGGATTATCAACAGCAGCACAGACTTTTAGCAGTCGATCCGAGCAGCACATGGAGTTTCACAATTTCTCAGAGCAGTCTTTTCATGGCAATAATGGGCACGCACCAGCAGGCTGTAGCCCCAAGTATGATGACTATGCCAACTACAATTACTGTGATGGAAAGGGCACTGCAGAAGCTGCCGCCATGTTACAGAATGAAGATGCATCTAGTGATGGGGATGAAGACGCCATTGTGGAAGCAAACCAGAAATCACCAAAGGAATCCAGTGGCGTCATGGCATTGCAAATACTGGTGCCATTTTTGCTAGCTGGTTTTGGAACAGTTTCAGCCGGCATGGTTTTGGATATAGTCCAGGTGGGTTTGTCTCTTTATCTTCACTGTCTTTGTTGTTGAAAGTGCTTTGTGTAGGTTACTAATCTCAAACATTTACTTTAGATTTAATTTATCCCTTAGTGAAATGAAGGGATGCTGACTCAAGCAGAGAATCTGCTGTTTCTAGGTGTTTTTTGTTCGTTTGTTTTCCTTTAGAGGTTCTAAGAGAATAGTCTCCTGTCAAGTGACTCTTCATAAAGGATTGCAATGGTGAAATAACCCCAAAATGGGTACAGTGCAAAACCCAATAAATGTTCTATTTAAATACTTCTTCATTTTTTAAAATAAAAACATATACTTGTTCAAATGAATTCAAACAATGCAGAGTATTAAATAAGAAGATAAAAAATCTTCCCTCTTCCTTCTCTTCAAACCAAAGTCTCTTCCCCTGCAGAGATTATCATCATTAAGGGTTTGTGTTTACATGCAGACATTTTTCTATGCTTTCATATATGCCTATGTGCAGAGTTTCTTTTTCAGAAAAAAATGAAGTGCTATATATATTTTTCTACAACTTATTTTCATTGCTTAATAATATATCTTAGACATTTTTCCAAAATAATAACGAAGAAGTTCTGCCTTTTAAAATGAGAGCTTCATATTCCATTGTATGTACATACTGAAATTTACTTATTCACTCTCCCATGCTAATGCTATAATGAATACCCTTATAAATATATCATTATATACTTACACTAATATTTTCATAGGATAGATTTTAAAAATGGGATTGCTGGGGATTAGGGTAAGTGTATGTGTTTAAGATTTTATAGAGACCATCAGATTGACTTTCAGAAAGATTACACCAAATATTTATACTCCTACCATCAATGTAGATATACTTTTATTTTTCCATGTCCTTATGAGGGTTGAATATTCTTGATCATTTTTGTTTTTGGTAATTGATAGGGAAATATTTTCATATTTTAATTAACATTCTTTAATTATTATTAATGTTTAGCATGTTTTTATATGCCTATTGGCCATTCTTAGTTCTTCTATGAATATTTCTTATATGAATTACTTTTTTGTATCTATTACCCATTTTAAAAATATATATGTGCTACTTATTGATTTGTAGGAATTCTTAATGTCGTATGGTTATAGAATTACCTATTATATAATTATCTTTCTAAAGTAGTAAGTGTTAAAATGTGGCATTCTGTTATTATGAGTTTTCATTCATCAATCAGAGAAAGATTGGCTTTGGGAAAGTGTTAAATTGAATAACATTTGTTGCCCTTGTCTTTTCATTGCTTGCTCCCTAAAAGAAATCTCAGGTCATTTGTGACACCAAAAATTTTTTTAACAGATAGCATTTTTATCTAAATGGAAAACATACATAAATAGAAACAATTTTTCCACCATCAGTTGGAGAAAGGATATGAAAAGAACTGTCTTAAGATGTATATTGGATTTTTACAGCAATCAGACAAGAAAAAAGAAATAAAGGGCATCCAAATTGGTAAGGAAGAAGTAAAACATTCACTATTTGCAGATGACATGAGACTATATATAGAAAACCCTTAGGACTCCACCAAAACTACTGCTGTTGATAAATGAATTCAGTAAAGTCACAGCATACAAAATTAATAAATCTATTGCATTTCTATACACTAATAATGAAATTGCAGAAAGAGAAATTAAGAAAACAATCCCACTTACAATTGTGCCAAAAATACTAAATACCTATTATTAAACAACCAAGGAGGTGAAAGACTTGTACTCTGAAAACTATAAAACACGGATGAAAGAAATTGAAGGTGATCCTTTTAATGTATTGTTGGGTCCTATTAGCTAGGATTTTGTTGAGAATTTTGGGAATCCATATTCATCAGGGATATTGTTCTGAAATTCTCCTTTTTGATGGGGTCTTTGCCTGGTTTGGGGATTAAGGTAATGCTGGCCTCATAGAATGAGTCTGAAAGCTTTCCTTCTGTTTCTATTTTTTGAAGCAGAGAAAGTCAATTATACGGTTTCACTTATTTGTGGAACATAAGGAATAGCATGGAGGACATTAGGAGAAGGAAGGGAAAAATGAAGGGGGGGAAATTGGAGGCGGAGACAAACCATGAGAGACTATGGACTCCGAGAAACAAATTGAGGGTTTTAGAGGGGAGGTGGGTGGGGGGATGGGTATTAGGGAAGGCACGTATTGCATGGAGCCCTGGGTGTTATACGAAAACAATGAATCATGGAACACTACATCAAAAACTAATGATGTACCGTATGGTGACTAACATAACATAATAAAATAAAATTAAAAAAAAAAAGAAATTGAGGATGACACAAACAAATGGAAAGCTATCCCATGCTCAGGGATTGGAAGAACCAATATTATTAAAGTGTCCATACTACCCCAAAGCAATCTACAGATATAATACAATCCCTATCAAAATACCAACAGCATTTTTCAGAGAACTAGAACAAATAGTACTAAAGTTTGTATGGAAACACAAAGACACTGAATAGCCACAGCAACCTTGAAAAAGAACAAAGCTGGTAGGTGTCACAATCCCCAGATTTTAAGATATACTACAAAGTTCTAGTAATAAAAACAGGGGGTGCCTGGCTGGCTCAGTCAGTAGAGCATGTGACTCTTGATCTCAGGGTCATGAGTTCAAGCCCCACACTGGGTGTAGGGTTTACTTAAGAAAAAAAAAAAAAGAATGGTACTGGCATAAAAATAGACACATAGATCAATGGAACAGAATAGAGAGCCCAGAAACAAACCCATGCTTATACAGTCAATTAATCTATGACAAAGGAGGCAAGAACATACAATGGGGAAAATATGGTTTCTTCAACAAAAGGTGGTGTGAAAACTGAACAGCTACATGCAGAAGAGTGAGACTGGACCACTTTCTCACACCATACAGAAAAATAAGCTCAAAATGGATTAACCTAAGTGCGAGACTTGAAACCATAAAACTCCTAGAAGAGAGCACAAGCAGTAATTTCTCTGACATTGGCCAGAGAAACATTTTTCTAGATATGTCTCCTCCGACAAGGGAAACAAAAGCAAACTTAAACTATTGGGACTACACCAAAATAAAGAGGTTTTGCACAGTGAGGGAAACCATCAACAAAACAAAAAGACAACTGAATGGGAGGAGATATTTTGCAAATGATATGTCCAGTACGAGGTTAATATCGAAACTATATGAAGAACTTATACAACTCAACACCAAAACCCACAAATAATCTGATTAAAAATGGGCACATTTTTTTCTGAAGAAGACATACAGATGGCCAACAGACACATGAAAACATGTTCAACATCAGTAATCATCAAGGAAATGCAAATCAAAACCACAGTGAGATATCACCTTAGACCTGGCAGAATGGCTAAAATCAAATACACAAGAAATAACAAGTATTGGTGAGGTTTTGGGGGAAAAGGAACTCTGGTGCACTCCTGGTGGGAATGCAAACTGGTGCAGCCATTGTGGAAAGAGTGTGGTGCTTCCTTAAAAAATTAAAAAATAGAGATACCATATGATCCAGTAATTCCATTTTGATATTTACCTGAAGAAAATGAAAACACTAATTCGAAAAGCTATATGTGCCCCTATGTTTACTGTACCATTATTTACAATAGCCGAGATGTGGAAGCAACCCAAGTGTCCATTGGTGGGTGAATGCTTAAATAAAAAGTGGTATATATACAATGGAATCTTATTCAGCCATGAAAAAGAATGAGATCTTGCCATTTGCAACATGGATGGACCTAGAGGGTATAATGCTAAGTGAAATAAGTCAGAGAATGACAAATACTATATGATTTCACTCATATGTGGAATTTAAGAAACAAAATGTAAAAAAAAAGGAGACAAAAACAGACTCTTAAATATAGAGAACAAACTGATGATACCAGATGGAAGGTGGGTGGGGAGATTAGGTAAAATAGGTAAAGGGGATTAAGAGTACACTTATCTTGATGAACACTGAGTGATGTATAGAATTGTGGAATCATATTATTGCACACTTGAAACTAATATAACATTGTGCATTAATTATCCATCAGTAAAAAGTGTTGGGGAGAATAGAAACTTTGCAGATGTAATTAATTTAAAGATATTGAGATGGGGGAGTTTGTGGATTTTCCAGGTGGGTCTTAATAAGAGGGAGACAGGAGGTTAGAGTGAGGGAGGTGGAAAGTATATTGAATTTTTGAATGGACTGTAAAACTAACAGAGGACCAAATCTACCTGTCCCCTTGAAATATTTCAAGTTGTTAACAATAGTATCATAACAGCTAAAATGAATAAGCTGTTTCAGTTTGACTTTTTTTTCTTGATATACCAATTACTCTGAAGAAACACTCAACATTTAATCTAGAATGATAGTAACATCTATAAGATTAATATGTTATAGATTATTAGAATATTTATATAGCTTATGTACCTTCCTCTGGTGTAATGTTTACTTATTTCTTGATACTATTTGAGACAATAACATGTGTATAATTGATTTATAATATTAAACTTTAGTGTTAAAAATTATAAAAACAAATGTTTTGAAAAATTTCATTTAAATATGCTTTTAAAAACTTTTAATTGTGAAAATTAACACATATAGAGTATAAAAACCAAAAATGTACAACTCAGTGAATTTTCATGACACAAGCAACCATCTAACTATCAGGTCAAGAAACAGAATCTTAGCAGTACTTCATTAGTCTTCTTTGTGCTCCCTTGTGATTGCTACCCTTTATTCCCCATCACCAAAGATAATCAATAATCAGATTTTATGAACCGTACTTCTTTGTCTTTATAAATGTGCATCATTAAACACCATTGTTTGGTTTTACTTAATTTTTCTAAAACTTTATACAATGAAGTGTAGAATACATATTCCTCTGTGTCTGGCTTTTTTTGTTCAACATTATGTAAGTTTTATGAAACTGTAGTTCATTGATTTTTATTGCTATATATTAATCCAGTTATCAATAGATCACAGTATATTCTCTTCGCTATTGATGGACATTGAGTTCATTGGTGTTTTTCCAGATTCTGGGTGCACATGTGCATGCATTTCTGTTGTATATACATGTAGAAATGGAATTTCTGGGTCTTAGGATATACAGGTATTTAAATTTAGTATATGTCAAATGGTTGTACCAATTTACAGATTAACTAGCTGTGTATAAGAGGTCTCATCACTCTGTGTTCTTATTTATACAAGGTATCAGCAGTCTTTTTAAGTTGAGAAATTCTGGCATATGTGTGGTGGTTTTAATGGGGATTTCCCTCATGACTAATGATGTTTACTGACCATTTATTTGGACATGACTGGTAAAGTTTTTTTTTAATTCATTTTCTTATTTGTTAGATTTTTTCTTACTGATTTGTAAGAGTTATCTGTGTATTCTGGATACAAGTCCTTTAGTTATACGTATTAAAAATATCTTTCTCTCTTCTATGGCTTTTTCACTCTCTCAGTGAGTTTTAATGAGCAGAAATTCTTAATTTTGATATAGTGCCTTTTTTCCTACTTTTCCATGGTTTGTACTTTTTGATTCCTGCTTAAGAAATCTTTCCATACTTTCTTACCTTCTTAAAGTTTTTTTGTTTTGCCTTTACATTTTGCCTTCTACATTTAGATCATTCTCTCCCTGGAATAATTTTTTATAGAGAGTTTGAAGTAGGGATTGTGTTTTGTTTTGTTTTTCTTTCCACATGGATTTCCAGTTGTGTCTGCACTATTATATAACCAAAGTCTTTGTTATAAATCAAGTACACATTTATGTGCAGATGTGTTTCTGGGCTCTCTATTCTACTCCTTTGGTGTATTTATATTGCTTGGCATGAATACTGCACTATCTTAGTATCTAGTAGAGAATGTTCTCTCCATGTTCTTCCTCAAAGTGCTTTGGTTATTCTTTTTCCTTTGCACTTTCATGTACATTTTAGTTTAAAAGCTTGTCAATTTCCACAAAAAAAGTTGCAATTGTGATTCTGATTGCATTGAATCTACAGATAATTAGGAGGAGAATTTACTCTTTACAATGCCGACTCTTCTGATACATGTACATGGAATAGCCCTCTCCAGTTATTTAGGTCATCTTTAATTTCCCTCGCTGATGTTCTCTAGTTTCTAAACACACATCTTTTACATTTTTGTTAGGCTCTTTCCTAGTTATTTCATACTTTTTATGCTATTGTAAATGGTATAGTTCTTTTAAAAATTCACTTTCTGTTTGTGTGTATGTATTGACCCTGTATCTAGCAACTTTGCTAAAATCACTTACTAATATTAATAACTCATATGTAAATTATTTTAGAATTACTTCATCATAACCATATTATCTGTGAATAATGGCAGTATTTCTTTCTAAACCATTTATTTGTTTGTTTATTTATATGTTTATTTATTTTGGTTCCATTCTGTACTGGCTAGGACCTCCAAAGCATTATACAAAAGAAGTGATGAAAGCAGGCTTGTCTTGTTCCACATTTCAAAGAGAAAGCTTTCAACAGTTCCTCATGAAGTATGGGGTTTGCTACTGATTTTTGTAATATTCTTTATCATATTAAGGATGTTTCTTTTTTTAACTTACTGAGGTTTGTATTAAAAATCATGAATGGATGTTGAATTTTATCAAATGCTTTCTATTTATTGTTAACACTCTATGATTTTTCCCCTTTATTTGTTGCTGTGTTGAATTATATTGATTAAACCAATCTTACATTTCTGGGATAAGATAACCTGGTCATGATTTATTGTTCTTTTTATACAATTCTGATTAATTTTGCTAATATTTTGGTGAGAATTTTTGCATCTATATTCATATGTAAGATTAGCCCATAATTGTCCTTCTCATAATGTCATTAACAGTTTTCATTAAGGTAGTACTAGTCTCATGAGTGAATTTGAAAATGTTCTCTTTTTCCTTCCTATTCTTTGTTAAGGTTTATGTCACTTTGTCATTATTTCGTCCCTAAGTATTTGGTATAATTCCCTGATGAAGGCATCTGGGTCTGCCGTTTTCTGTGGGGGAATGTTTTTATTTACAGCTTGAGTTTCTTTAGAAGTCACAGGGCTAATCAAAATTTTCTATTTCTTCTTGTGTTTATTTTCGTAAGTTTTAAAAAAAAATTTTCACCATTACATCCCTAGCAGATTGAGTAGATTCTCAGTAAATGTTTGTTGAATAAATGTTGAACAGTCACCGTTTATTGAAGTTTGCTGTAGGCACTGCCCTAAGCTCGTTACGTACATGATCTATTTTAATCCCTACAAGAAAACTGTAGGGAAGGTGCTATTGTCTTTGTTTTATAAAAAAACAAACAAACAAAAAACAACTTTGTTATTAGGTGTTAGAGCTGAGGATTGGATCTTGATCCAAATTCAATATCTATGCTCTTAACCACTACACATTATACAAACTTAATGCATGTGAAAGCTTTTGTAATCCTTTAAGGGCTACATACCTCTTTTTTTTTTTTTTAAGGTTTTATTTATTTATTTGACAGAGAGAGCACACACACAAGCAGGGGGAGATTAGGGCTTCAACATAGAAATTATGAAGGTGACACGATTCAGTCCCTAGCAGGTGTTGTTACATGTGCTGCCTCAGCTGGATTATCAAATTCAGGATAAGGAGTTAAACAGCCATTAGTGTCTTAAGGCAGTACTTTAATATGTGGCTGTCGGCAAATTAGGGTAGATTGCTCGGCCATTATCTGCTTTCTATTTATTAGGACATCTATTCCCTATTTTATGTAAGACCTGCTCTGGCCCTGCCTCTCTTCTTTTACTTTTATTATTTAATTGTCAATCAGCTTGGAGTGGTTAATTGATGTTTGCTGAGAAAATTTGCCAAGATCACCTGTTTTGGGTGAGAGTAATAATTCAAAGGTTGAATTTTATAGATATTTCCTCACTTTACAAATGAGGGATATGAGTGAGGCTCAGAGAGCTTCCTCAGCTAGCAAATACAGGGTATGAATTCAAATTTAGAATTTTTACCCCAAAGTTGATGCCTTTTTATAGTAGTGGGAAATACGAATACTTAGATTATAAATACTAAAGTGTGTGACTGAACGCTTAAGTACCTTTAGAAATAAGAAGATTGCTGTAGGACTTCTACTGAAGTACCAGAAAGACCTATAGAGATATGGAATGTTCTTTTTACATGTTCAGGCTTACCCCAGGGAGTAAGTGTTTGTCCCAGTCTAAACTACCTTTGTGTGCTTGTGCCTTACAATATCGCTTTACTCATCCTGGGCCCTAAATTAAAGAACTTAGTACAGGAGCCTGTGAAGCACAATTATAGTACCTGGGAGATCAATGTTCAGTAAGTGGTGTGGTATTAACAGGTATCATTCATTGAATGTTCTTTATCAGTACATTGTGTGAGTTATCGCACCTGATGTTTATGAAGACTCTGAGGTAGGTGGTGTTATTTCCATTTTATGTACAAGGCTTAGATATTAAGTTATTTGCCTAAGGTCACTTAACTGGGAAGTGGCTGAATTAAACCCAAGTAGGCTTTTAACTACTTACTGTACTATCTCCTTGCTTATAGGGGACATATCTTATCTTTGGATCACCTTCTATGGTCAGAACTTTTCTGTTGTAAGAAATTAAAACCCAACTAACCAGTTAATTTAAGCAATAATAATAATAAAGAATGCATTGTCTTTTGTAACTGGGAAGAATAGGTGTACAGCCTACCTCAGATATAACTAGATCAGGGACTTAATTTTATGATTATCTTCTCTCTGTCTCTCATTTCAATTTCCATTTTGTTTGTTGCCCGCATTCTCTCCTATTGCACATAGGTCCTGACAGTTGTGGGGTCATATCCTTTTAGTTTCTTCTACAAAGGGAAAGAATGAGCTATCCTGTCTTCAGTTTGGAAGATTCTAAGGAAGAACTCTTCAGTTGGCTTGTCATTGGTCACATGCTTACCCCTGGGGGACCAGTCAATGTGATTAGGGAGATAAAATAATATGATTAGCCCTGTTTGAGTTACACTTCTATCTCAGGGGACAGATGACCACTCAGATCAGCAATTTCACTAGAAGCACAAAGAATAGGAATTTAACTGCTTCTCAAGTGGAAGGGAGTGGATATTGTTTCAAGGAAATGGAGATGGAAAAGTATGCACAGGAGGTAAGAACAGCACCTTTAGTGTGGTGACCCCTCACATACAAGACTTGGCTCCTCCATGGTCTTTTTGTTTATCTGAGACCGTGGTTCTCAAAGTGTGCTCCCTGAGCCAGTAGCATCAGCATCATCTGGGAACTTAGATACACGAATTCTCAGACTCTATCCCAGCTCTACTGAATCAGAAACCTGGGGTGAGGTCCAGCAAACTGTTTTTACAAGCTTTATTATTTCTGGTGATTTTGATGTGGGCTCCAGTTTGAGAACTATGAATCTCGAGTAATGTAAGTTCCCTTACTACTGGTAAATGGAGTTGGGTGGGATAGTTAGTCCACATAGTCTTTGGTCCCACTTAAGTAGGGCCCAGTCCAGAAAACCAACCTAATGCCTTACACAGAGCAGACATTCAATAATTCCTTGTTCAATAATGAATGAAATGAAATAAACTCTACTTTGTTACAAATATTCCTGAATTTTGATAATCAAACTTAGAGTTTTAAATGATAGGATTCAGAATTGGAAATATCCTGGTCCAAGCTCTTTGTCTTTTCTTCCCTCACTAAAAATAAGCAAATCGTTTTAAATGATTAGCCCAAGAATGTACAGCTTGTCAGTGGCAGAGCCCTGTCTTGTGGATAAATCCTGTACTCTGTATAACATGTTGTATGCGTATCTTGGATTGTCCATAGACCTAATCTATTATAAGATTCTGTAAAATGAGATTACTGTTAGCTACCCATCCATCTAAAAGAAATGTAAGTAAATTGAGCTAATACCTTTGGAACTTCCAGTAATTCCTAGGTAAATTAATACTGATCATTAGAATATTATTGAAAACTGATGTCTGCCAAACCCTGAGATCCTATTATGTTTTATGAAGACAGTATCGTTGCAGTGCTGAAAATATTCCTTTGAAATAGAGGATAGTATAGCTCTCAAATATTCCTTTGTTTATTACTCTACTGCTGTGTGTGTTTTGGAATTCAGATGGAATGATGCAATACCTAAGCCGTATTTCTAACCATGGAACTCTGAGTGAGGGCTATTTTTCTGATATGGAAAGTAGAGCGGTCAGAGAGAAAACGGATACTTTATTGAAGTTTTGTGGACAAAATGCCAGTGTTTTAAAAGTGCAAAGAGAAGGGAAGAGGGCAGTATCAATGTTAGACTAATTTTTGTCATCAGTTTCTCAATTCACAAAATTAGGAAGTCATTAGCATGTTTGTCTCTCCTTATAAAGCATAGCTATCGTTTTAGAGTTTGTATTAAAGAGAAAATATCTCTTTTAACATAGCTGTGATCTCAGGAAGGCACTAGCATTCCCTCTGATGTCATGGATCTGGATTTTATTTAAAAAATAATACATGCACTTTGACTTCTGGGAAGCTGTAGTAAATGTACGTTTACCTATCCTGCCCATTAAGTGCAACAACAAAACAAAACAAAACCCTGGAAATTTTATATAAATCAAACGTACGAAGACTCTGTGAAAGGTGGAAAGAAGATAGTCTGGCTAGGCCCTTTTTGCTTCATATATCCCGATTTGGAGTTAAAGAAGCCAGCAACCTGGGAATACCAACAGATGCAAACAACAACAACAAAAAACCTGCTCTCTCTAGCTAAAGGACTAGGAAAGGGGCAATCTAGTGTGACAGAAACCTTGTAGACAAGAATTGTTCTACTCTAGCCAACCATGACAGAAAACACTGTGGTCTCATCCACACACCCAGAGTCGCAAAGCCTCAGTTTGGGGCTGTAATGAACAACATGGATATATGTGGAGGGCATTATGCTAAGTAAAATATGCCAGATGGAGAAAGACAGCTACTGCATGGTATCACTTACATGTGGAATCTTAAAAAAAAAAAAAAAAAGTCAAACTCAAAGAAACAGAGTAAAATGGTACTTGCTGGGGGATGGGGGAAATGGGGAGAGGTTGGTTAAAAGGTACAAACTTTCAGTTATAAGATAATAAATTCTGAGGACTTAGTGTATAGCATGGTGACTATAGTTAATAATACTGAGCTGTATAATTATTACTTGCTAAATAAGACAGTAGGTCTTAAGCATTTTCACCAAAAAAAAGTAACAATGTGAGTTAATGGATATGTGAATTAACTCGGTGGTGGGACTCCTTTCACAATGTGTGTGTATATCAAATCATCATGTTATACACTTTACATATATTACACTTTTTTCAGTTATACCTCAATAAATCTGGGGAGGAAGAGGCTGTAGTGAGGTACCCCAATACTTCAGGGTGATATTAGGGAAGGGCATGTAGGGTGCTAGGATCTTCATTTTTGTTGGCTAATAATGAGAGCCCCCAATAGAACTGAAAGGAGAAATAGAAAAATCCACAATTATAGTTAGAGTCTTCAACACCCTTCTCTCAACAATTGATAGAACAAATAGAAAATCAGCAAGGATAGAGAAAGACTCAACAGCACCACCAGCCAAACAAGATCTAATTGACATTTACAGAACACCCCTGCCCCCAAACAGCAGCATACACATGCTGTTCAAACCGTCATAGATCAGACACCAAGGTAGGCAATATCCTGGGCCATAAACCAAACCTCAAGTTTAAAATATTGAAAGCATTCAGAGTGTGTTCTCCAATTACAATGTAATCAAACTAGAAATCAGTAACAGAAAGAAAACAGAAAAATTTCCAAATACCTGGAAATAACATACCTTTAGATAATCCATGTTCAAAGGGGAAGTCTCAAAAAAGTAAAAAACAAAACATTGAACTGAATGAAAATGAAAACGTAACATCAAAATTTGTGAGTCACAGGTAAAGCAATACATAGATGGACATTTATAGAATTAAATGCATACATTAGAATGAGGGGGAAAAATCTTGGGACGCCTGGGTGGCTCAGTCGTTAAGCATCTGCCTTCGGCTCAGTTTGTGATCCCAGGGTTCTGGGATCGAGCCCCGCATCGGGCTCCCTGCTTGGTGGGAAGCCTGTTCTCCCTCTCCCACTCCCCCTGCTTGTATTCCCTCTCTCGCTGTCTCTCTCTGTCAAATAAATAACTAAAATCTTTAAAAAAAAAAAAAATCAACAATTGAAGCTCTCATCTCAAACTCAGAAAAAGATGAACAAAATAAACCCAAAGCAAGCAGAATTAAAGCAAAAATTGCAACTGAAAGCAAGACAATAGAGAAAACTGATGAAACATATAGTTGGTTCTTTGAAAAGATCAGTAAAACTGACAATCTGGAGCAATACCACCACACACACAAAAAAAAGACCTAAATTACCGTATCAGGATGAAATGGGGGATATCACTATAGGTCCTATAGACATCGAAAGAATAATAAAGGAATACTATAGACAATTCTGAACACATATATTTTCCAACTTACACAAAGTTGGACTGCTTCCTTGAAGAACATAACTACCACAAGGAACCCAACATGAAATAGATCATTTGAATAGCTCTGTACCCACTAAGGAAATTGAATGTGTAATTTAAAAAAACTCCTAAAAAAGAAACCTTCAGACCCAGGTAGTTTCACCTGAAAATTCTATCAAATGTTTTAAGCAGAATTAACACTAATTCTATATAAGCTCATTTGGAAAATTGAAGAGGAGGGAGCAATTTTCAATTCATTTTAAGAAGCTAGTATTACCCAGATACCAAAACCAGAGACAATGCAATTTTCATTAAAGCTACAGATTAATCTCCTGTATATAAACAAACAAACAAAAATCCTTAACAAAACACTGGCTAATAGAGTTCAGCAATATATAAAATGAATTATACACCATGAACAAGTGAGGGAAGCAAGTCTGGCTCAACATTGGAAAATTAATCAATGTAATTTACCATATTAACAGGCTAAAGAAGAAAATCACATGATAATGCAACTGATACAGAAAAAGCATTTGACAAAATTCACTTGTTCATGATAAAAACTCAGATAATTAGGAATAGAGTGGAATTTCCTCAGCATTATACTTAATGGTGAAATATGAATGTCTTTTCCTTAAGACCAGGGACAAGGCAAGGATGTCTGCACTCATTACCTTTATTGAACACAGTGTGGTAAGGCAAGGGGGAAAAAAAGGCATACAGATTTATAAGGAAAACTAAAACTTGGTATTTGCAGATGATGTGATTGCCTACTTTGAAAATCCCAAGAAATCTACAAAAAAAGCTCCTAGAACTGACACATGAGTTCAGCAAAGTCACAGGATACACAATACATACAAAAAATAAATTCTATTTCTATGCACTACAATGAATAAGTGGACATTGAAATTAAAGGTACAATAACATTTTTCAAAGAATAAATACCTATATATAAATCCAACAAAATATGTACAGGACTTGTATGCTGAAAGCTATAAAACCCTTATGAAAGTAATCAAAGATCTAAATAAATGGAGAGTCATGCCATATTCATGGCTTGGAAGACTCAACATAATAAAGATGTCAGTTTTCCCCAAATTGATACCTGGTTTAACAGAACTTTTTAAACTCCAGATTTTTTGTAGATAATATTCTAAAATTTATATGCAAAGGAAAAGAGAATAGCTTTAACAGGTTTGAAAAATAAAGGGGAAAGGATGAATTTACCTGATGTCAAGCTGATTAACATGGCTACAGTAGTCAAGACTCTGTGGTATTGGTGGAGGGACAGATAATGTAGATCAGTGCAGCTGAATAGGCAGCCCAGAGATGGACCCACACAAATATGTTCAGCTAATTTTTGAGACAGGTGCAGTGGAGAAGAAAATAGCCCTTTTAGCAAATGGTGCTAAAGCAATTAGACATCCATAGGCAAAGAAATAAACCTCAACCTAAGTCTTTACTGAAAAATAAACTAAAAAAAAAAAAAAAAGAACTCAACATGGATCACACATTTAAATATGAAATGTAAAACTAGAAAACTTTTAGAAAAATATAGTAGAAAATTCTCAGTATCTAGGGCTAGGCAAAGATTTCTTAGACTTGACACCAAAAGCAGGATCCATAAAAGGAAAAATGGATAAATTGGACTTCATCAAATAAAATTTTGTTCTGTGACCTTATTAAAAGGATAAGCCAAGCTGCCTAGTGGAAGAAAATATTTGCAAAGCACATACCTGACAAAAGACTAGAATATATAAAGGACTCTCAAAACTCAACAGTTAAAAAAATGAGAAAATTGGCAAAGAGACATAGAGACATTTCACCAAAGAGTGTGTACAGATGGCAAATAAACATGAGATGTTCAATATCTTTAGCCATTAGAGAAATGCAAATGAAAATCACTATGAGATATGACTACACACCTATCAGAATAGCTATAATAAAAATAGTAAAACGTTGAAATGCTGTTAAGCATGTAAAGAAATGGTATCACTCATACATTGCTGATGGGAATTTAAAACAGAACAGCTACTCTGGAAAACACCTTGACAGTTTCCTTTTTTTTTTTTTTTTAAGAGTTTTAAAAAATTATTATTTAGAGAGAGAGTGCGCACGCATGCATGCATGAGTTGGAGGAGCAGAGGGGGAGGGACAGGCAGACTCCATGTGGAGTGCGGAGCCTTGGGGGGTGGGGAGTCCATCTCATGACCCTGGGATCATGACCTGAGCTGAAACCAAGAGTCTGATGTGCTTAACCGACTGAGCCACCCAGGCACCCCTTGACAGTTTCTTAAAAACAAACACACACACAAACTAAAACTAGGTACTATCATGTAACCTAGCAATTGCATTCCTGGGCATTTATGCCAGAGAATGAAGACTTATGTTCACACAAATCCTGTACATGAATGTTTATAGCTCCTTTATTCATAATAGCCAAGAACTGGATACAACCCAGGTAACCTTCAACAGTTGAATGGTTAAATAAACTTTGGTAAATCACACAAGTCACACAGTAAAAGTAGTAAGAGTCAGAATTCCAACCTAGGTAATCTGACCCTGAAGCCCTTCTCCTTGAGTTAAGTACTGTATTGCTTCTCACTACTCTCAAATATCCCAAATGCTGTCTCTGGACACTCCAGGATTGCTGTGGGATTTTTAAAAAATTTTGAAGGAAGCGCAATGATATTTCTTGGACACTCTACAGACTCAAGGTGGTTCAACACTTCCATATTGCATCATACATTTCTCTTGATGACTAGATTTTCAGTGGTTCTGTGAAAAAAAGCAAGTGTCACACAAAAACCAACATAGAACAAAAAATGAAGGTGGTGGTGTCCAGTTCCAAGGTTTGAGAAGTTGTGCAGTGACCAACAGGTACACACACCCCATTAATAAGTAATTATGGTGATATGACATAAAATATTTTTTTCAGTGTATTTGTATTATTTCTATAAATGGCTACTAAATCGTTAGGAAATAAATAACTTGTTGGTTGTTTGGACCAACTCCTTAATAAATAGGACCTTTAGGTGTTTCTTTTAGCCTAGAGGTGTCATGAAAACTGAGAAAGTTTGGGAACTTCTAGAAGCACACCTCTGCAGGTATAGGGAAAAGAATATAGAATTTATTTGGTATGAGATAGGAAAACAATAATGGAGAGTTCTTATTATAGCAATGCTAAGATAATAGTGACTTCACAGTAATTCTTATGGGAGTATTTGATTTGAATTGAACTTGGAAAGGATGGGAGTAACCAAAAGGAGTTCATCCAAACGGATCCAAAGTGTGATGACATGTAGGAGCTAGACTGATAGAGATACTTGCATATTATTCTCGTGTTTCTAAAATTAAGTCAAATAGCTAGGATCTTAAAATGATGACCTAGGTAAAATGTATTCCTGAATTGTTAAAAATAATACCTATCTCATAGGTTTGTTGTGAAGCTTAAATGAGTAAACCAAAAGAAAACAGTGCCTGGCATATACCAAGCAATCAGTAGATGTTGAATATTGTTAATATTTGTTAGTACTATTATCTTTTTCATTATCATCATTATCACCACCACCACTCACATCTCTGAAGGAGGCATATCCCACTAGCATAGCAGAATTCTTAACCCATCGTAAAACATGGAAAGATTATTTCTTAGTTTTTTAGGAGGTTAAGAAATCTGGGATCAGCTAGGCCCCCAGTGCTTTTTTTAGGCTCATCCTTAATTGGCTTGAACCCTGGAGGGATTCCCTTGCATATCCTTTGAGTCAGGATTTTACCACCAAAGACTGATCTGATAAACATTTCCTAACCTCTTTGGGTCCTAGTTCTATATCTATTTGAAACAACCTCTAAGGCAACTTTGGGGACGAATTGAATTTTTCTTTCATTTATCTGATGGATTTAAGTTTTACTTCTCTCACCTGTTTTGGTAGTAATGACAAAGCTGCATTCTTGATGTTTTTTGGCATAAATCAATATGTTGGTCCATAAAGTCTGTTACTGGGACAATCACTTCTTAATGGCATTAGTAAAGTAGCAGATTGTGTTATTAAGTGATTTGTGTGGGTTTTTTTCACTTTATACAGTACTTTAACATGTTATTTTCATTATCATGGTATTTTCCCAAGGGCTAGACAGGGCAGACATTATCTTCATTTCATGGATGAAGAAATGGAGATCCGAAAGTCAGATGACTCATCCAGGATTACGCAGCGAGGTTATGACAGATCCATGCCTAGAATCACAAATCTTCTTATTTCCAATTTAGTGCTTTTTTATTGATCCTGTGCACTGGAGCCTCTTGCCTCACACCCTAAAATGGGAACCAGAGCATGGGATGGCTCAGAACTCCCGAGGTCCATTCTCTGTCCATCTTCTGGCCTTGGGAAAATCATTTAACTTCTCTGAATCTTTATTTCTTCATCTGTGAAATTAAATAATAATATTACTATACTTTTCCTGTGGGGTTGTTATAATTAGTGTTGGAACCAAGATTCAAATCCAGATGGTCTTGTTCTTGAGTCTGTGCTCTTAACTACTAGTTATACTGACTCCTGTCCTCATTAAGGGATAAAGTAAAATTTAAGGGTATCAAAGTTGTGGAGCAAGCTAGAGGTATTTGGGGATGTAGTGACTGTATCAGCTATCACTCCCAATTTAACTCAATCTTCTAAAGCAACTCAAGGCTTCAGAGCTCTGGAGAATAGAGTTAAGCTAAATGTTCACTGATTAAATGACCTGTGTTGTTATTGCAAAATGTAGATGCGACATTGGGAAAAAAGGCTGAGATTTTTAGAAATGTCTTTTTTCTGAAGTATTTTTTAAAGAGTATCAGAAAATTCTGGTTTTTTTTTTTTTCCTTACAGCACTGGGAGGTGTTCAAAAAGGTAACAGAAGTTTTCATTTTAGTTCCTGCACTTCTTGGTCTCAAAGGGAACTTGGAAATGACATTGGCATCCAGATTATCCACTGCAGTAAGTTTTTTCCTACCTCTAAGTATGTATATTACCTTTACTCTTTCTTTCTGGGAAGAAGAACTTGTATCAGTCAAGTTTTTTTCCTCTATCTGACAAATTTCTGGACCTCAGGGATATGCTAAGTAGTAATGCCTGGTAACATACCCTGAAAGTTCTCTAGGTTGGCTAATTTGTGAATTATAGGCCCTCCTTCATCCTGAGAAGTAGTATACTTGCCTATTTTGCATCCAGAGCATTCTGGAAATTATCATCAGTGCTTAAGACATGGGCCAAGTTAGATATTGAGAGTCTGTATGGTTCAATGGTTGGTTGATTGGTATTTAAACCTTTTGTGGTTATAAGAGTAATACATCCTTATTGCAAAAACTGAAGACAAGGGAAAAAATTACAAAGAAGAAAATTTAAAACCACTCCAAATTCTTCACCTAGACATAATCATATATTAATATTTTGGTATGGATTCTTCTATACTTGGATATCTGTCTGTACTTGGATAACTATACTTATACATAGTTAGGCATAATATAGATATATACTGTATATTTTTAGAAAGAACAGGAATCATATATTCTCTCTCTTAAAATCTATGATATCCATTTGAAGATATACCATGATCATCTTTCTATATCAATATAAACCTATGTCATTATTTTTATTGGCTATGTACTTTTCCCTTATATAGCTCTCCTACAATTTAGTCCATCATCTATTATTGGATATATAGGCTCTTTCTAATGTTTTGCTATTATAAACAATGTTATAATGAATACTTTTATACATACAGTTTTGCATTCTTTTATTTCTTTTGGGCATATTCTAGGATTGTAACTAAAACTGTTTAGGAAAAAAATGCATTCTTTTAAGGCTTTAGCTACATATGCTAAATGTTTTAAATGTTGCCAGTTACAGGGTTCTGAGTTATTTTTAGAAGCCCAAAGGACATTATTCTCTCACTGTAACGTTTGTTGGGGGTTCACCATTGTGCAACCAAATTATGTTGGTTAAAATCATGTTGCTAGTGGGGTTCACTTCAGTGAACCATCTACGCATTTAATGTTAGTCAAAAATTAGGCTGTCAGAGGTTATTACTAATTGCAGTACCTTTAGTATATGAAGTTAGGGGTTTTTTTGTTTGCATAAAGAGGCTACAGCAGATAAGCCCATCTATGAACCTGGGGCAAAAAATTTGCATATCTAAAGGTAATCAAGAAGCTAAACAACTGTGTTGGTGATAGGATACAGATGGAAATTCATTACTTTTTGGCATCATGGAAGCCAGTTACATTGCTCCATTGTTAAACTTTTAGATCCAAGGTTTAAAGACAAAGTTTTCTCAAGCGATCATGTGAAGCCATTAAGTACATGTAAAAATATTTTTAAAAATATGTTAGGACAGCAATCTTAGACTTACCTGAAAATATTTAGAAAGCATCATCAAGCAATGTACAAAACTTCAGTTTATGGAATTACTTAATGAAATTACATTATCACCATCAACCAAATCTTCAAACCTAAGAATTAAAGAGGAAATATCTTTCATCAATTATAATGAGAGGAAAGAAAGTCCAGTAATTTGGTAACACCATCATTCTTAGAGTATCTAAATTGGCAAAACTAGCCCAAGCCAATCTTGATTCTCTAATGACTTCGTTTTAAAGTGGGCATCTATATAGTATTACATATAGGAAGTATAGTGACCATAGGATCGATCTAGTAGCTCTCAGTGCTTAGAAATGATTTCTTTTTTTTTTTAAAGATTTTACTTATCCATTCATGAGAGACAGAGAGAGAGAGGCAGAGGGAGAGAGAGGCAGAGGGAGAAGCAGGCTCCCAAGGAGCAAGGAGCCCGATGCGGGACTCGATCCCAGGACCCCGGGATCATGACCTGAGCCGAAGGCAGACGCTTAACCATCTGAGCCACCCAGGCGCCCCTAGAAATGATTTCTAAAAAATGTAATACTAAGATGGTAATATAATTTTTAAAAATCTGATTAAATTTCACATTCTAGTATCTCAGAAGTTCATTATATAATGTTGACATTTGGTGTCAACTGAATATTGATTTCACACTTGGTGTTGTGCCAGAATATATGTCCATTTTACCGCTAGCTTTTGTCTTAAAAAACAAAACAAAACCTTTTATGTAGTTTTACCAATGTTTTAGGAGTTAGTGAAATTATATACATGTGTTCCATTTACCATCTTTTTCCCCCAGTGATCTACATTTGCATTATGCTTTAAGAACTGGTGGGGCAGCAAAAAAAAAAAAAAAAAAAAAAAGAACTGGTGGGTCAGCAAGGTAAAACTTGATCCAAGAGTTTATGGCCAGGGAGGGGAATAAAGAAGAGGTGTTGAAAAACAAAACTGACAACATTTAAAGGAAAAGGAAGTTATTGGAATGAGAGTTAAAAGGTAGCTTTAGTTTCATTTTGTTGGAAAATGAACTTTGTTCTGATAAATATAGTTAAGCATACAAGCTTTTAAGCAACTTGATAACTCTGCCCGGAAAACTGAAATTTTGGCCAGCTTATCTCAAAGAAAATATTTCTAAAAGCAACATTCTTGAGCATTTTCCAATATTTGTTTAGATTCAAGTAAGAGATGAAACATGCCACTCCATTTTGAAATAGGCTCTGCTATAGGGAAGCTGGTTGAAAAGGGAATATGCTACAAATTAATTTGTTTATATTACCATTAACACTGAATAAAGGTGAATTTAATCTTAATTTTTTAATTTGAACTTCCGTTTATTTGTTGTGGCATTTATATTTTATGTTAGATATTTCCATCAAATGTCTGGTTACTTTTATTTGTTCATATTTAGGAGAGGGGAACTCCAAAGCTGATTAGAAGCAAAGCCCATGGGAGGAGTTGATCAGCCATTGTCCTCACTGCAAAGTGAGCTAGCTGGGCCTTTCTTTGGGAAGGGAGAGGTGGAGTTCATGTCTTCCATAGATCAAGAATTTTGTCACTGATTATAAGATATTTGAGTCATAAACTGAAAAAATTACTTAGTTCTCTAAGCAATGAAGACACCACAAAGTAGATGAATATACTATGTTATCATAGCTTGATGCCATGAGTTACTACTTTTCTGTCTACTAATTTGTTTACTTTTATTTTTTGAGGCTATTGAAGATAGGCACAGCTCAGTCAACGTCAAAGGCCAGAGGCAGGACTGCTGTTGATATGTTAGATCAATGATTCTCAAAGTGTGGTCTCCGATAAGCATGGTTAGCAACTTGTTAGAAATGCGAATTCTCAGCACCACCCCAAAGCTACTGAGTCACAAACTCTGGGGGTGTGGCTCAGCAATCTGTATTGTAACCACAGCGACTCCGATACATCAAAGCTTGAGAGCCACTGTGTTAAATGAACAACATAGAGGCCAATGGGGTTGGGACCAAGTGAGAGAAAGGGAATGTAACAGGGCATGAGATCACCTTGTGGGCCATTGTAAGGACTTTGCCTGTTGTGGGAAATGGAAAGCCACTGAAAGGTTTTGAACAGAGGAGTGCTGTGATCTGATAGATATTTTTAACAGATTATTTTAACTGTTGTGCTGACACAGAGATAATAGAGGGCCAAAGACTAAAGCAGAGAGACAAGTTAAAAGTCTGTTGCAATAATACAGGCTAGAGGTGATGCTGGCTTGGGTCAAGGTGGTAGCAGTGGATATAGTGTGACATAGTTGGAATCCAGAACTAATTTTCAGAGAGAGATGACAAGACTGGCTGATGGATTAGCTGAAATTAAATACTGGGAGAAGTCACTTGAAAAATCTCAGGATTCAAGAGGGGTAAAAGTAAACAAATTAGGGGGCGCCTGGGTGGCTCAGTCAGTTGGGCGACTGCCTTCGGCTCAGGTCATGATCCTGGAGTCCCAGGATCGAGTCCCATATCAGGCTCCCTGCTCTGAGGGGAGTCTGCTTCTCCCTCTGACCCTCCCCCCTCTCATGCTCTCTCTCTCTCTCGTTCTCTCTAATAAATAAAATAAAATATTAAAAAAAAAAAGTAAACAAATTAGTAGATGGAAAAGTAGTAACTCATGGCACCAAGCTATGATAACATACTATATTCATCTAGTTTATAATATTTTCATTGCTTAGACAACTTGATCTCAAGTTTGCCAGGTGGAGTACTACCATTCTTACAGAGTGCTAGGGAATTGTTGCCAGCTATATTCTAATTCTGATACTCTATCAACTATTAAAGCAACTCTAGGTTAAAGACTTCTCTTTTTTTTTTAGAGGAGGGGAGAGAAAGAGAGAGAGGAAGAGAGGGATGGGGAAGGCCAGAGGGAGAGGGAGAGAGAGAGAATCTTAAGCAGACTCTCCACTGAGTGCAGAGCCTGACTTAGGGCTCGATCCCACAATCCTGAGATCCTAAGATCATGACCTGAGTGGAAATCAAAAAGTCTGATGCTTAACTATCGACTGAGCCACCTAGGCACCCCCTAGGTTAAAGACTTAAAGCAAAATCCCCAGAGCCTCACCTTCGACGGACTCTTCACTGACTGTTCTCTACTTGAAATTTTTTATTACCCTTGACGTTGAGACCCCATGCTAAATTCCTTCCACCTCATTCATGACTTCCTCTTAGTCTACTCTTTCAATTTCTTTTTCTTTGCTTATCTTGATCTGAGGTTTTCCTGAAGTATTAGTACCTTGTTTTCATGTTCTCTGTCAATAATTTCACGTAGTCCAACATTGCTTGCACATTGCTGATTGCTAACTCTTGGATCTGTATTTCCAGCCTCCTTCCTGACCTCCAGAGCTGAATTTTCAATTGTCTGTACCACTCACTACATTCAAAACTAAATTCATTATTTTCTCTTACTCTACCTGTGCTTTCTATATTTCTTACCATTCATCCCCTCCCTTCTATCCAGTTAATGTCTAGGCTGTCAGTTCAACCTATGAAATCCCTCTCCCCTTCCTCTTATGCCCCACCTGCCACTACCTTAATTTAGTTGTCTATTGTCTTTAATTGGGACTGCTGTGGCGGATTCGTACCTGTACTCCCTGGTTCCAGGGAAAAGGGTCAATGAGTATAATTTTTTTTTTAACTTAAAACAAGTACTATTTGAAAGTTAGCCTTTTCATTTATGGTCAAAAAATAATTCTTTTAAAAATTTTACAACTTTCCTATGTAGTATTTATTTTCACTTGTAAAAGTAGGAGTAAAAATTATTATAGCTATAGAGGGCCAGGCTATGATTACTTTAATCTTTTTGTCCCGTTAGAGAGTCTTTTCTCATTTGTATGATTGTCTGCAGGAGAATCAGGGTAAATGAGCTTATAGGATTATAAGGAAGGCTTTGGGTAAGTATATAGATCGAGAACTTAAAACATAAGATATCAGATATAGCCTACTCAATCATGGAAGGACAGTTGTCTTTGAAACTTGTTATTCTGTAAAGGTAAAGATTAAATGTTCCAAAATAAAAAGATATTTCGGTAAAAAGATTTCCTATTTTAACAAGGAAGATTTAATAATGATGAATTCAAATCAACTTTATTTTGCCCTCTTACTTGAGTCAAAATTTATCTCTAAATTATAATGATTAACTTGAACATTTTTTTCTTGATTTTAATCTTTTCAACAGTAGATATATATTATGGTAGATAATTGTTGTGGATATATAACAGTAGTATATAATTAGAAAATAATCCAAGTAGAGTGAGTCTATAAATTGTTGGGTTTAAGTTCTATTATCTGAGGTCTAAAATTTTCTCCTTCTGGATGCTAGATATAAAAGAGTCAAAAATGGCATCCACTGTCCTAAAGACAACATATTTTTAAAGCCTATAAATCTATTTTCCAGGAGCAAATTGCCTAGTACAGTTTAATTAGCACTTTTCCACTTTAGGCAAAACTGATTTCTCTTGCCTCAAATGTCTTCTCAGAGAACTCTTGATTTCTGAAATTATTTTGTAACATTCTACCTTTTTAATTCATTAATTCAAAAAATATTTTCAAACCGTTTACAATATACCAAGTGCTATTGTGTGCTAGGGAATCAGCAATAAATAAAACAGAAAATGTTCCTGCCTTCACTGAGCTTACATTCCAGTAGAGGGATGTGAAAAAGTGGGCAAAACCTTTCCCTAATAATTTTAAGTTAGACTTCCAGTTCAAATTGTAAAACTTCTAAAATAAAGAAAAATTAAACCACAAATAATGATATTAATAACTATGGCATAATTTTGTTATAGTTACAGTCTCAGTATTGTTTCCTAAATTTGGCATATTATCAATTTTGCCAGTTCTTGTCGTAAAACCTGATTGTTAGATACAAATGAAACTGCATATTCCTCTTAGTTCATAGAGTATGTTTCTTAAGTTATAAATACCAATCTACAGCCATAGCTTTGGGGGAATGGAACTACTTAGGTTTAATCTAAAACTGTTTCAGTCATCTAGATTCCTAACTCCCCCCTTTCTTTGAAGCTTTACTGAGGTATAATTGACACAAATCTTCTACACAAATTCAAAGTCCACAACTTGATGAGTTTCAATACATAGTATGTACATGTGAAACCTCTACTGCAATCAAGATTATGAGCATAGGCATCACCCCCGCACATTCAGAAAGACATCAGAGTGTGTGTATGCATGTATGTATCTGTGTATTTTGCCATATTATGTTTTATAAAAATATTTCAAGCACGTAAAAAATATATGATAAGGTTTCTAATTCCAGTTAATGGCAAAATGAAGTAATGAGTGACCTTTCCAGAGATTAACGATTAGAGAACCTAGACGAACTGAAGGCAATAGAAAGTGATCAAAAACAGGTAGAAACTGAGTTCACCCTTAAAAGACCATGTCTACAATGGGTAAGAATTGCAGTTTGTAGCTTTTTTGCCTGAGGGAGTTTCCCCAGTCCTTGGATCTCATGTGGCAGAAAACCCACAGTCTTGCAAGTTTGAGGTGACAGAGGTCAGGGAGTCTGACAAAAAATAAAGCCAAAAAACAAAAAAAACAAAACAAAAAAACAACTAGACAGAAACATAAGAGGGGCCTATATTTGAAAGACAAATACACTGGCTAAGATTTGTGAGTTTTTTGCTCTTTTTTTTGACCAAATGCCTTTTGTGACTTGTACATCAATATAGTGGCAGAAAGTGGAAGTTTTATTGTCTTGAATTATTAGATAACAGAGCTTGGAGCTGACAGAACAGGTAAAAATTTATGGAGAAATTCCAACAGTAAGAGAACAGTAGAAAGCATGAGCCCCAAAATCTGGGTATAAGTTCTGCTCAGATCTTTGGCTGACCATTAAACTACATAGGTGCAGGGATGATCCCTAACGGCTAAGCTAAAAAGCAATAGTTGGTAGCTGAAAGAACCAGCTTTGCTAAAAGCAAAGATATGAGCTGCCCTACACTGTGAGAGAGACAAGAGTCTGTAGTTTGAGTCTAGGCAAACTAGACTCAGGGACTAGAAGGGAAATCCAGTAATGCTTAGAAGAACATAACATATCAGAATCATTCTTTTTTTAAAAAATATTTTATTATTTATTTGACAGAGAGAGAGAGATAGTGAGAGCAGGAACACAAGCAGGGGGAGTGGGAGAGGGAGAAACAGGCTTCCCACAGAGCAGGGACCCCAATGTGGGGCTCCATCCCAGGACCCTGGGATCATGACCTGAGCCGAAGGCAGACGCTTAATGACTGAGCCACCCAGGTGTCCCCATTATCGGAATCATTGTAACACATTATTACACTGTCTAGTTTTTAACCAAAAATTATTAGACGTAGGAAGAAACACAACAGTGTGATT
This sequence comes from Mirounga leonina, assembly GCF_011800145.1. Lineage (NCBI taxonomy): Eukaryota > Metazoa > Chordata > Mammalia > Carnivora > Phocidae > Mirounga > Mirounga leonina. The sequence goes on from NW_023270739.1 coordinate 13,850,971, forward strand.
CATATTTAGGAAAGTGAGATTCATATTCAGTCAATGGAAAGTGACTCAAAGTAGGCCCAGATGTTGGATTTAGCAGAATCTTTCAAAGCATCTAGTGTAAATATGTTCAAAGAACTAAAGGAAAAAATGTTAAAAGAATTAAACAAATGTATGTATTAATGAGTGACCAGATAGGGAATCTTAAGAAAGAAATCATAGACAAAAAGCTGAGATTATTTCCTTTCCTAGTTGCCAGACTTTTAAATTTACCAATTATATGTTTTTAAATAAAATTTTTGATTATAGCAGTACATGTTCAGCGATGAAAATTTGAAAAATTCACTAATGAACAAAGAAGAAAATAAAAATTATCCACAAGCCCGTCATTTAGAAATAACAATGGTTAACATTCAGGTTTATTTTTTATATATCTCTTTTGGGGGAGCACATATTTAATATACATATATTTTTAAATATTTTATTTATTAGAGAGAGAGCACAAGCAGAGGGGGAGAGGCAGAGGGAGAGGGAGAAGCAGACTGCCTGCTGAGCAAGGAGCCCAATGCAGGCTTATCCCAGGACCCTGGGATCATGACCCGAGCCAAAGGCAGATGCCTAAGCAACTGAGCCACCCAGGTGCCTATATATATATATTTTAAGACTAATACTTCAATGGAGACTTTCAGTAGCCTTGTTTCAACTATTTACATATTAAATGTATTTTTCCAATATCAATTATAGTATTTATAAATCTATAATTTCAGGGTCATTCCAACCCACTTCTATCTTTAGTCCCAATAAATCTTAAAGCCTATCCATAACTCATGTACTTCAGGGTCAGATAAGTAACATATACATCTATGAAGAAGAGGGGTGTAGAGATTATAAAAAGTAGAGACTACAGACTCACCCTAAGACATTTAGATTTAAAAAATTAAAACCACTGCGTTGGCCAAAACAACACATCTTCAGGCTCTGACCACCTCAGCTCTACTCTTTCCTTTAAAACTAGCTAGTGTGTGGGGTGCCTGGGTGGCTCAGATGGTTAAGTGTCTGCCTTCGGCTCAGGTCATGATCCCAGGGTCCTGGGATCAAGCCCCACATCGGGCTCCTGGCTCAGCGGGGAGCCTGCTTCTCTCTCTCTGTCTGCCTCTCCCCCTGCTCATGCTCTCTCTTTCTGTCTGTATCTCTGTGTCTCAAATGAATAAATAAAATCTAAAAAAAAAAAAAAACTAGCTAGTGTCTTTGCAAAAATATTGGTCTATTTTTCTAGTACTTTAAAATAAATTAATTAATCTGGGTTATGTAGAAGTCTTTATCAGGTCATATCCCATTATACTTTGTCAACTTCCAAGTTCTTAGTTTTTCCTAACTGAGTACCATCAGACAGTTAATCTAATAAAAGTAGGTTTAGCAAAGGTCTTTAGGCAGAACATTCATTCTTCTTCTTCTCTACTCTGGAAAAATTTAGATGGTTCATCTTAATCCTAGGCCACTGGACAATATAGTAAGTCAGCCCAATTTTTGGTTCAGTTTTTACAATATGAAGGCAACAAAGGTCAGTTTTCTGTATCCTGCAAAATTCCCACTTCCACCCCCAATGCCCCGCCCATACCATAAGTATTTTCCCTAAGTAGTTAAATTTGGATCAACACTTCTCTTTTCTTTTTAAAATCCTTGCTCTAAAAATCTTTGCTTTATTAAAAAAAAGTGATTATTATTTGTGAATATACTCCACTTTGTGTTTATTTCACATAATACATTGTGATTTCACACCCGAAATTATATTTCATAAATATGAAATATGTTTTATTTCACATCATACATTAACTTGCTATTTATTATTCATGCTGGACTAAAAGGACTCTAGATTCAGAGACTTAGAGATCTGGAAGGGACTTAGAAATTGTGATCATCATCACTTATTAAATAGATTAATTGAATAGTGTGACATTGTTCTATCAGTATGGGTTTGGTCAGTAGAACTGCCATGGTATATATTGTGGCAATAAGGAATTTAATAGAACAAATTTGGGCTAACACAAATGTGGGAGAAGTAACGATCTGTGATGGGGGGGTCAGAGAAATAGCCTGAAGCACTGGAGCAGGGGAAGAAAGCCATGGGTGCATTGCAGTGTAGATCTCTGGATGCCTACTATGTCTGACTACCAAGACCTTACAGAAATAATGGCCTCTCCTTCGCTTCTGCCTTCCAAATCTTAGGCAAGTTCCTGTCACTGGCAGACTGTAACCTGCAGCTCTAAGGAAGAGAATTTTGAAGAAGGTAGTTCCAGGATTTAGAAGGGACTGGTGGCGATGGTACCAAGTGAATCTGGCACCATAGCATACCTAACACATAGCATCTATTCGTTCTGTGACTCACCTTTCTTGACCTTCTTCTAGACCTTAGTATATGTGTGATCCACCTCTACTGATTATCAAGCAATTCTGGAGTCTTGACATCTTTTACTTTTTCATGGAATCATGTTAGATTGCTTCCTATACCTATAGACCTCTTTCTAAAAGTTATTAAAGATAACACTAATTTCTGTCATGCCTATTTCTTGAACACTAAACCTGAAGTAGATGCACTCTTTAAACATTGCTTGTACCTTATTACTCACTGAAGCAAAGACTGAGGTTGTTAGAGCTACAAACACAGATTTCATGAAAAATGTAGATTTCCAGGCTTAGGGAAGAAATCTGCAAATAAAACCAGCATGAATAATTATACTGAAAAACTGAGAAATCTTAATATTTGCATTGCTGGGTACTTTGAGACTAGAGCCCAGAGGGAGGTTTGAGAATTCCAAACTGATAGTAGAAATGTTGACGTAGCACTTAATCTGCTGGCCTGAAGCCAGTGAGCTAAACTCTAGTCTGTCCATAAACTACCCACAAATAACAACCCTTATGTATCTCCCACTTTACCCATTCACCTATCTTCCATGACCAAGCAGATGATGAATAATTGAAACCCAGCTCAGTATGTTTTTTATTAATAAAGATCGTTCACTGCTTTCCAAATGATTGCATTAGAAAAATGACAGATTTGGATATACGTGTTTTGAATCCTAAATGGTGGAGAAGTAAGGATTTTCCTTATAGAGCAATTGAATAATAATTTTTCAGAGAGTATTCTTCCATTTAGCAGAAAGATATAGAAGTTTTAATAGTGAGATACATGATCAAACTTTATGTGAACTGAATGAATTTTTTATTGCTAACAGTTTTAGTCTTGACTCAAATATAAATTATGTACATATAAATGATTTGTTTAATCCTGGGTTTTCTGGTCACTAATTCTTCAAATTACATTAGTTTCATAATATGGAATAGAATGCTAGCTGCTCAAAATTATGTAATTTTTTATATTGGGCCTCAGTACACAAAATTTAGCATGTTAGGATAACATTTGATGATGTTAATTGTAAACAGTGTACTAATTTGTCCACTAGTTCTTGTGAGCTAGTAATTAAATTAAAAAATATATTTTTCTAAACATCTTGGGCAAGATAAATGTGAGATACAAGACTGGTAGTGAATTCAGGATTATATTTAAAGTACAATGTGAGTTCATCAGATTTACTAAAGAATTATCTTTGGCTTTAAGACTTCATCTGCTTGTTTAAACAGAGTTAAAGCATATAGATTAGTCAGTAATAGATGATGAAAGTATCTATTTTAACAGGTAAATATTGGGAAGATGGATTCACCCATTGAAAAGTGGAACCTCATAATTGGCAACTTGGCTTTAAAGCAGGTGAGTGCACATGAACAGACACTTCTCAAAAGAAGACACACAAATGGCTAACAGACACATGAAAAAATGTTCATCATCATTAGCTATCAGGGAAATTCAAATCAAAAACACACTGAGATATCACCTTACACCAGTTAGAATGGCAAAAATTGACAAGGCAAGAAACAACAAACATTGGAGAGGTTGTGGAGAAAGGGGAACCCTCTTACACTGTTGGTGGGAATGCAAGTTGGTACAGCCATTTTGGAAAACAGTGTGGAGGTTCCTCAAAAAATTAAAAATAGAGCTACCCTATGACCCAGCAATTGCACTCCTGGGTATTTACCCAAAAGACACAGATGTAGTGAAAAGAAGGGCCATATGCACCCCAATGTTCATAGCAGCAATGTCCACAATAGCCAGACTGTGGAAAGAGCCAAGATGCCCTTCAGCAGATGAATGGATAAAGAAGATGTGGTTCATATATACAATGGAATATTACTCAGCCATCAGAAAGGATGAATACCTAACTTTTACATCAACATGGATGGGACTGGAGGAGATAATGCTAAATGAACTAAGCAGAGAAAGTCAGTTATCATGTGGTTTCACTTATTTGTGGAACATAAGGAATAGCATGGAGGACATTAGGAGAAGGAAGGGAAAAATGAAGGGGGGAGATCGGAGGGGGAGACGAACCATGAGAGACTATGGACTCCAAGAAACAAACTGAGAGTTTTAGAGGGGAGGAGGGTGCGGGGATGGGTTAGCTCGGTGATGGGGGCACGTACTGCATGGAGCACTGGGTGTTATACGAAAACAATGAATCATGGATCACTACATCAAAAACTAATGATGTATAGTGACTAACATAACATAATAAAATAAAATTAAATAAAAAAAAGTAAAGCAGGTGAGTGATGCACGTATTTGTTTACAGATCTTGGGTTTATACATCTTGGGTTTTACCTGTAAGAGTGGAATAAATTTTAGTGCTATTAAGTTTACCAGTTTATTATTTCAGGGGACCCAAAACAATAAATTAGTACCACGAAGAAGTGATAGAATAAATGGATACTCATGACCTCTAAAAAGTTTTCTTTCTCTAGAAATTGATCAGTTTCTTCCAAATATGAAAAATATATAATAAAATATAGAAAAATATGTAAATTTTTTATCGTGTGTTATAGAGCTAGAATTTGAGTATTTGAGTTAATATCTATGCAAATAAATAGTAGCACTTCATTGCTTAGGTTCTATTTTTCTACTTTAATTTTTTGAAGTAAATCTTCTTTGAACTTTTATATATTATAGTCATATGTTTATTTAAACTGAGTTTTTCTTAATATGTTAATGTTACTAGTGTTCATATAAATGAGAACATTAGATTGTCAGTTACATATACACTAAATCATGGATTATATATAGATTATCTACAGCTCCTTCTGAGCTGAGGTGCATATCTCTTCGTCCCTAACTACTTCCTACTAGGCCCAAGACACAGGACTGTAGCCCCCTAGTAACTCTGTAGCAAGTGGGCTTAAGGAACACTCACTAATTTTAATGTTAGCTCAATTAGGACATCATATTGAGAAACATGGTTGCAGAAAAGTAATTTCATATATTGCATTTCAAAGACATAGAAATAAAAGAATTTTGGAATATGGGCTTTAAAAAAATATCTGTGCAGCTGCTTCTAAGATCACGGGGTTGGAAATAAGAAAGTCTGGGATTTTATGTCAGCTCTGACATTAACCAGCTGTATAAACTTTGTTAATTTACTTAACTTTTCTGGGCTTCTTTGCCCCCTTCTATTAAATCACAGTATTGCATTAGAGATGTCAATGTTCCTTTCCAGCTTGAAATTGTAGGAACCTACTCAGGGGTAATAAAATATTTAACAACAAGTAGGTTACTATAAATTAATATATAAATTAAAATTTGAAAATATATTCCATTTTCTTCTTTAAATATTCTAAACTCTTACCAAATAATACAAGTGGTGGTGTAAATTATTCATCACATCATTCTAAGACCTTCCAGCCCAGTTTTTAATTTTTCCTTCCACTCTTCGTCTGTACCCTTCCCTTGTCATCCTCCCTCCCTGCAGATGTTGGTCAGGATGGGAGCCAGAGATGGCTCTGGATTCTACCACATGGATTGGCTCCAGAGAGTCTGTGAGCACCTAGAAATTCTTCTCAAATCTTGAGTGCATCTGTGTTTTTGTAGAAAAGAATCTTTACATATTTTTTGCCAGACTGTCAAAGGAGTCCAGGGCACAAGCACAATTAGGAATCTGTGAATTAGATTCCCCTAGGGCTTCTTTAGTTCTCACATTCTACTTAATAGGATTCTAAGAGTTCCCAGTGTTACTTTCTTTAGTTGCTGGGTTGCTTTGTGCCAGCACTGTGGGAAGCATTTTTATATTTATGTAACTCATTTAAATCTCAATTTTCAAATTTGGTATTACCGTTGTCACTTTACAGATCATGATTGTGGTTATTCGTGAGGTTACTTTTTAATGTCTGTCCCACCCACCCACCAAGAGCTGGGGGAGAACAGGGGATAAATCTATTTTGACCACTGTGGGGACCGAGACCAAGCGCCTTGTATAGATTCTAAAGATCTGGGCGCCTGGGTGGCTCAGTCGGTTAAGCGACTGCCTTCGGCTCAGATTTATAAATAAATAAATAATAAATAAATAAAATGTCAAATAAATAAATAAAATGTCAAATAAATAAATAAAATCTTAAAAAAAAAAAAGATTCTAAAGATCTTATTTTTATTTATTTGATAGAGAGGGAGCACAAGCAGGGGGAGAAGCAGGCTCCCCGCCGAGCAAGGAGCCTGATGCAGGACTCGATCCCAGGACCTTGGGATCACGACCTGAGCCAAAGGCAGACGCTTAACTGACTGAGCCACCTAGGCGCCCCTAGATTCTCAATAAATACTTGTTGAATGAACGAATTTAAATAACTTGCCACAAGATTGGGTGATGTAGCCAGGAGGTAAACTCATCATTAGACCATAAAATCAGTCTCTTACCAGCACTCCCTCTGGAGTCAAACTTCAGTTATAAGGGTTGGGTACCTTTCAGTCTTAAGGTTGGTATCCTCTTAGATGATCTGCGGATTACACCGTCAAAGTCACTTGGGGTGCTTGATAAAAACAGATTCCTGGACCCCATTCCATAACCACTGGCACCAGATTATGGCAGTTTGAGAACTCACTGCCTTAGGGAATATTAAAACTAGAATAGAGTGGCTTCTTCAAAAGGTAATGCTGTAGCATTGATCAATGACCATATGCAATACTTTCTTCTGACTTTTGGTATGCATATTTACATAATCAAGTAAAAACTGTTTTTGAAATGAATAATTCAGTTGGATTTTCTGAAACAACTTTTAGGTTCAGGCGACAGTGGTTGGTTTTCTAGCGGCTGTGGCAGCAGTTATACTGGGCTGGATTCCAGAGGGGAAGTACTATCTTGACCATTCCATACTTCTGTGCTCTAGCAGTGTGGCAACGGCTTTCATTGCATCTCTTCTGCAAGGCAAGTAAACCTATAAATGTCTCCCCTACAGTCTTTCACTTTCAAATGATTTATTTTCCATGTTGACTCTTTTTATAAAAATGATACTTGTTCATTATAAGATCAACAGGGACAATTTTTAAGTTTTTATTTAAATTCCAGTTAGTTGACATCAATGTAATATTAGTTTCAGGTGTACAATACAGTGATCCAACACGTCCATGTATGACTCAGTGCTCATCAAGATAAGTGTCCTCTTAATCCCCTTCACCTGTTTCACCCATTTCCCTCCATGTACCTCCATTCTGGTAACTACTAGTTTGTTCTCTGCGCTTAAGAGTCTGTTTCTTGGTTTGCCTCTCTCTCTTTTTTCCCTATGCTCATTTGTTTGTCTCTTAAATTCCCCATATGAGTGAAGTCGTATGGTATTTGTCTTTCTCTGACTTAGTTCTCTTAGTATAATACTCTCCATCCATGGCGTTGGAAATGGCAAGATTTCATTCTTTTTATGGCTTAGTAATATTCCATTATATATATATATATATACCACATCTTCTTTGTTCATCACTTGATGAACACTTGGTCTATTTCCATAGTTTGGCTATTGTAGATAATGCTGCTATAAGCATTGGGGTGCAGGTGCCCCTTCAGATCACTACATTTGCATTCCTTGGGTCAATAACCTAGCAGTGCAATTGCTGGATTGTAGGGTATTTCTATTTTTAACTTTTTGAGGAAACTCCATATTGTTTTCCAGAGTGGCCACACACCAGCCTGCATTCCCACCAAGAGTGCAAGAGAAAGAGAAAATTTATTTACATTCTTTTAAAATGTCTTATTTCAGATACACCTATATATGTTATATATAAGCCTTAGTATAGAACAGGCTTTCTGAGGTTGTCTCCTGGCCTTAGGGACTCTAGTAGAGTTCCCAGTGAGATCAGGAAAATAATCTAGGCATTCATTAGTTTCTATAAATTAAATTAATTGAGAAACTCCTTTCTAGAAATCATGCAGAGGGTTTACTGGCTTGTCATTTGAGTAACAAGGATTCTAGGAATTCTGAATTTCAAAAGCAGTCCCTCTGTTAAAATTTTTTAAAGTTTCAGATTTCAAAAAAATTTCTTCACTATTTCTGTGGCAATACAAATATAACCATATGCTCGACACAGTATATTGCTGGCTATAGACTTTTAAAGAGCCAGGAGATTTTAAAAATTAACTACATTAGAATTTTTCAGTTAGGATATCATTCTTGGTACTTATTTATTAAGAACTTAACACTGGAGGGCGCCTGGGTGGCTCAGTTGGTTAAGCGACTGCCTTCGGCTCAGGTCATGATCCTGGAGTCCTGGGATCGAGTCCCACATCGGACTCCCTGCTCAGCGGGGAGTCTGCTTCTCCCTCTGACCCTCCTCCCTCTCATGCTCTCTCTATCTCATTCTCTCTCTCAAATAAATAAATAAAATCTTTAAAAAAAAAAAAGAACTTAACACTGGAGAACTAGCTTATTGTGAAATCATAATCATAAAGACTTGGTTCTTTTTATTCTATAATTGCCATCTTTTTACCCTTATATCATCAGCCAGGTAAAAAATAGAAAATTCTCATGTCAGGTGATTATACAGGTGTTAAACTAACTTTTTTGGTTAGGTTCTGGGAATTTAGAGAATCTTATTAAAATTAAGACTTAACTTCCAAAATATTTTCAACCATTTTGTTTTAGTACTTAAATTATATTAGGGGGTAGTTTCTTGTCCATATATAGAATTACCAGAACTCAGCGCTGGCCAAAGCAGGGTGAAGTTAAGCTACTGGGAAGTTAATTTCTGGTAAGAAACAAAAACAAACAAACAAACAAACAAACAAAAAACCCCTAAAGCATTAGCTTCTTTTTCTTTAAGTTCATTTACTTCTGTTTTCTTTCCAATCTTGTTTCATTTAGAAAGAATTGTTTAAAAGTTTTCAATAAAACCTATTTTATTGCCTAGGTTTTTCAAAATCATAAGAATTCAGACTTTTAAAATACATTTGCTTAAGGTTTCTTACTTTGAAAAATGTATATTCTAATTTTATGATAGCTTGACCTTTATGTAGAGCAGATACTATTAACCACCTTTTGTCGGTGAGAAAACTGACCCAGGTAAGGTGACTTGTCCAATTTCATCAGCTTGTTTGCAGAATTACAGCCTGTTTCCTGACTCCCAGCTCTTTCCACTGGTCCATGCTGGCAAAATATTTGTTTTCAGGTGAAAAGATACGGATGGCATTCTGTCCCAGGAGAACTTTCCATATCAATCTTTAAATGTGCTGACTTTGAAAAAAGAATTCTATATGATTACATCTTGATTATTACTTAATGCATTTTAAAAACTTTTCTGCTATTGCTTTTTTTTTAATATAACAATATTATGGGAAAGGTGAGTCTATACATTGAAAATGTCTCCAGAATATAAGAAGTGAGACATTATTCAAAGCAAGACAAAAATTCTACTTTTAATAATTTTGGCTTTATGGGGTGGTAGAAAACACTGGACTAGAGTTACAAGTTCTGTGACCTTAAGCAGGAATTTAAAACCTAGTCCCAGGACCTCAGTTTTATTATCTATAAAATGAGTGTGCTAGAATAAAATCATTTTGAGTCATTGTCAGTCTAAAAATGCAGTAAGATTCTGTTGATTTTTTTCCTATAGCCACATTTAGGCTTCCATACTGGTTTATGGTTAGCACATAAGTGCACTAATCTTAAATATTCTCTGCACTGCATCCTCTAAATTTTGGCATGAGAAAATGTGTACCACTGGGTATGGATATAAATGTTATCATCCTCCCTCACCATTTCTATGATTCAAGAAAATAAATATTTAGGAGTACAAGTACACAGTCATATTTTCATCTTTTATTCTCTAGTTGGAAGTTTGTAGATAGAAACTTTGGCTTTAAAGGATATCCTTAGGGGTACCTTGGTGACACAGTTGGTTAAGTGTCCAACTCTGGGTTTCGGCTCAGGTCATGATCTCGGGGTTGTAAGACTGAGCCCCGCATCAGCCTCCGCTCTCAGCAGGAAGTCTGCTTGAGATTCTTTCTCCTTTCTCCCTCTGCCCCTCCCTCTTGTGCTCTCTCTCTCTCTCAAAATAAATAAATAAATCTTAAAAAAAAAAAAAAAAGAATATCCTTTAGAGACTGCTTTTTGTGTTTTGACCTTCAGTGTTCAAATTTTAATTATCTCCCTCCTCTTAATGCTTCATCACTTTTAAATAAAATGAAGCAAGCATTCTGGCTACCACCATGTAGACAAATCTGTTTTTTTGGTCTTCTTCCCAATTGCTGTGCATATAAATATGACTCACCTTTCTTTGACATTTTCATACTTTGAAAGTTAAAATAAAATCTTCAGGTTTGATACACACAAATATATTACATCTGAGACGTACATGTTATTAAATTTGAAATTTTAGCTTTAATTTTATCTTACAGTAGCTTTTCGGGTCTCTAAATGCAACGCTGAACTTCTCAAATCTTCTATGATCCCTACTTGGAATTTGTTGAAAGGCATTTTGCCAAAGCATTAGAGTAAAATGTTTTGTTTGCTTTAGTCAGCTTATCTAAGCAGTCTAACTGGAACTGACGTGCTGTTTGTCTAGCCTTTATATTTAAGTATTTAGGGGATTGATTTTCTCTAAATCATAGCATAAAAAGTAATGAGTTTTCTTTCTTCCAGGAATAATAATGGTTGGGGTTATTGTTGGTTCAAAGAAGACTGGCATAAATCCTGATAACGTTGCTACCCCCATTGCTGCTAGTTTCGGCGACCTCATAACTCTTGCCATATTAGCCTGGATAAGTCAGGGTTTGTACTCCTGTCTTGGTAAGTTAACTTGAAATGAAATATAATGTGCTATTCAGAGTCTCTTTGAATAAATACTGTTGCAACAATGCCATGAATTCCTGGTGGCCTTCCTCTATAGTACAACTGTGGTTGAGACTGATTAGAACAGTAACTGCCATTTGTTGTGTACCTACTATATGTTGTGGTTCTCCTATATTTTTTTCTCACATTTTCTTTTTCTTCTTACGGAGTTTAAAATGATATAAGATAAGGATTATCAGCTCTAATTTCAGATGAGAAAACTGAGGCTCATAGAGGTTATGTATGTTACCCACTGCTGCTGGGAAGGTTGAACACAGGTCATATATATCCTATGAATTCTGCCCTTTTGCTAAGTGTGTAGGCAGTGAGGAGTCAACCCACAGTGTTCTGATATATGCATTGTACTACTGTCCCAGAACATAAGGTTATAGCAGTGCTTGAAATTTAGTGATTGTCCCCCTATCAGAAACCAACATGGCAATTAACAGCAACAAAAAAGTTACCATGAAAATTAGCCTGTATGTTGTGTAAAGTTGGAGACATCATATATTCATGTATACATACATATATTATATATATAATTATAATATTATATATTAATTATATAATTCCTGATAATGACAGATTGTAATTATGATGTCAATAATATTATATAATAATTATATAGATATAATTCCTGATAATTGTGATAGATTATATACAGAATCTAATGAATTGTTTTAATACAAGTTATTATCAATGTAAATGAATATGATTTATGAGCATTGGTTTAGTGCTAGAAGTTGGCTATGGTTTTATTTTTTTAGATGCCAAATAAAAAAAAAAAAAGAAAGAAAAGAGAAACCCACAGAATACTACAAGGAAAAAAAGGTAGTTTTATAAGCCAAGCCAGAAGCAAACATTTATTCATATATCCTCATATATTCTGTGGGTTCTATACAGATTTATGGTATACTTTAAAATAAGCCTAAAATACATTTGGTTTGAAGAAGTAAGTCTCAGATATATGTTTTTGAACTAAAGAAAGGGCTTTAACCTAACAAAGGCAATCAGTCATTTATTAAGGGAAGCTTCATTTAGTATATAAAATTACCTTAAAATATTTAATGAGTGGCATAAAAATAATAGTCAATAAAACTTGATGTTCAAGGAAAATTCTTCTCATTTCCTCAGCAAGGTAGAAGACAATAAATGATCAATAGCCTAAGTGTAGTAAGATCTTGTTCATATAGGTCTTGGGTTTTCATTGTTGTTGTGAAATATACAAGGAATGTTTTATGTACAAGTATATTCAGGGTAATGTTTGATTCTTTTCTCTTCCAGTCAAATAAAGGACAGAAAATGAGTTATATTAGTAAAGGGATAATCTTCTTCAATTTATTGTTGGGGTGATAATTAGTCATACTTTTTCCCTCTATTGTATACAAGTTAGAAATTTATGCTGATGTCAGAGATTAAAATATGGCTAGTATTAGAGAATGTGACTTAATATTCTTCTCCTACTGTGTTATTTTACTCATTTACCCACTCATAGGCAGGCAGCTCCCCACAGAAATGGGCTGCCTACTGTGTTGGGAAAGGGAGACTGTCATCAATAGGCTGGATCCCAAAAGACAAGTTAGTGCCTCTTTCCTTAGTCTTACCAGTTAGACAAGTCTCTCCCCTGTGAGGAGGAGTGGGGAGGAGAAAGGATGGGGAAAGCAGAAGAGGGTGAAGGGTTTCTACCTATTATTATCCTCCTCCCCTGTGAGGAGGAGTGGGGAGGAGAAAGGATGGGGAAAGCAGAAGAGGGTGAAGGGTTTCTACCTATTATTATTCTACCTATTATTATTCTATGGGTCTTGCCAGGAACATTGAGGGTGGGTAGGGATGGGACTGGAAGGTTGGCAGTGTTTCTGGGATGGGTTGCCTTATATACATAAACAGAAAAGGTATATTATTTGCCGACTTGGGTGCTCAAATTACCATGAAGTCATTTGTAACACATTTCTCAGCTGCTGGTTGAATACCAGGGTGTCTCCTCAGTTGAAATCTGAGTAGTAAGAAAGAAAGAGAATGCCATTGAAGAATGTTATCCTAATAAGTATGACAATTGTTATAATGATACAGACTCAGTATTATGAGATTTCAGAAGATAAATAAACTTTTGCGGAAAATAATGTATGCTGATTTTTTTTAATTTTATTATTATTTTTTAAATTATAGTTGATTTAACCATGAAGGGTTTTTCTGGGGTCAGTGTTGGATTATAATGTGTCTACATTATGAGCACTAGGGGGCCTCATAAGATCAGCACAGTGTTAGCGGTATTCTGAATATAAAGGTTAGGAATAGTCACGTTTAAATTCTGAGACCCTATTCATCCTGCTGTGCTGCCTAGTTCTTGGAAACAAAGTTCAATTCCTGAATTATGTTGGAAACACTTAGCAGTCTTTAGAGATAAGAGGATTTCATGGCAGCTATAGGCTTTTGTTACAAACAGAGGCTGTACAGTATTACATGGCTCCCAAAGAACTGGACATTGAGAAAAGTCATAAGTCCCCACCTAGAATTTTGGATACTTAGAATGACTTGGAACAGCTCCCCTCTTGTCTTGTTAGTTTTGATGCATGTACTGAAGCTCATTCTACATCCATTCAGTGTGTTACTTTCGGTAACACATAAAATTTTTTCGGCCCTCATAAAATTTGCTGATTTCTGATATCTGAAGTAAATAAAGGATTTTTCCTCTTTTCACCTGGCCAGTTCTCCACAAAAAGGACAAAATAAGCCCAGAGCTTTGTTTATTCCTATTGACTTTATTTTGTATAGTCACTTAAGTCTTTGTTGCTCAGTTAACAAAGTTAAAGTTTTAGCCTTGTGTTAAACCTCTGGGAGTTGGCAGAAATGTATCTTCCAATGCCCTCCCCGCTCCAGCCAGACTCACCCAGTTACTGATTCTCATACATCAGCCATGATTTTTCTCTTTTCTTTCTTCTCTCATTCCCTTCCCCTTCATTAAGGCCAGTCAGAGGCCTCATTTTCAATGCTAAATTCACATGTTTCTCTAATGTTAATTGATCTTTTCCTCCTCTGAATTCCTGTAGTCCTTCACTGATACATCTCTTATAACGTTCTTTACATTTTACTGGTCATTATAGCTTTTTGTGTAAATGTAGTACCTTCCTTTATGAGCGTATAAGCTTCTGAGGACAAAATTGTATGTTTTTTTTTTTTTAAATCTATCAGCATCCCATAGGGCCATATACATAAATGGATATTAAATAAATAACACTTGGTGAAATGCTTTATTTCTTTTGAAAGCTATCCAGTTAATGTGAGTAGAAGCTATTCAGGAAGTGGTACACACATGGAAATAGAAGATAGATATCTTTCTGAATGATGTTGCTATATTCTTTGTCCAATAACAGAATAGATTGTAACCAAAAAAATGACCCTTTCAGTGGGGACATAGTATTAGGGAAATATTGGAAGAGTATCTTGCCTTAGCAGAAAGTATCAGGGGATTAGTATCCCTACAGAAAAGTTAAAATGGCAGCATATGGCTAGGAAAGGTCTTGAAATAGAAGCAAAAATTGAAAGTTAGTTTAGAAGGTAATCTAAGCTCTGGACTATGATATGCTTTGGTATGACTTGCCAAGAAGATATAAAGGCATTCATTCATATGGTAATGTTTAAACAATAGTAATTTTAAAAAAGCTATTAAAAGGAAGAAGTTAGGCCAGGAACCAAAATACCTGTACACAATGATTGCTGCCCTTTCTTTCTTCTTGTTTGCATACTTTTAAGAGGATTTTAAAAACTCTTCTTCAATTATTTATAACTACATGGCTATCTAATTCTGGGATGTACATGATGTTATTGATTTGAAAAACTGTCAGCTTTTCTCTTTTTAGGCAAGATCTGAGAAGCAGAACATTGATTGATTTCTCATTCTTCGAGGTTAAAAAGATGGCTTAGTTGAAGCCATAAGAGCAGAGTCAGGGTCAGCCTCAGGTTGCTTCAGTCTGTGGAAACTAACAGGGATGCCAGCTGGTTATTTACCGGGCCTTCTAGAATATCACTGCCTGGATGTGAGTGGTGATATGAGTAGAATCTAAATCTATCTTGCATGTCAGTCTTCTTCAGAGATTTTCAGCACTCACCATCTTAGTTTAGAGTGATTCCTGGAAGGTCAATTTAGTGAGAACATTCTGATAGTTATAAGGGAGGGCATTTAAAAAAAATTGATAACTTACCATGGCCCTTTGTTGCTCACACACAAACAGCTGACATATAAGAGTGTCACTTATAGCAGCTACATATTTCAGAAGAATTTAGGGTAAGAATAATGAATGTTGTTAATGAAATTATGTAAAGTTGTTACAAAACGCCACCCATAATCTAATAGAAGGTACAAGCCATGAATCAGAAAGGTGGCTATTATGTTTGGCAGTTAAATGGAATCACAGCAATTTGAACCACTTTAGCTGTTCCATCCTTACTTTTCTGAGTTTCTAGCTGGTTCAAACATTTTTAGTCATAGGTGAGAGATCTTTAAATATCTTAAGATGAGGAAATACAAAGTTCAATCAAAGATAAGATTCTGGATAAAGATTGAAGAATTTTGTGAGGTGCCAGAAAAATTTAGTAACACCTTGATCAGCTAAAATGGTATTACCAAAAATGTTTTGGGATGGTGTTACTCTTTCAAGAAGGGGTAGGCAAATTTTATTCCTGGGGATATTTAGAATTAAGTATAAAAATATTTGAGAATCAAATTCATGGTATTAATGGTTTTATGCTAAAGAGGCAAAACATATATTTTCAAATATACTTGTAACTTAGCCCATCAGAGAAACATGTCAGTCTTCTAATTCTATCTTAAATTTGTAATTAAGTAATTGACTTATTCTTGTGACTTTTAAATATAAATATTCCAAAATTGTATGCATTATATGAATATTTATGAAAACTTAAAGACTTGCCATATTTGTACATTTAATTTATTAGATTTATAAAGATTATCTTAAGTACTTGGAAACTTTTGAGAGACATGAGAAATGTCTATGGTCAATAGAATGTCTTAGGGTATTTAACTAAGTTTGTAAATGTGACTAAATATTATTCCAGACACTTCAAAATAATTTTTGGTTGGATGCTAGACATTGTGAATGTAATAACATTAAGTGCTCAATTGTTTTGTTTTTCTTTACAACGTGTTTGACTTTGTTCTTGTAGGCAGTTAATTGTAGATTAGCTTGAGCCTTACAAGTCTTGGTTTCAAGCTTTATGGAGCCAATCTTGAGTAGACTTTACACTAGGGCTGGTCCTACTACTGAGATGTGACTCTTCTCAGGTCTTTAATGAATGTTCTCAATGTTTGAAGAGGCCTCTCCTCTCTACAGGATTGGCTTTTGAATGACTTCCAGTCCTCTGTAAACTCTGGGAATTTTTCAGCTTACAACTACACAATTATTCTTGACCTAGCCTTGTGGAGTTAACCCTATGCATGCATGGCTTAGTATTCAGTTCACAAGCTCTGTCTCTGAGAGCTTCCTCTTCTGCAGTATTTTATCCTATAAATTCCTGCTGCCCTAGCCTTACTCTGCTGGAGTTTTCCCTTCCTGCACTGTGGTCTGGGACACAGCTTTAGTCAAAAGCTGAGGCTGTCATAGGGCTTATCTCATTTCTTTCCCTTCTCTCAAGAATCACAGTCTTGCAGTGCTTGTTGTCTAGTGTCTGAAGACTGCTAATATCTACCCATATATCTCTATCTATTCTAGTCATTTCTGAAAGCACTTAAAATTTTGTTCAGAGGTGACATACAGCATGTCTACAAAGCAAGACAAATAGCTAAGCCCAAAGTCAATGAGGCAGAGAAATATATTCACTCTACAGGGAAACATAACAAGAATGGAGAGAGAATGAATAATTGTGATCAAGTAAGACAGTTTACCACAAAGGGGTTATAAAAAAGTCCTGGCAATCTGCTATCTCAGTGTGTTCCAAATAGCGAGATGTTAATGATAGTGGCAATGGCAATTATGATGATAGTAAGTGTTCAGTGAATGTTAGCTAGCTGCCTGGGTACTATTCTACTTACATGTACTCATTATTTTAAGACTCACAATAACTCCATGAAATAGGTACTGTTATTATTGCCATTTTATACATAAGGAAATTGAAGTTTATAGAAGTGAAATTTCTTGTCCAAGGTAGGTTATAACACCGAGATGTGGAAACTAGGTGGTCTGGCCAAACTATGGTTAACACATTGTACTGTGTTCTGTCTTAGCTTATGAAGGGTTCTGAGAAGTTCAGCAGTGAAGAGAGGTGTTTACCTTTATTAAACTTAGTTTTTCTATTTTATTTTAGAGCTTGGAACACTCTTTAGTATTGGGGGGATATCTATTATCAATTGATTGGCCAATATTCCTTGGAATGCTTGTACTATAAAGATCCTTGTGGGTAAAAATAATATCCCATTTGACTTTAGAGTTAAGAGTTACTAACTTTGGTGTCAGATGCTGCCTTCTCCTGACTCTTGCTATTCTTAGCCGTATTCTTAAGCTCCTAAGCTTCAGTTTCTCCATAAAATAGAAATGGCTGTATCTACCTCATACTTGTGAGGACAGTCACATGAGATGATGCCTAAAAAGCATTTAGCACAGTACTTGGTAAATAATAGCCAAATAAATATTGGCTTTTTTACTGTTGTTGCCCTTACTGTTATTAGTGCAATTCTCATCCAGCTCAGATAGCTATTTCAATAAATGTTTATTGAATTAATGTACTCGTTTTCAGTTACAGTATTTAATATTTTTACCTTATTTATAGTTTTAAATTTGTGTGAAGTTTAGAGAAAATATATAGCCTGTGAATATGTTGGATAATATCCTATCTCCCGGGAAACTTATACTTTTAATATCTACATTTGCTACATGATTAGAAGAGAGATTGAAATGTTGTCTCTTTTTTTAATTTTAGACAACTATTACTACATTTCTCCGTTAGTTGGTGTCTTTTTCTTGGCTCTAACTCCTATCTGGATTATAATAGCTGCCAAACATCCAGCTACAAGGACAGTTCTCCACTCAGGCTGGGAGCCTGTCATAACAGCTATGATTATAAGTAGGTTAGTATTAAAATGTGTGTGTGTGCGTGTGTTCTATATGCCCATATCTGTGTATATACTAAAACATCAGCAGCCTGTTTTTATTTCTTGGTTCAATAATCTTATATAGCCAGGTCTTTATTATCACAGGTAATAGGGATATTAGCCCCAGGAGTTACTGAAATCAGTAGACCAGTTTCAGACTTTTTTCCAATCAAATCCTTACCAGATTGATGAGTAAGGTTTAGTGGTGTCTCTCTCTCTGTGTGTGTTTATGTGTTAACCTGACTTTACTTATTTTTAATAGTAAGTTATTCACATAAGTATCAGAAAGCCTTAGAAATGGACATACCATTTGACTACTTCCACTCCAACAGGACATAGGATATAATTAAGGATATTTGCAAAAGATCAAGTTGTAAGGATCCTCATCACAGTGGAATTTTTAACAACAAAAAAGAAAGAGACCACCTTAGAGGTCTGGCAACCAGGTATCGGTCAAATAAATTGTAGTGTAGTCACAAAATGGAATATTAGCCACTAAAAATAACATTGCAACATTTTTATTGACATGGAAAGATGTTCACTGTACATTTGGTGAAAAGAGCAAGCTAGAAGAGAGTATGAATTTCCTGTTAAACATGGTATATTGACACACATTTATCTTCTTCCTTCCTGAAACTACTAAAATGACAGTAATAGAACAGAAAAGCTGTAAACCACAAAGACAGAAGGGGAGCAGAGAGGCCAGCAGGTGCAAGATTCGACAGAATTAGTAAAATAGGAATCGGATGATTTTTTTTTTTTAAGATTTTATTTATTTATTTGACAGAGAGAGAGAGAGACAGCACGAGAGGGAACACAAGCAGGGGGAGTGGGAGAGGGAGAAGCAGGCTTCCCGCGGAGCAGGGAGCCCAGTGCGGGGCTCGATCCCAGGACCCTGGGATCATGACCTGAGCCGAAGGCAGACACTTAATGACTGAGCCACCCAGGTGCCCCAGGAATCGGATGATTTTTAACTGAACTAGCAAAATGGAAAAAGCTAAAACCTAACCTCCTGCAGGGCCAGAAGACACCCATAAGGAGCAGGCGGATCTGAGATCTGAGCCTCAGAAACCCAAAAAGGAGGAGGAAATAGAGGCACTAAGTACTTCTTAGAGCCAAAATGAAGAAGATGTTGAAAGTTTATGTAAGAAGCAATTAGATCCTAAAAGCCCTTCTGCAGCTTGACCACCCAGGTGACCGCTCCCTCCCACCTTGGCAGAAGACAAGAATTAACTCAGAAACTGAATCAGAGAGGCTGTGGACTTGGAAACACCTGCACACGTGAGGTTTTGGGTTACACACTGTAGGAAAAATAAGATTAAGTGAAAATCTAGATGCTGAACAGTGAAAACCCCTATCCCACTTCCTTTTCTTTGCTCCTGGAATGCTGGCAGTCAGGCCTCTACCCCCGGGCAAAAAAAATTAGAATAATTCTTTTCTGGGGAAACTCAACAGCACAGAGGAAAAACTTGTGGATATTGACCCTTGTGGGTCCTTTAGTGAGCGAGCTGCTTGGCCACCTGATGCTTCTTCAGAAGGCCTACCTGCTGACGAGCTCTGCCTCTGTACACAGAGAGCTCCAAGTGTGCTCTGCAGTGCCCCTTCCAGGGGAGTGGACAGCAAAAGGATCCCCAGACGTTTGATTAAGGCTTCTAACATGAAAGACAGAAAGCAGAAAAATGGTATTCAAAGAAAGTGCAGGGGAGTTGAAAGACCTCAAAAAACTCATCAGTGTCCTCACAGCAGTAGGAGAATCTATGGCATCCATAATGCAAGAACAGAATGCTCTAATAAGGAGGATTTGAAAAATAGGAAGAGCTCTTGGGAATGAAGACTATACAGGGGCACCTGAGTGGCTCAGTCATTTAAGCGACAGACTTGATTTTGGCGAAGGTCGTGATCTCAGGGTCCTGGGATTGAGCCCCACGTTGGACTCTGTGCTCAGCAAGAAGTCTGCTTGTCACTCTCCCTCTGCTCCTCCTCCTGCTCACTCTCTCTCAAATAAATAAATAAATAAAATCTTCTAAGAGATTGTTATCTATTTGAGAGGGAGAGAGAGAGAGAGCATGAGCCCAGGGGCAAGGACAGAGCGAGAGGGAGAAACAGGGAGCCCAATGTGGGGCTCGATCCCAGGACCCCGGGATCATGACCTGAGCGGAAGGCAGATGCTTAACTGACTGAGCCACCCAGGCGCCCCTAAATAAATAAAATCTTAAAAAAAAAAAAAAAAAGAATATATATAAATAGCAGAAACAAAAGATTCAGAAAAGTTAGAAGATAGAGCTGAGGAACTGTTCTGGAAAATAGAGCAGAAAACAGAGGTGGGCACCTGGAGGCAAACAATAAGAAGAAATTATTGAAGAAATAATATAAGAAAATTCCCCAGGACTGAAGACCATGGGCTTCCAGATTGAAAGGGCCCATTGAGTACCTAGCACAGTGAATAGCAGGAGAGACCCAAATCAAAGGACATTACTACAAATCCCAAAATATTCTAGAGAAAAAAGATGAGTTATATATAAAGCATTGGGAATCTGAGTGATGTCCAATAGCAACATCTAAAGTTATTCCTTCAAAATTTTCAAGGGAGAGTAATTTGAACATAAGGTGTGGTTGTCGTGTCAACCAAATGTTAGGTGGAATCAAGGAATTTTCAGACATGCAGGATCTCAAAAAGTTTGCTTCCCATATGCCCTTTCCTATAAATGCTAGTAGAAGATATGGTCTATCAAAATGAAGAAATAAATCAAGAAAGAAGGTGACACAGGAATGAGGAAACCCATTCCATTCCATGAGAGCATGTGATTCATTTTTCTGTGATGTAGATTGCTTTTTCCTACAAGATTCAGGCAATAGGGTCCTATGAAATGTTGGGACTTGGTCATGGCACACAGACCAAAACCCAGCGTGGGAAACTGAAGGGAAGGTGCAGGGTGACAGCCATGTAGTAGGCCTAGAGGCCACCATCCAGGTTGGCAGGAGGACAGAGGACTTAAGGAGGAATGTCTCTAAGAAACAAAAGTGGAATTGATCAGTTACCTGATGAGTTTGACTGTATTCAGAGGCATTTCACTAACTTTGTTAGAAAGTTGAAACCAAATTAGTAATAAGTACCCCCAAAATTAGGAAAAATATGGGCCAAAGCAACAAGTAAAAGTGAGGAAATCTAATAATACACTTGGTGGCTCAGTTGTGAATAATGATTCCATTGTTATAATAAAGTAAACCCTAAATCTTTTTCACCCAAAATTATATAACCAAGTTGGCCGGATAAGGGGAGGAAGAGAATTATGAAGGATCCAAAGTGGCGAGGGGAAGGACAAGTGAGATTAAATCCTCATCTGTCACAGTGGAGGTCATTAGGTTAATGTCTAAAATTAAAATCAAGAAATCACAGTATAAACATGTTACTTAGAAATATAGCATTAAACACCAGAAGAAACAGCTAAAGAAGTTGAAAAGAATTGATAGTGGAGAACAGGTGCTGGGGGTGGGGGTTGGGGACTATTAAACTTTGTGGTACTTTCACTTTTTAAATAATGTACATATGTTTATTCGATAAGAATAAAATTTAATAAAAGTGAAGAGAGAACTACTTTTACAATGTGAGTTTTTATTTTTAAAAATCTACGTGTTTAAAAATGTCTGGGAGGCTATATACCAAGATGCTAACAGTATAACGCTGAGTGATAGCACTGAGGTTGATTCTTATTTTCTTCTTTTTGTCTTTTCTAATTTTTCTATAATATTTTATTACCTGGGTCATAAAAACATTTTAAGATGTGTTTTAGCAAGTGTTCATGTTATGGTCACAGCATGAACCTATGTGTTCTGGCATAGAAATTTATTCTTTGACACATAACTAGTTTTGTTCTATGAAATATATATATTTTTAAAATTAGAGCTTAAATATTAAATATTAAAATACTGCTAAGGATGACTACTTTGGGACTTTACAGTGTAACTTTTAATGGGACATCCTAGTAATTTAGGCATAGTAAGCCACAATTCATTTATTTTACTAAAAAATTAATATTTAATAAGTTCCTAATGTTAACTATCAGGTAGTGGTAGAACATTTGATCTGATATTTCAACCCCATTCTCTGATAACATGGGGTTTATTTTTCTGTAATGTAGATTGCATTTTCCTAGAAGATTTAGGCAACAGGATCCCATGGAGTATAGGGACTGGCAGTGTTTTATAGGACTTAGACCAAGAAGCTGAAGTTTACCAATTGGTATTGGTCTTGGACACTTAAAAAATCTCCAAGCTCCATCAAGACATTCAGAGTATATGGCTTGCTACTATGTAACTGTATATTATTTTTCCAGACCTCTGTCCTCAAAATCAGCTCTTTCTATGGCTACAACTCATTATTTTAATTTTCCAGTGATAAGATGCTACACCTATCTAGTTTTCACACAATAAAAATGATCCCTCTGATGCCTTGCTGATTTCAAATATGAAGAAATACTCTTTTAAAAACTATTTTTTAGGGGCACCTGGCTGGCTCAAGTTGGTAGAGGGAGAAGCAGACTCCCTGCTGAGCAGGGAGCCCGATGCGGAACTCGATCCCGGGACTCCAGGATCATGACCTGAGCCGAAGGCAGTCGCTTAACCAACTGAGCCACCCAGGCGCCCCGAGTATGAGATTCTTGATCTTGGACTCAGAGTTGTGAGTTCAAGCCCCATGTTGGGTTGTAGAGCTTGCTTAAAAAAAAATAAATAACGACCTATTTTTTAAATTGTAAGAGCAATAAATGCACATGGTCTTAAAAAATTAGTAAATACAGAAGGATATAAAATAACCATCAGTCTTCTGTCAGTCCCTCCACCCAGAGATAGACATTGTTAATAATTTCTTATATATCCTTCCAGACATTTCAATGCACCTAAAGCATATTCTTTTCCTTTTTATAAGGAACATATCTTGGAGATCAGAAAGAGAGCCCTAACATGTAGGGCTATAGCTTATTCCATGTTTTATTTTCAACATTTCACTGTTGACATTGATTTTTACTTGAAGTATTTTTCCTTTTTATTCTATTTTTTAAATGTCTAAAAAAAATTTTTTTTTAGAGTAGAAGTGTTTGTATGTAAAGAGCAGCTTAAAATTAGTACATTTCTTTCCTCTTCCCTAAATTATATGATTTTCTGTCTTTCAGCATTGGGGGCCTTATTCTGGACACAACTGTATCTGATCCAAACTTGGTTGGGATTGTAGTTTACACACCAGTTATTAATGGTAAGAATTAGATATACTTTTCACAATGGTATCAAATCATTACATGTACTCTTAGTTGGGAACAGGAATTTTAGGGTTCAGATTTTAAGAGGTGTATCTCCCCCTCCCTTCCATTCTCCCGCCACCCCCAGGTTGGTGTTCATGGTAGAAATGACATTCCCTGTTCTCAGTATGTACAACCTAGTTTTGAAAAGAACTGTTTCTTACTCTTACTACTTCATATTGGTTTGAGAGTCAAGCACCCTTGATTTTTAAGATTAGTGCGGCAAAATATGGTATTTCAGTTCTGGATTATCATTTACTTTGGGTTTATCTGCTATCTCATGGTTTGCTGCTGCCCCTGTCAATTTTTGTGGATCAATTAGAGTTAGCTAGGTTTAAGCATTGCTTACGTCAATTCAGTTCATTAAAATCTGTCACTCCTCTGTGGATCCCTTTAAGATCTGCCTTATATTTTTTTCTTACCTATAAAATGGGAATTATAATATTTAGGTTCACAGGGTTTTTTGGTATGAATTCCATTTAGTAAGATCATTTTAATCTAGTCATACTGACTTTTGGGCTGGCTGTCATTATATTGGATTTTAGTACAGCTTACACCAATATAATTTAAAAAGTAATTCTACCTGAGGGAAAACATGTCACAGGATGTGCTACACATTTATATAAATTGCTTTTGTATATTTATATGTAATAAAATATATTATATGAAGGCAAGTTCCCCAAACTCTAACTTCATACCTAAAATTTCAATTGAACATTTACATTTTTGTGTAGCTATAAAATGTCCATGAAGAAATTTCCCCCCTAGATCCCCTTTCCAATTTTCCTGGTGCCACTGTCCCCCCATCATCCACCCTTAAAATCATGGAACTATCAACCCAGCCCTTCATCCTCTCTGAATAGACAATGACCAAACCTCATCGATTTGTCCATTAACATAATTCACTTGTTCACTTATTTGTATAAGAATGTCTCAGCATTATAGTCTGCTAATGTCTTACTTAAGCCATCATTGAAGTAATAAAGTAGCTTTCCTGACCCACTCCCTGTTCAATGTCAATTAACTGTCACCAGCAGGCTAGTCTTCCTTAAACATTGTTTTTATTACTTCAGTCTTAAGATGATGAACTTATCAGTGATTTCCTCCTGCCTGTCAAATCAAGTTTGAATTCTTCTGATTTGCTTTCAAAGCCCTCTGTATGCTCTTGGATGTGTACAACTTTTTCCTTTATCTTTCTAACCAGATTCCTATTTCGTGGCCCGACAAAGTCCTAATTTTCATTGCCTGGAATGATTACTGCTTTTCTTCCACCTGTTCAAATCCTCTTCAGTGAATATTAGTTGATGAAGTCACCAGCATAAATACCACCACCAATACTGTTAGAGCTATATTGTCCAACATTTCAGTGAAAAATTTAAATTATAACAACCCCATCATTAGTAAGGTTTGAATCAGTGTTTCTGTTATTTCACCTTATGTAAGAAACAATTCTAGAGCTTCCCTGGAGTACTCTTCTTGGAAGCCATGGTATTCATGGTAGTAAAATCTTTGTATCTCAGTAAGTGAGTCTCCTAGTTGAATATCACAGTGAGCTCACTTTATGTTAAATTCCACTCATTAAAAACATTGATAGAGAAGATTCATTCCATGGTTCTCAAAAAAGGTGGAACTTTTGAGAATTGAATTTCATTTTAAATGTGCTAGAGGATGCACGATTTAAAGGGTCCCTAATTAACACACCATCATCACCACCATCATTTGATAATTAGTGAGTACCTACTGTGTGCCAGATAACGTGCAGGTCTTTTATGCATGTTATATCATTTCATCCTCACAATAAGAAAGTAATGTGTCCAACATCTCACATCTAGTAAGTGGTAACTCAGCATTTAAATCCAGATCTGCTTGATTCCAAAGCCTGTGCTTCCCCCCTCCCCCCCATAACTGCTAATTTATCTGTTTTATTAGTTACAAAAATACACATTTTGTTTAAAGTAAGGCATATCAGTGTTGATATTGTGACAAGGATATCTTTTAACACTATTAACATCTCAGAACTAGTAGCATTTTCTGAAATAGATTTCACAAGAATACTAGTTCTGTGAGATTAATAGTATACCTTGAGAAGTGGATTTTGTGGTCAATTAAGTTTGGGAAACATTAGGTCAAATAGATTTCTTTACTACAGGATTTCTTAAAGCCTTTATCATGCTAATATGCACTGTGAAGCTCTCCTTCTGGGACTTCTGGTTAGGATTTCTAGAACTAACCTTCCTTCAGACCCCAGACCATACTTTGGGAACTACTGATCTAGGGCTTTTAATATATCTTTATCACAGTATACTTTCAAATAATAATCTAGTCCATTTACATAAAAGGTAAGGACCTTACTTACATCAGTATACTTGGATTTTCACTTCTCTTTCTTATGTGCTCTTTTTGTCATACATTTTACTTTGTTATAAGCCCTATATACATTGTTATTATTTTTGCTTTAAATGGCCAGTTATTGTTTTAAAGAGATTAAAAATGAGAAAATTATATCTTTTTTTATTTTCTGATTTATTTTACATTTCTAGCACCCTTCTTTCCTTTGCGTAGTTCCAGATTTCCATCTGGTTTTATGTTCTTTTTGCCAAGAGAAATTCCTTTCCTGTCTCTTGTAGGGCAGGTCTGTAAAGTATTTGAGAGGATAGTCGAGGCTGATAGATGACTTTCTTGAGTATTTTTTTCAGTCCCTGATACCAATTTCTTTAGTAACCTGAGAAGAGAAATATCAAGCCTTCTCTACTTGAAAAAAATCAAACTTATTTTTCATCTCATTAAGGTGGTAAGCATTAAACATCTTGCTACCTAGCTTTATATCTTGGCTGTGGTAGTAATTAAAAAAAAAAAATTATTTAGTCTGGTCTGCTTTCAGTCAGTGAGTCAGATTTGAAAAAATAATGCATGAGTCTTTCATAACAATGACTCTATGTCTTTGGAATACCTACCTCAACATCAAATAAGTCAACATTTCAGAAGAATTCTTTTTTGTTTGTTTGTTTTATTGGCCCAGGCTATAACATGAAGAGCTTTGCCTTTGGTTGAATTTATGCAAATTGTTTAAAATATAAGGATAACTGCTTTGTTTTTCCTTATGTTTCAGGTATTGGTGGTAATTTGGTGGCCATTCAGGCTAGCAGGATTTCTACCTACCTCCATTTACATAGCATTCCAGGAGAATTGCCTGATGAACCCAAAGGTTGTTACTACCCATTTAGAACTTTTTTTGGTCCAGGTATGTGCTTGTGGATTTTTACATATTGTGTATCAGGAGTAATTCTCTGAGAATAGAGACGGGCAACATTTGCTGAACACATATTTTGTCAGTTTGACGTGACTTTTTTATTCCTGAGACCTGAGTAGATTTTAAATAGAGTAGACTATGTTCATTAAATCTCAGTG
Source organism: Mirounga leonina (assembly GCF_011800145.1). Lineage (NCBI taxonomy): Eukaryota > Metazoa > Chordata > Mammalia > Carnivora > Phocidae > Mirounga > Mirounga leonina. The sequence goes on from NW_023270739.1 coordinate 13,877,935, forward strand.
AAAGAAAGCCATGTGTATCAATCGTGCAGTTGCTGAGGAACTTTGTATACTTTTTCTTTTTCATCCTTTTCTCTGGGATGTCTTGTTCATGAGTCAGGAAGGAGGAACCTTATATACATAGGAAAGCATTGCTAGGTGATTTAGAGAGACAGATATACTGTTTTTCCTATATTAATCCTTTTGGCTTTTCTGAATGTAGGCATTTGATCCCAAACAAACAGGAGGAGAGGGAAAACCTCTGTAACAAGGAATAGTGTCCTGTGTCACCCAGGCAGTGACTACCAAAAAACTGTGACCGCAGTATTAAACCTCACAATTTTGTCACTTCTTTTCTGATGAAAATAAAGGTTATTATTGACTTTTTAAAAAATTTTAATTCAGTTAATTAACATAAAGTGTATTATTAGTTTCAGAGGTAGAGGTCAGTGATTTGTCAGTCTTATATAACACCCAGTGCTCATTACATCAAGTGCTCTCCTTAATACCCATCATCCGGTTTGTTTCCTATGATTAAGAGTCTCCCTCGGTTTGTCTCCCTCTCTGATGCTGTCTTGTTTTATTTTTCCCTCCCTTCCCCTATGCTCCTCTGTTTTGTTTCATAATTCCACATACGAATGAAATCATATGATAACTGTCTTTCTCTGATTGACTTATTTCACTTAGCATAATACCCTCTAGTTCCACCCACCTTGTTGAAAATGGCAAGATTTCATTTTTTTCTGATGGCTGAGTAGTATTCCATTGTATATACGTACCACATCTTGTTTATCCATTCATCTGTCAGTGGACATCTGGGCTCTTTCCATAGTTTGGCTATTACGGACATTGCTGCTATAAACATTGGGGTGCAGGTGCTCCTTCGGATCACTACATTTGTTACTATTGACTTCTGAATGAGGATCAGAAATGCCCAGTGAAATATCAGTGAAAGAACTCTGAAAGAAACGTAAAATTAGAACATTCCTGTGCTTTAAGAACTTTGTTTTTCTTTTGTCTTCCTTCTATTATTATGATAGATATTAAAGTCTGACCAGTGTTCTTCATAGCAAGTTTTTATCAACTTCCTGCCATTCAATTAGCATATGACATATAATGAGAATTTCAAAGAAATGAAATGTATTGTTAGCAACAGAATTTTATGTGATGCTATACAGTATAGTAATGCGAAAGTAATCCTTAAATTTTAACAACTGTGACCTATTAGTAACCCAAATAGGATTTTGTTTTAACTTTTACGTTTTCTACTACAGGAGTGAATAATAAGTCTGCTCAGGTTCTGCTGCTTCTTGTGATTCCTGGACACTTAATTTTCCTCTACACTATTCATTTGATGAAAAGCGGTCACACTTCTTTAACCGTGATCTTCATAGTGGTGTACGTACTTGCCGCTGTGCTGCAGGTAAGAGTTAAAACCTCTTGTAATCTCTTTTATCCTCAGACTGCTGTAAAAGCAAAACTCTGTAAATCTAAGAGCACGTGAACTATTTTAACATTTTCAAAAAGCAAATGTATGCCTGTGTGGATTTCATCTTCCTAAAACCAAGAAACTCATAATCACTCTTAATATCATCTCATAAATAGAACCTTTGGATTTCCTGTTTCCTGAATTCCGTGTCCCCCCTCCCCTTTTTTTTGGTTGGTTCTCTTGTTTCATGTGAACACATTTTCTCATAGATTCCTGAGAGTGCATGAAAGCCTTTGCATGTTGTAAAGTGCTTTTACATGAATAGGTTGACTGGATATCAAATCGTTTCTTTTAGAATTTTCAAGGCTTTGCTTCATTTGCCTTTTAACTTCTGTTAACCATCGAGAAGACTGCTGATCTCATTGTACTTAACTTCTTTTTATCTCCCTAGAAGCTTGCAAGATCTCTTTTTTTCCTCTTGTTATTAAATTTCACGTTGATATGCCCTGGTTTGGATATACTTTGTCTGTTTTGTTGGACATTGTTTGACCCTTTTGGTCTAAAAATTCATGTTCTTCAGTTCTGGGAAAAGTTTTTGAATTATTTCTTTGATTTTTTTTTCCCTCCATTTTCTCCCTTCTTTCTCCCTGGAGTCTTATTATTTGGTTCCCAAAACTCTTGCATTAAATTTCTGATCTTATTCTCTTCTTTCTGGGAGATTTCTGTGCCTTTCTGCATCTTTTCTCTGGTATGTCACTGAGAGTTCTGGAGAGAGTAGAGTTGAACATATACACTCAACTTGCCATCTTTATGTGGGAGGCTATTAATTTTAAAATTTAAAAAAATTGACTTTATTTTAAAAATCTGGTGTAATACATACACAAAATTTTAAAATTAAATAGTAAACTGAATAGTGGGAGGCTATTAATTTAAAAAAAATTTTTTTTTTAGATTTTATTTATTTATTTGAGAGAGAGAATGAGATAGAGCATGAGAGGGGGGAGGGTCAGAGGGAGAAGCAGACTCCCTACGAGCAGGGAGCCCGATGCGGGACTCGATCCCAGGACTCCAGGACCACGACCAGAGCTGAAGGCAGTCGCTTAACCAACTGAGCCACCCAGGCACCCTAATTTAAAAATTTTTAAATTTAAGGAAGTGTTCTACCTTTCCAGTCACATTCCTCAGAGATCATCACTGAAATATTTTAGCTGTTTCTTCTGATATGTATCTGCAAGTTTTAAATTAAGTAATGTGCCTAAACTTTAGCCTTTTGCTAATAAAAACTGAGGATTTGAGGGGCTGTGTTAACACCCCATCTTTTCCATATACTTATATCACAATTTTTGGTTAAATTTGCAGCCAGTGTTTGTGTGATTGGGCCTATGTAAACATCATGTACTATAGAGCCAGATAATATAGTATGATTATATTTCCTTTTTGTACACTTTATTTTTCTTGGGGTTAATAATTACATCTTTTTTCCTTTGAGTCATTTTCCATAAACCCAGTCTTTCCAAGTTTCTACTTTATTTTGGCTTCTTAGGCTTGGCTTCTTGCTAAACTCTATAGGATTAGCGCCTCCTACAGTGAGAAATCCCAACCTCATAAGAGATGTATTCAAATAATTCTTTGAAGAGTTAACATTTAAGTTTGGCCTTCATGACCAGCACTGTTCTAAATGCATTAAATGTATTGATTCATTTAATTCTCACAAAAACTCTATGAGGTTTGTTCTTTTCATGTAAATCAATGATTTTCAAAGTGAAGTATATCCAAAGCAATCCACTGTGTACAGGAAGAAAAAATTAAAACATCTGTTTATGTATTTTTTCCTCATTTGCTTGAAATGTCTTTTTTCTTCTATTTTTATGATTGTTTTATAATAAACATATTAGCACAGTGTTAAATAAGTAGGCTCAGATATTTTATACTAGGGCTAAATAATCTAAAACTTTTGGAGATTACTGACTTAAAGCATAGAGATGAAGTACAGAGCTTGTGTCAGAAGAAGAAAGTAATTCATACCCAGGATATAACTAGGAGGAGGGAGTAGATGAGAGAAGGTTAAGAAGGTAGATTAGGGCCATGTAGAAAGGCCTTAAATGCCAGGCAAAGGAGACTGGAATCTACTCTTAAAATAGCAAACACCCTATGACTTCATTGATATTTTAAACTTTCCTATAATACTTCGTAGTGCCTGAGATTTTATTAAAAGTCACCTATCAAATCATTCATTTATTCATCCAATAAACCTTCATTCTACTAGATGCAGAGATGATTTTAAATCCTAGGATGAATACATTCAGACCCTATCCTCCAGGACTCATAGTCTGGAGGGAAGACTACTACATAAACAGATAATTACATTATATTGCAATATACAGATGCTGGGGATAGCTACATATAAGGTGCTTTCAGAGCTTGGAAGAAAAAGCAACTAACTCTACCTAGGGACTAATATTTTTCTACTACTCAGTAGGGACAAAAGTTATTTCAAATGCTTTTCACCACTGGCTTCCTTTATTGCTTGTATATGATACGGTCATTTATCTCTGTGTAAGTATTATGAAAAAGATGCATTCTTCAGTCCCATGGGAAATATTCAGAAATTGTTCTTTGGTCTGTTGATAAACATGCCATTTTTAGAGCATGTTTCTATTTGCAACTCTACCTCTTAGCCTCCTGGATTGATTTTACATTTATGTTAATGGCTCTGAGCCAACACACTATCACACATCATTTCACTTGAGTCAGTGAAGGATATAAGTAATTTTTCTGAACTTACAAAAATACTAGATTTCAGCCTCTACTCCGAGAAATCCTACATGTCTTTTTTTAACCTCTGACTTAAATTCTGACAAGTAAAGATTTAAAAACTGGAGGTGAAGAAAGAATAATATTAATCTCTCTGTATCTCAGTTACCTCCTGTATAAGATGGGAGGAATAAGAGTGTCTACCTCATAACTCATTTTGAAGGTTAAATGAGTTAATTATATAAAGCTTGCCACATAGTAGATGCTATTTAAGTGTTAGCTGATGCTGTCGTTGCTATTAAAATTAGAATTATAAGTGGTAAGGCACTGATCTCTGATGACAATTGGAAAATATTTTTTTAATTTTGTAATGTTGATTGAATTTTCTTATGTATCTTTTACAACTTTCATTTTTATGAATTTTGGTTTTTACTTTCCCCCCAAGAATCAGATACCTGCCAGAGTAGATCTTTTTGCATGCACTTGACATTGTGTATTATTCCAATGGAATAGCTTAGAGTCCAATTACAAATGCTCAAATCAAACCATCATGTTCTGACACTAACATACGTGACACACATGTAAACACACGTACAGACAACTCTTTGGAGACTGAGGTTTAGATAAAAGACCTTCCCCTGCCTGCTTCAATCAATTCAGAGATGGACAGAATGAAGAAATACTTTTTAAAGACAAAGCCTCCTTGACCACTTAAGACTCATTTTATTATTACTTACTCGATTAGCTTCCCTTTCTGATCTGGGGTAAATTTATATTCGAAATGTTGGTTTAAGTCCCAGCTCTTACCCAAATATTTTAGTCAACTCTTCCCATCCCTAAACTCTGTATTTTGATTGAATATTCTATAATAAAGGTTTTCTGATGCATGTTTAATTTCTTCCCACTTAGGTTCCTACCTTCTTGAGGCTAGAGACCAAGCCCTTTTCCCTGTGGTATTCCTCACAATATATTATATAGTGGTTATTTTTAAATTCTTGGTGTTTTGCTTTCTTCCTAATACTCTTTGATGAATTCCCCCTCCCAACCCCTACCACCCAGTTCCCTAACCAGCTAAATGAAGGAAATCTGTTTAAAAGAAACTTCATATTGGACTTATTATAATAACATAGTAACAATCATTTGCAGTATTTTTGCATTCAGATCTCTCTTCCTGGAAGCCTTGTTTGAATACCTAATTTGGTCTGAGTGCCCTTATTCTGTTCCCATAGTACCCTGTGGATATCATTATTCTAGCTTTCCCACATTTTATCGACATTATCTGTTTATGTGTGTCTCACTCATTCTAGAGAAGGGATCTTTGACTTACTCATTTTTATTCATTTAACCTCATCCTATCCCTAGTGCTCAATTAATGTTTGTTAAACTGAATGACTCTCTCTCTCTCTCTCTTTTTTTTTTTTTTTGGCTTGAGGGCCATTTCTTGCTGGAGCTTAGGATCACAGTTGTGTTTGGGGCTTGGCCCAGTCTCGCTGGAGGTCTTAGCATCCTTGTAAAGGAGCAGGCTGAGCGGGCCAGAGCCTAGGAGGTGGGAGCAGCTGGGGATAGGGGCCAGGGGGCTGCCCCCGAATAACTGTATCTTGCCAGCCACGTCTCTTCCTTCACTGGAGGGAGGAGAAAAGTTTACAACTGTATTTAAGCCCTAGATATGCCAGAAAAACTGACAAATCTAAATTTTCTTCTCCTTGCTTTCAATAAACACCAGCTTTCTCTCTTTCAGTGACATAGGTATTGAAAATAAGAGGCAATGAGAAATAAAACACAACCCCCCCAAATTCTATGACCATTCAGCCAGAATTATAAGGTTTTTCTGAAACGTTTAGAGATGAAATGACTTGGTGTCTAGAGAAAACAAAAGGTAGGGGTATATAGATAAAGCAGTATTCGTCATGATTGATCGTTGGTGAAGCTGAGTGATGGTACATGAGAATGGTATGGGTTAATTTGTACTGTTCTGTTTATGTTTGAACTTTTTCATAATGAGTTTTTAAAAGTAAGGTTTTATTTCAGATGTTAACACAAGAGTTTTTTTGTTTGTTTTAGAGAGAGGGAAAGGGAGAGAGTCTTAAGCAGGCTCCACGCCCAGTGTGGAGCTCCATGCAGGACTCGATCCTACAACCCTGAGATCATGACGTGAGCCAAAATCAAGAGTCCCATGCTTAACTGACTGAGCCGCTCAGGCGCCTCTAACACAAGAGTTTTTTCAGAGCATGTTAGCTTCCTAAATTTGTCCTATAGCTATGTCTTACATCAAGTGAAAAGTAAAAAGTCAACTTGAATTTGAAATTGTTTGGGACTTGGAATGGTCAAGTATCTTGTATCTTATTTTGCCCTTGGCACACACTAGCTACATTTTTTGAAACTAAATTTAAAAATCCACTTACATGTCACAAATTACATTGTTTAAGAATTTATTATGTGTCTTGCAATGAGAAGGAACCTAGCAAATGTGTTTTTGTTATGTGCAGGAAGGCCACCAAACCACAGTCAGCAGCTGTGATGGATTGTACGGTTACAAATGTTCTTGCCCAGGGCCCAGGGGCAAGCAGGATTAGTTGGAATATGTCAAGGCCAGAGTAATGTATGAAAGCCATTTGTATTTGGTACACCAGTGGTCACACTACATTCTGAGGGTTTTTTTCCAGCAGTAAGGATGGGTTGGTGCTGAGCTAACCATCCTGGACTACTCATTATACCTTTGTCCCATCAGCCAACATTTATAAGACTGCTGGCTGTGGCTAACGGTATAGTTGTTGGCTTTATTTTTTTTTTTTTTAAGATTTTATTTATTTATTTGACAGCAAGAGAGGGAACACAAGCAGGGGGGTAGTGGGAGAGGGAGAAGCAGGCTTCCCGCAGAGCAGGGAGCCCGATGCAGGGCTCGATCCCAGGACCCTGAGGTCATGACCTGAGCCGAAGGCAGACGCCCAACAACTGAGCCACCCAGGTGCCCCAGTTGCTGGCTTTAGAACATAATTTTTTTCATCTGTGTCACATTAGCCCATTGAAACCACAACCTTGATTTTATAGAATCAGAGTGTATTTTCTTCCAAAAACTTAGAGATGATTGGGGTCTTTCTCTCTAAGCGATGATTTCCTCTGCTTCACATCTTACTGATTCAGATGCTTCATTAACTGCGCAAAGACTGTTAATTTGTGAAATCAAAAGCATAATAGGAATTCCAGGCTGTGATGAATCTAGTTGGCCTTCCTTCTAAGATCTACCGAAGGGAATCCTGATATCTTCTTCAGGGTTTTCTGTCTCTAATTCATTTGGTTGCCTTAGTCTCTATAGTCTTTTTCAAGGATGTAGTATTTGACAGCATAATAAACTCAAGAAGGAACAAAAGTAACTATTAATCAAATAAGCAGACTGGCGATTTCTTGAGCAAAGAAGGAATAGAGTACATTGTGGCTCATTTCTGTACTTAATTTAAAGTCTCTACTAGTTTCCCTTTGTGTTTTGAAATCCTAACTGTGCTTCCTTTGTCTGTGAAAAGGCAAAAGCATAAAGCTTGGATGACAAACCCTACATGAGGCAAAAAGATAAGCACATATAGAGCATGTTAATACTTTTTTGCTATAAAATATTTTAAAGGAAAAAAAGCGACTTTTCTAGTTCTAGATACCTATTGAATCCCAACAAAGTGCTTGCTAATATAATTGGTAAACTATGAATCAGAACCATTTCTAAATGAAATTTTTAATTCCCTATTTTAGGCACTGATTGTTTCATGCAGAAAATTAGGTTATTAAGAATGCTACTGGGTGCCTGGGTGGCTCAGTTGGTTAAGCGACTGCCTTCGGCTCAGGTCATGATCCTGGAGTCCCGGGATCAAGTCCCGCATCGGGCTACCTGCTCAGCGGGGAGTCTGCTTCTCCCTCTCCCGCTCCCCTCTCTTGTGCTCTTTCTCTCTCTCACTCTCTCTCTCAAATAAATAAATAAAATCTTAAAAAAAAAAAAAAGAATGCTACTAAAATTCCAGCAGCACCACATTTCATGAGAAATTCATTGTGAAAGTTGGTTGTAGAAAATCTGCTTCTGGCTATATTTGTGGTTTCGTGTGGGAGAGACAAAATATTTCCTTTAAACGGTATAATGACAACAAGTTCTCAGTATGTAAAATTGAGAATTGTACATGCCAGGATTTTATCAAATCCATAATAGTCTTCCAAGCACTGTGCTAGTCACTGTACAAAAGAAATAGAAGAAATTGTCCCTGGCCTTTACGATCTTTTCTCAGTTGTGGGAGATTGGACTTACATGCATGAAACAGAGAAGAGCCTAACACTTCCCTCCCTATGACAATAGAGTCTTCCTCTGTAACTTCAGAATCAAACTTTTTTTTGCCAGTGCCTGGCTTTCATTCTTTAAAAGTGCTTCAGTAGATTTTTTTTTTTTAAGGGGATGATCAGGGTATGTATTATAGCTGATGAAAACTTCAGTTAATATCCATAAAGATGAAATTGTTCTTAGCAAGATAGTTAATTCTTATACTTTTTAAAATATGATTTTAAAAACAGGGCGCTCCTTAGTTTTTGTCACTACCTTGCAGTAGACAATATTTGGTTTTGAATTTTATACTTACCTGCAAATTGCACAGGCTCATCTTCTCAGAAGAATTGTTCTTAGCAAATCTCAAGCCCACCTTAAACGAGCAAATGTATGCCCCTCATAACAAAATGTATAATTAGGATATCAGTTAATGAATTTCCTGATCATGGTTTCTGTCTTATAAATAACAGTTCATGGTCATTTTGAAACCTGTGTTTGTTATATGACCCCGGCCACAGCACAAAGAGTGTAAAGAGCAAACATCTTCCATTTCTTATCTAGTAGAACATGCGTGGGGCAGAAATACGGTCTGTGTACTCACTAAAAGAAACACTGACCACATCTTAGTTCTGAAGTCATGTGCACATGATTTAGTACCATTTTAACTGTGAATAGAGACATGAAATCTTCCCACAGAAGAAAAATAGTTGTAAGCCAGGCTACCTGTAATCACAAATGTCACATACGAAGGGCAAAGGAAAGAAGAGAGAAGATAAGATCCCAATATGCAGAATATTGTAGAAAGATCAGAGCTCCTTTGAGTCAGACATGAGTTGGAATCTCTGCTCTGCTACTTATTTTGTGACTTGAATCAAGTTTTGTAACCTTACTTTTTTCCCCAACTCAGAGGATAGTAATGAGGGCTAAGCTAATGTGTGTAAATTACTTGATGGAACTCTCGGGACATAGTAAGTTTCCAATAATGGTAGTGGCGGCAGTTTATCATCATTATTGTGAGAGCCATCATTCCTTCCTTCCCCTCATTTTTGGAGCTGGTTATTCAATGCCCTGAGGCCTTTTTTTTTTTTTTAACCTCCTCACCATTCACCTTCCTTTTGACTCCTGTTCTTTACTGCAGATCTCTCTTCTTGCTCTTTTGATGAGTGCCCTAAGCTTTAGATAGCACCCTTTCATTGCTTACCCTCATGTTGATATCTCCAGTCTGGACTCCTTTTCTACGTCTCCAGTTATATGTTGGAAGACATCTCAAATGTGACATGTCCAAACTAAATTCCTCGTTCTCCCCATAATCTTACCCGTAGCTGGACAAGAAGCCACAAGGGGGTACAGTGAAAAGGGCAGTAGACCAGACTTAGGGCATACAAACAAAGATCCCCTAAACTTCTCCGGCCTTAGCTCCTGACACTGTTGAGTCCCTCTGGGCTGGAGAGAGCCTTACTCGCATAGTCTTTATGCCAGGGGCACTGCTGGTGCCCCAGATCCTAGCCATCACTGTCATCACCATTATCCTGCTACCTGTGGGACAGGAAGACTCCCAGACTAAGGAACAAGTATTTCTGGTCCCTTCCTAACTCACTGACTTTGGCTAAGTCACAGCACTGCTAGGTGGCTTAGATTCCTCACTTGTAACGTAAGAGGGAAGATACTAACACTAAGGTGACCATATCAGTTTAGTCCAAACCAGGACACTTTTGAGAGTAAAAGGGAACTGTTGATAATTAGAATGACGAGCATAAACCATTACTACCCCTGGGCAAATGAGGAAGCTCAGCGACCCTAGCTCTTACTCAGATCCCCTCCTGCATTCATGATGTTTGATTTTGTGAATTCCTACTTCTACAGTAAAGATGATTTGTAACAAATCATTGTTGTACACACTGAGTAATATATATGCTAATATTAAAATGAGCTGGTAACTGCAACAGTCTATTAATATGAAAATCAATAATTACTGCTAAAGTAATACTAAGTTAAATTGGCTTTTATGTGTTGGCCAGAAACCCAGGCAATACATAACATGTTGTTTTCCTGAAAAATTGTATTCCATGTCCAAACAGCTGATTCTTTTCAAACAGCTAATTTTTCATGGGTCTGTTTTTACCCAAAAGCCTGTGTTCACCTCTCTATGCCATATTTTGACTTATATTGTAATGTTCAGTCATATCTCCTCTTGACCTTGTGAGAGGAAAAGAGTACTGGTCTCCTTATCATCTAAGTTGTTCATTCTGAACATTTCCCATCTCTGACAGTTCTCTTCCCCTTCTTGAGGTTTGGTAATATCAGCCACTTTTTCAATATATGTAAAAGTTTCAAAAACAATAAAAGCAAATATTTGTATTACATTTATTATTATTATTATTATTATCATTATCATTATTATTATTATTATGAGCCATTCACTGTTACGCACTTTACATATAGGAATTCACTGAGTACTCACCACAATTCTGTGAGCTAAGTTATGGTATTCCTATTCTCAGGTGAGGCAGTTGATACAGAGACAAATTGAGTGACTTGTCCGAGTCCACACAGCAAGATGGAGTCTACAGTCTACCCTCCTAACCACTGTGTTTTACAAGAATAAGTTTGACACTTTGTTGTGCTCTTAGAGGTCATAGTCCTTAGGATGGCAATTTCTGAAGACGTAAAGCTGTCTTTTTTTTCTGGTTTCATTAGATCTTCATATTTCTTCCAGCCCTGCATTTTGCCTCAGAAGGGCATTCATTCCACAGAGTTTACACAGAATCTATGTCTTTTGAAGTCAAGTAGGAATCCAGTCAAGAACACAAATATGTCCTGAGTGTCCCGAGAGAAGGACAAAGTGCTATGGAATTTCAGTAGTGGGAGAGTTTTTCCCTATGTGGGGAGGAAGATTTATAATGGATAAAATTTTGTTTTTTTGGAATCCATAGAAAATGCCATTTCAGCAAAAGGAAGTAAACTCGGGGGTATTTACAGAATATAGTAAGAAAACTTCTGGAAAATAAGGTTGAAAATTACTGATTGTGGCAAGATCATGAAGGATCTTGAAGACCAGACTGAAGAGTTTATTGTGTTTTATAAAATGATGATTTTCAAAATGAGCTCCACTTGCAACAAACTTGAGAGATCTGATCCTTTCATCTGATGGAGTGGAGTCTGTGTAAGTAGTGTATAAGGTCTTGGGCTCTGGTTTCCACCACTCACGCTTGTGTCAGCTTCGGCAAGGTAACCTCTCAGGGGCTGTGTTTTCTCGTCTGAAAAAAGTGGCTAGAATAGATGCACTGTGTGGGTTGTTTTAAGGATGAAATGAGGCAATCCATGTAAGATGCTATTACTGTCTCACTATTTTCATATCATCATCTTCATCTTCAGCAGCTGTGGATTATTGGAGTCATGAGTCTCTTAGGGGATCAGTGAGGGGATCAGAACCTATGGAATCTAGCATCAAGAGTCTACTGTGATTCCAATGCCCCACTAATTCCTTGGAGTCATTCTTCTCAATAAGAATGGTAGCAGCACGACCTAACTGGAATCCCAGGATAACCAGCCACTAACTGAGAGTTCACTGGCTTAACCTTAGGCAAGTTACTTAATTCCTTGGAGGTCTTATTGTTCTTGCCTGTAAAATGAGGATAATGGTTCCTTTTGCACAGTAGCAATAATGTTTAAATGTGTGGCATGTAGTAGGCCTTATTAAATGGTGCGCTCATATATTTTTTTATTACCACACTAACTCAACTCCTATTCACAGATGGCATCTCAGAGGAAAGAGCTAAGCAACCAGAGGATTTTATTTTACTTTACTTTATTTTATTTATTTAAGATTTTATTTATTTATTTGTCCGAGAGAGAGAAAGAGAGAAGAGGGCATAAGCAGGGGGAGGGAGAAGCAGGCTCCCTGTGGAGCAAGGTGCCCAATGTGGGGCTCGATCCCAGGACCCTGGGATCATGACCTGAGCTGAAGGCAGACACTTAACTGACTGAGCCACCCAGATGTTCCTTATTTATTTCTTTTTAAGTAGGCTCCATGCCCAGTGTGGAGCCCAATGTGGGATTTGAACTCATGACTCTGAGAATAAGACCTGAGCTGAGACCAAGATTCGGACTCTTAACCGACTGAGCCACCCAGGCGCCCCAACCAGGGGATTTTAACAGGTTGCCTGACCTCATTCACATTCTTTTCTCTCTCCTAAAGATTTAAATTCATCAGATTTCAAATGGAAAGTAAGGATCTCTTTACTTCTGTGTTACTATTCTGCCTCTGTCTCTTAATTGGTTTCTGTCAATTTGGGCTGAAGGAAAAGTCTGAAGAGAATGACAAAGGGAATGTGAGGGGAAGATCAACAGTTCCAAGAATTTTTTTTCCTCTCATTTTAAAAATATCTACTTTAGCTTTGGGAGCTGATGAATATGGTTACCTTAAGGCGGGCAGTTGAAACAGGTGAATTTTTGAGATTCCTTTTTCGCCTTGTGATTGCATTTTTGTGGTACGATAGTGTGATGATGTTATTGTAGCTTAGGTTATAAGGTCTAAAAATGGAGACACTTCCCTACATCCATATTTATGATTAATTCTCTAAACAAGTATGCTTGGGCTGCAGGCCAGTCAGGCACGGAAGATGAAATGACTGTCTGCCTCATTGGAGGCATAGCGTGCTGCATCCTGGGTAGCAAGGCATTGAGAAAGGGAACTCTTTTCAGGCTTGTCGACCCTGATGAAGATGAAGGTAGGGCCAAAGAAGCTGAGCCATCTTTTTCTAGTGTTCTGGTTAGGATGTAACCAGCCGTGCTCTGAATCCTGCTGAGATTGCAGACATGACTTAGAGGACTTTTCACATCACCGACAAAAAATCTTATAACACAGTTCTGTGAAAGCACTTAATTGAAAAACATAAAAACCATTACTCAAGAAATTTGCCAGAATAAAATCTTGGTTGGTTGTGATCCCAGAATATTCACCGAAGAAATACTGACCTGATTGATTTTATCATTAAACATTTTTAGCTTATTTTAAAAAATAAATATTTAGTACCATACCAGTTTTTTTATTTTAAAGCTAAATGTCCATGTTAGTTCTATTAAAAGGAATGTTGGGGTGCCTGGGTGGCTCAGTCGGTTAAGTGTCTGCATTTGGCTCAAGTCATGATCCCAGGGTCCTGGGATCGAGCCCTGCATCTGGCTCCCTGCGCAGGAGAGCCTGCTTCTCCCTCTGCCTGCAGCTCCCCCTGCTTGTGCATTCTCTCTCTCTCTCTCTCTCTCTGACAAATAAATAAGATATTTAAAAATAAACAAAAGGAATGTTTAAAGGATGTCAGAGGAGGATGAGACCATCATTCGGTATCTAAAAAAGAGAGACAAAGTAGAATTTATTGCTCACTGTTGTAAGGGAGCTATGCTGGGATCAGGCAGAATCTCTCCAGCCCAGCAAACTACCGATCTTGCATAGGATTTTAGGGAAGTGTGGAGCTGAGGGATTGGCAGATGTTCAAAGGCACGAGTGGGTTGATGCCATCTATAGAAGTATGGTTACTTGGGTGTGACTAGTGTTGTTTGGTTGGCCCCAAGCCGTATATGTATTGGACTGAATTTGTTCCTCATTGGCTACTTCAGAAGTAAGGACTGTCATTGATTGGCTGGCTTTTAAAGTGTGTTCAATAATGTAATTTGTTGACTGAATGAATTCAAAACCATTTCTGATGACTTTTGGTTACACGGCTAAAGAATCATCAGTGTTTTCCTGAGAATGTGTGAACTTTCTAAATTCTCAGTCTCTGTTTTTGTTCTTCACTCAGTCAAAGCTGCAGGAGATCATTAGGGATCGTCCAGACCTTCACCTATGTTGCTGATTCTTCTTGAAGATGGGGTTTCATTTGTGAAGATGTGATTTTCAGTTTATATCAATCAGCAGAATGTCATTTTTTTTCTTTGAGTCATTTGCTGAAACATCTGCTGGCACAGTGGCTGTCGAAGAATTTGAGGCACTAGACAATAAACATCAAAGGACTGTGAGACAAACAAGAATAACGAGAAGTATTAGAAGAAGGGACTAGAATATATGTCACTAGCATAACCTAAGATTTTTCAGGCATGACCCAGAAAACAAGTCTGAATCATTCCCTAGGTAGCCAGATTGCCTTTTCGTTTAGCTTAGATATAGATTGCTTTATTTCTTTTCTTTTTCTTTTCCTTTTTTTAAAAGATTTTATTTATGGGGCGCTTGGGTGATTCAGTCATTAAAATGTCTGCCTTTGGCTCAGGTCATGATCCCAGGGTTCTGGGATTGAACCCCGCCCGAATTGGGCTCCCTGCTCAGCGGAAAGCCTGCCTCTCCCTCTCCCACTCCCCCTGCTTATGTTCCCTCTCTCACTGTGTCTCTCTCTGTCAAATAAATAAATAAGGTTTTATTTATTTATTTGACAGAGAGAGACACAGCACAAGTAGGCAAAGTGGCAGGCAGAGGGAGAGGGAGAAGCAAGATGTCTGCTGAGCAGGGAGCCCAATGCAGGGCTCCATCCCAGGACCTGAGATCATGACCTGAGCCAAAGGCAGCCGCTTAACCGACTGAGCCAACCAGGCGCCCCCAGATTGCTTTATTTCATCTGTAATGTTGGTCAGGTATAAATAACATGAATGTTAGTAGTGGTTTTGGTTGGCCAAAAGAAAGTCCAAAACCATTCTATTAGCTATAGCTGGAACTATTATTTTGATAGTCTTTTGTGGAAGCTGTCTACTTGTATGGTCATCTCTGTTCTGAGAATCTTGTGTTAATAGTCAATTTTCCACGAATCATCTGTTTCTGGAAGTGCTCTGGAGAACCTGTTTTAGGTTCTTGACTGGTATTACCTTCTAGCTCTGCTAAGGTCCCTTCCACTTTTTTTTCCAGAGGA
>NW_023270739.1:13898277-13971356 GCF_011800145.1 Mirounga leonina
GGAGAAAATCAATAAATGTTCATTTCCTATAGCTATTTACATATGTTTTATTTCTATCTTTATTCCCCTTCTTATTAGAAACTAAGAAACATCTTATTTTGCTTGACTTTTTTTATTTTAATTTCAGGTTGTCATTTCCTAATGTTAAGTGACATTAATTATCACTGGCTCTTTGCATGATTGGAACAGAATGACATGGTCAGACGAGGGAGCGATCAATGGTGGGATTAACTGGGCCAGGGTTAATGAACACCCAGCAAAAAATTATGTTTTTTAAAAATTTTAATTATATATTAAATATTGAATAGATTGAACAATGACACACACAAGGTATGAAGAATAATAATTCAGTGAACACCAGGACACTCACTAGTCAGCTTAAGAAATAGAACACTACCAGTATCTTAGTATCTGTACCTTTTAAAGCTACACATTCTAAAAGTTTCTTTTGGACAGAAGGTCTTTTTTTTTTTTTTAAAGATTTTATTTATTTATTTGACACAGAGAGAGAGAATGTGCACAAGCAGGGGGAGCGGGAGAGGGAGAAGCAGGCTCTCCACTGAGCAGGGAGCCTGATGTGGGGCTCGATCCCAGGACCCTGGGCTCATGACCTGAGCTGAAGTCAGACGCTTAACCAACTGAGCCACTCAGACGCCCCCGGACAGAAGGTCTTCATCATTTTTGTGCCGTGGACTCCTTAGGAATGTTATGGGCTCCTTCTCAAAATAAGGTTTATTCATTTCCCACCTTCCTCCACCTGCCACCTTACAAAAATAGTTCAGACCAAAGAAAAGTAGCTTTTATTTAAATATCAGGAGTAGATTGAATTCCTGTTGACTGATAATCCTAAATTCTTCTGAGCAAACATTTATATATTTGATTTTAATGAATAGGGTTTCTAGTCTGGAAACTGGATTAGGGAAGCATATTTTTATAGGGGAAATAATTTCAGCCTTTGTAAGTTAGGAGTTTGGAAGAACTGTACTAATTTGCTACTCCTGGTGTTTATTTGCATCATATTTCTAAGCCTTCCTTCCCTGAAGAATCGTCTTTTTTGCACAATACACACGGCCATGACTGGCATTCAGGGCACTGAGGAAATGCTAGTACACAGGAATGTTGATTCTAGCTCTAAGAAGGAGCTGACCAAGAGAACCAGTATCGCCCAAAGCAAATATATATTTTTGTACTTTGGATATTTATTTAAATTCCAAGCATTACATCTAGAACATGCAGAACAGGCTACCAAAGCTGCCTTTTCAGAAGGTGTATTTACCTAAAGAATTTATGCATATTTCATTAAAACCAAACCGACGATGTAAAAACACGGTCTACCCTTGGTTTGATTTCAATGTGTTTTTGCAGTGAAAAGCATGCATTCCTTAAATAATCATTTAGTTTTTTTGAAAATAAAACATGTTGCATTAAGAAGTATCTGATATTTATTGTGATTTTACTAATTCATTACTCTATGTTCCAAAGAAACACTGTGAAATCCTTTGTTAACTTGCAAAAAAAATAATAAATTGAAACCTGAGTGAACTTTAAGTCATCCTAATACATTTAAAAAGAAATTGCATGGGAAGGGAGCTTAAATCCAATTAATGGAGTAAGAATGTGGGAGGGGGTGGGAGAAGACACGCAAGAGTGAGGCAAGTAATCACTACGTAGTTCATGGCAACAAATTTCTTACCTTTGTACTCCAGAGCTAGAAAAGACTATGAAGACATAAATTCATCTATTTTAAAGAAGCCTCAACTAAGGATCAGAGAGAAAAGTCACGTTGGTTAGTGAGTGTTAGAAACCAGTGTTCACACTTCCATTCCAACCTTTTTTTTTTTTTTTAAGATTTTATTTGAGAGAGAGGGGAAGAAAGAGGGAGCGAGCATGAGTGGGGGGAGGAGCAGAGGGAGAAGGAGACTCCCAAACAGACTCCCCTCTGAGCAAAGAGCCCCACATGGG
The DNA here is from genome assembly GCF_011800145.1 of Mirounga leonina. Taxonomy (NCBI): domain Eukaryota; kingdom Metazoa; phylum Chordata; class Mammalia; order Carnivora; family Phocidae; genus Mirounga; species Mirounga leonina. The sequence goes on from NW_023270739.1 coordinate 13,900,240, forward strand.
GCTCCATCCCAGGACCCTGAGATCATGACCTGCACTGAAGCCAAGAGCCAGCCGCTCGACCAACTGAGCCACCCAGGTGCTCCCAATAACCTTTTAAATAAAGATCATAGATTCAGCATAATAACGGATGAACAATGAGGGTGACATTAATATTTATTGAGTCCTGACTGTGTACAGATACTTGCTTAACCGTTTACATATATAATTTAATTTCTGCAACCCGCAGGTAAGTAATGGATATCTCATTGAGAAGATAAGGAAGACTTGAGGGTTTATTCACTTGTTGACAGTAACAGTCATTCAGTGGTAGAGCCCATTCAGCAACACACATTTGTTTCAGGCTTATCATGGATAAGTGTTTTGCTAGAAACGAAGAGATAAGTAGAAAGATGACATCGCTTTCTCCTTCCAGAGATTTCTACGTGAGATCCCTGGAACCTAACATGTCAGACGTACATGTTAGATCAGTAGCTTTCAAATGTTCTTGACCACAGCACTCAGTAAGAAATATGTTTAGGGGTGCCTGGGTGGCTCAGTCAATTAATCCGACTCTTGATTTCAGCTCAGGTCATGATCTCAGAGATGTGAGAGGGAGTGAGCCCGTGTTGGGCTCCACACTGGGCATGGAGCCTGCTTAATTTTCTCTCTCCCCCCTCCCCTCCCTTCTCTAAAAAAAAAAAGAAAAGAAAAGAAATATGTTTATACTGAAACTAATGCACACATACATAAATAAAATATATAAATATGTGTAATTTCATAGCTGAAACAAAAGTTGTATGAAATATCCTTATTAGCATGCTAATACTTTCTATTCTAACCCTGTTGTATTCTGTTTTATTCTGTTTCATTTTTTAAAAGACTAGTTATGTTAAATTGATTTGATTCATGGGTCACATATTGAAAAAAGATACGTTATATATATGTTTTAAAAAGTTCTTTTACGTGTGTGTATAAAAAACTAGATACTACTGTTCCTCCAGGGCAACTCTAGCTGCTGCTTCTGTTATTTTATCTCTATGTTGTACTTGGATTGCTAATTTTGCTTTCTTAATTTAAGAAATTATCTATGGACTGTTAGTTATGGTAGATGAGGATCTAGCCATCCTACCCCATGCCTCATTTCCCCAACTTTCTTCCTCCTAATATAGGAAGTCTCAATTTTTATTTAATGAATAAGTATTGTTTATATTCTATGACTATAAATATCATTTATCACAGAGCCAAGTCATGCATTATAATTATATTTTCTTTCTTTTTATCTCTCTCTGGTTTTTGTTTTTGTTTTTTTCCTGGAGATAATTGCCCTGTTTTTTCACTGGCATAGTTTCCTATATAACAATCCTTAATTTTTTCCCAAGTGCTCCATCACAGCTGTCACACATCTATACTTAGTTTTTTGCCCCGAAACTCTGTTATATCAGATAATTCGCCATTTGCCTTGATCGTGGAGATCAAGTTTCATTTCCAGTGTTCTCCATCCACCTGCTGTGTCTAGACTCTGGCTCCCCAGCCCACTGCACGGCTCTCATCCCAGAGCCTTCTTCCCTCACTGCTCTCTTCGGTTGACTCTTCTATTTCTCCATCCCCATTCCATCTCTCTCTCGGTTCTCCCCTCATTTTGCATCAACACATTTTCAAGAAAGTTCCAAAGAAAGAGAACGTGGGAGAAAACTTCCTGAGTGCATGCATGTCTTAAAATGCTATAGTTTTACCCTCAACACTTCGGTGATAAATTGACTGGGCACAGGATTAGGGATTAGAAATACCTTTCTCTCAGGATTTTGAAGGCATTGCTTCCTTGTCTCCCAGTGCTGCTATTGGGAAAGTCAAGTACTTGTTCCTTCATGTAGGACCTGTTATTTATTTATTAATTTTTTTTATTTGAGAGAGAGAGAAAGAGAAAGGGAGCACCAGGGTGGGGAGGGGCAGAGGGAGAAGCTGACTCCCTGCGGTCAGGAAGCCTGATGTGGTCTCCATCCCAGGACTGTGGGATCATGACCTGAGCCATCCAAGCGCCCCTATTTTTTTTAATCATAGCAAATATTTATTATGTTCATTCTATGTGGCAGGTACTGTTGTAAGTATTCTGCACTATTTCATCTATGAGATAGGGATTATTTCCTCTATTTTACAAGGAGGAGATTGAGGCGTGGAGAGTGTGGGTAGCTTGGAGTAGAGAAGGCTGTTGACAGTACTCTCCTATCGGAGGATTGGGGGATAGGCCACTTAACTGGGAACCCTCCAAATTTGAATATCTGATGTCCTCTCTAGGGGGTTATACTCCTGCCTTCCACTGTTCTTGGAACAAAGCAATGGTCTAAAGGAATCCCATTGTTAACTACGCAGACTTCCAATTAATCCTCATTCTTCAAACTTCATAGTTTCTAGTATTTTTGAGTCCTGTGACTTTCCCCTTCAGTTTCTCCAGAAAACATCTCTTTATTTTCCGAGCTGGGGAGGACAGTTGCAAGAATAATGAAAGAATTAGACCTTTGCTCACTCCACATACAGACACTTAAATACCCCTTTGGCGTTAGCTAAACAACTTGGTGCTAACAAGTCCAAACCTTTCATGGACTCGGCAGGGCACACTGACTTCCTCCCTGGGGTGTCCCCCTGGGTAGGTATTCTAAGAGGTAGCTCGGGCAGCCCTGGTCAGTGACTTACCACTGCCCTGGCTGCTCACATTTTTTTAATTATAAAATACTAATGTACAGCAAGTTATAGGAAATAAAATAGCCTTGTATTTACTACGCGGCTTTATCAACCCTTAACAAATTATTTAAGCAACTACTTCAAAATGATCAATAGAAACATATCATGTATATGGTTGGTGCCTCCTGTGTATCACTTCTGGTCTCCTTTGATTCCCCCCTGAGCAGTTATCTAAATTGGTATGTATCACTGCTAAGCATGTTTCTATACGACTGCTATGGAATGAGTCTATAAACAACACATTGTATTGTTTTTCACATTTATGAGCCTTACTGGAATCATACTTCATGTAGTCTCCTGTTGATTCGTGGAGCTCTTTTTCATTCGTTTTAGCTTCTCTGTAGTGCTCAGTTGTGTGACCTAAGAGTTAATTTACTCATTCCTTTGTCAGTAGTCTTTTGAGGTTATCTCCAACTTTGGACTTTGATGACAGCGGTGCAGTGAATGTTCTTACACATTTCCGTGAGCGTGCCTGTCAGAGTTTCCCGCAGAGCTTCTGCAAGTACCCCAAGATATTTGTCCTCTCAGTCCTTGGGGTAGCCACTTGGGACTGGGATCAGTAAAGCCCCCAGGCCAGTCTCCTTCAGCCACCAACAGTTTTATCCTTTTACCCACATTGCAGAAGGAAAAGGGGGGAAAAATCATGTTTCTACGTGGAATTACTGAATTGAGGAGATGCCCATCTTCTAATCTAACAGAGATTGCCAAGTTGGTCTGCAGAGGAGTTGTGCCAGTTCATGCTCCTGTTGCCAATGCAGAGTTCTTTTTACCGAAACGGTGCTGCACTGTCGTTTGATAACGTGGCCTTTAGTGTTAGACTCTAAAATGGGTTGGAGCTCGTCTCCACCCACGAGCTGTGTGATCTCTGTGTGATCTCTGGCAGGCTTCCTACACTTCGCATATGCCTTCATGCCCTTTTATGTCAAAAAGGGGTAATCATAGTCCGTAGTATATTCTAGAGGTACTTCAAGGATTAAATCAGTTGATGTGAACCTCTTTGAACACCGCATGTCCCTGTAAAAGGCCACTTTAAAAAACAATGTTTGCTATTACTGTTGCTCAAAAATTGATTTTTACCACTCAGATGGGTATGAAATGGAGTTTAATGTGGTCTAATTTGCATTGTATTATTAGTGAGGTTGAGCATCTTTTTTTTTTTTTTTAAAGATTTTATTTATTTATTTGACAGAGAGAGAGATAGCGAGAGCAGGAACACAAGCAGGGGGAGGGGGAGAGGGAGAAGCAGGCTTCCCGCTGAGCAGGGAGCCCGATGTGGGGCTCGATCCCAGGACCCTGGGATCATGACCTGAGCCGAAGGCAGACGCTTAACGACTGAGCCACCCAGGCACCCCGGTTGAGCATCTTTTCAAATGTTTATTAACACTTTGGATATCCTTTTCTGTTCTGTTGGGTTGTTTCTTTTTCTTGTGAACTGTAGGAGTTCTCTGTATATTCTCTTTAAATATTCCGAATGCTAATTCTTTGTCAGTTATATACAATGCAGAGCCTTTTATTTCCAAACTTGGGGCATGATTTCTAACTTTATTTATGGTGTTTATTGAACCATGGAAATCTTTAATATAAACTAATATGTTATGCATTTTACTTATGAAATCATTCTCCACATCAAGGTCGTAAGACACTGTCTTATAAAATTTCTCAAGTATTGCTTTTTGTACTTGAGTCTTACCTAGAATTTATTCTGGGATATGAGGTACGGATGCTGTTTTATTTCTTTCTGTATGAATAAGCGTTTGTCTCCTGAGTAGGGGTCAGCACACCTTTTTCTGTAAAGGGCCAGAGAGTAAGTATCTTGGGTTTTGTGGACCACATGGTCTTCGTCACAACTACATGGTTCTGTCATTGTACTGCCAAGCACGTCACTTAACCTCTCTGACTTGATTGCTCCAAGTGAACACTGGGGATAATAAGCGTGCCTATTTCATGAGAATGTTGTGAGGATTAAGTTATGGACTAAGTAGACAGGAAGTAAATGCATGGGTAGAGTGGAGTTCCAATAAAATTTTAGTTATAAAAACAGGCAGCAGGTTGCATTTGGCCCATGGCCTGTACTTTACCAACTCCTGTTCTAGATGAATCTAACCCATTCAATGCAGATGTTAAACAAGGATTTCATAAATTGTATACATATCATATATGTATGATAGATACTATATATTATATGAATTTATGTATGTAAATATATATGAACTGTACCCTGTATAAATATATAATACATATATAATATAGATTTATTTCTATTTCTTGCCAATCCCGTAGAAATTAGCTACCTTATTCTCTTCAAAACTATTGTTTCCTCCTGTACACATTACTCACTCATCAGCATGTTTTTTTATTGAACCTCCATATATTCCAGGAATATAGAGTTTACTGCAGAACTTGTTCTATTTATAGGCAACCCCAATTTTTTTTTGAAAACAGTTCTGTCTCTTGGTAACTTTTCTCCCACAGCCTAAAACTACCCTCTGAAACTGCGTGTTATAAACTAATATCTCCTTAATGCCATAACCTTCTTAAGTTTACATCTCCCGCCCTCCCTGCACAGGACAAACAGTTCTTGTTCTCATGGGATACTCTTTGAGTCCCACTGATTCTCATGGATTCAGTCAAATAGCGAGTGCCTGCTTTGTGAGCCAGTCACTTTGCTAGACACTGAAGATGCAGGGGGGAGCGAGTTCCTATGGAAATAAGGCATCTGGAACAGAACACACTACCCGGATGTGGCCTGGCCCACCCAGGGCCCAGTGGATGACTCTCTTTCGTGGTCTGTACATTATGCTTTTATTGATGTAACCTGAGTTCATGCTGCTTTATTACTTTTCTCTTTCTGCCTCCAGACCGAGGCTCTTATGAATTATCTCAAAGTCAGTATGGCAGACATGAGGCCCTCTTGGGTTTTCTTCAAATGAGAGAATTTAGGTTCAGAGTGGGAAGAAGCTTGCCGAAAGTCATATAGCTGATAAATGGAAATCAAATCCACATCTTACCATTATTATTACAATTATTTCTAATATTGCATGCTTCTTCACATAACACAGGTTGTCCTGATGGAACTTTCTTTGATCCCAAAACAGTCTTTGCCAGGGAAACACTAAAAAGAAACAGACTCACGCAAAGGAAAATGGGGCTTAAGACACAGCTTCTCTCTCTGACAGATGTTCAAAGACATCTCAAGTTCACTCCTTTGGCATGGATACATGTCTGTCTCTCTGTTTAGACAAGTCAGTCTCCTCTCTGGTGAAGGTGTCAGAGCTAAACCATAGCACACAGAAGTTTAGAACTTGAGGCAGACACCTCACCTCCATGGCCAACGTGTTGGAACAACAAAAGATAGCAGCCCGTTGGCGTAGACCCTGGACTGGGGGCGGGCTTCTTCCTGCACACACCAAGTGCTCTCACTGTCTGGGGGCCACAAACTGTCACGACAGTGATGCTCTTAAGATCTACTAGTAGCAGACATCCGGTGAAAGCTTATTATGTGCCAGTGACTGATGATTTAACCTATTATTTTATCCTTGCGACATTCTCATGAAGGTAGGTGCCATTATTTTTTTTTTTTTAAGATTTTATTTATTTATTTGAGACAGAATGAGAGAGAGAGAGAGAGCTCATGAGAGGGGGGAGGGTCAGAGGGAGAAGCAGACTCCCTGCTGAGCAGGGAGCCCGATGCGGGACTCGATCCCGGGACTCCAGGATCATGACCTGAGCCGAAGGCAGTCGCTTAACCGACTGAGCCACCCAGGCGCCCAGGTAGGTGCCATTATTATCTCTAGTGTTCACTCAGAGAAACAGAATCTGAGAGGTTAAGTGACTTGCCTGCGAGTAGGTGATGGAGAAGTGCTCACAGCCACGCCGCTGTTCCTGCCAACTTGTCCAGAAGCAGGGAACATTGACCTCTCTAATCCCAAATCCCTTTTTAATACTGAAGGACTTTGGAAATTAAGAGGATCAGAGAGAAAATATTAGAGGATTCAAAGAAAAATATCTGATCCCCAAATTCAAAAGCATTACGGCGGTCTTCATATTCCTGATAGCCTAGAAAATACTTACATCTATCACCTTAGTATTTGAATCGCCCTTTAAAATATTTTGACTCTAGGGGCGCCTGGGTGGCTCAGTCAGTTAAGCGACTGCCTTCGGCTCAGGTCATGATCCTGGAGTCCCGGGATCGAGTCCCGCATTGGGCTCCCTGCTCGGCGGGGAACCTGCTTCTCCCTCTGACCCTCCCCCATCTCGTGCTCTCTCTCTGTCTCATTCTCTCTCTCAAATAAATAAATAAAATCTTTAAAAAAAAAAAATATTTTGACTCTATGTCTATATCTGTGCATCTGTGGAGATAGGTCATTCCTCATTGCACCTCCCTTCTGGTTATTGTTCTTACCATTGACTGACATGTCCCTTGACAGGCCACCCATGGCCTTATAATTAGTAAGTGAATGGTCGGTTCCCCATCTTTATTTCATTTGATGCAACTGCAATAGGAGAATGTTACTCCTTATTTTAATTTTTATTTCCTTCTTTATATGTCTTCCTTCTTCACAGGTTTATCATATAGAAAGAAGTTGAAACAAACTGGTTTGGCAACTGTACAATATAAGGCTTATTGAGATTTGGGGGAAGCTTGAAGAAAATGAGACGGTATATGTAAAAAGTTGAAGAAAAACATTATTAATTGCAGAGATACATGGCATTTTTTCTTGTGAGAAGAAAAGGTTCCTGCCAGTTAAATATTTCTTCTTTTCAAGCGTGGTTCTTGACTTTGACACATGCTCTTCCTTTCAGAAAGCTGTGGCATAGACTTATGGCCCAGTGGGCCTTATGTTTACTGGGCTAGGAGTGTCCAAGCCCCAGAAATAATCTCTGGTGTTTTCTAGGTGTTCACCTTGCTGTGGATTGCTGACTGGATGGTCCATCACTTCTGGAGGAAAGGGAAGGACCCAGATAGCTTCTCCATCCCCTATCTGACGGCATTGGGTGACCTGCTTGGGACAGCTCTGTTAGCCTTAAGTTTTCATTTTCTTTGGCTTATTGGAGATCGAGATGGGGACGTTGGAGACTAATAAATCCTACAAACCGTTCTCAAGTCCCAAGGAGGACAACACAAGACAACCACTTATGACTCTTTTTCAAAAATCTTAAATCAGTAGTTTGACTTCTACCAGGGTAATCTTCAGTTGGCCCTGATTCAATTAAATGGCCTTAACATTTTTGTAAGGAATTTGTGTTAAAACCAGAATGAACAGTATTTGTGCTGCTTTTCATAGAATAAATGGTAATTTGACATAGATGTAGACACAGGCTCAAGCTCTGAAATTAATTAAATAGGGAAGACTATAGGATGTTTACAGTGAATAATTTAAAAACCACTGATGTAGCAGAAATGTACTTTATTAATGTTTAACTTATAATGCCAGGTTCGAGAAAACCAAGTTCTACTTTAGCCTGTCTTATCTCACAGATGTATTGTCCTGCAAATCCTACTATAAAATGAAAGGGACCAAAACCAAGCCTTTAATAGTTTTAACTATGCCCACCTCTCTGCTGGCTGAGGATAAATGATCAGCGACTAGCTCCCAACCTGACTTAAATATGTTCTGCTGAGCATAAGATAAACTTACCTTTCCCTGTGCCGGTGCGAATTTAATTTCAGCTCTGGAAGGTCTTGGCAGGCTACCCTTTAAACACAGAATGACCTCGAGAGATCTTTAAAGAAAGCAGTGGGTCATTTTTGATCATTGATTTGTTGAAAGAATTTTGATCTTTTTAAAAAGAAGACTGAATAGTCAAAACCAGAAGATAAGCTGGGCTGCATTTGTAGGGACAAGATGGTGTGAGAAATTGTGTGTGTTTGTGTGTGTGTGAGAGAGAGAGAGAGAGAGAGAAGAACAGAGAAGGCAGAGAGAGAAGTGTTGGAGAGGTAAATCTTGAATTCTTGATAGCAAAGATCATAGTGCTATTGAAATATTAGCATTTATATAGTTATTCTTAAACACATTTTACTGATATGTTTTTGTCATTCGGTCCACAGATTTTGCTACTCTCCAGGATTTACTATTTATTACCTATATTATAATGAATGGTTTTTTTCTTATGAAAAAAACTACCATTTAATATCACCATGATTATATTACGAGATTTCGAATGAACAAGTGATTCATTTGCTCTTTTGAAGAAGTCTGTTGGAACTTGTAGGCTTACCATTTTAAAAGAGAAGTTGGTGGGTTACTTCAATGATTGGTCATGTCTGTGCATATCACCTATTTGCACAAGCCTATTTCTACATGGGACTCTATCATATACACTGCTATGTTTCCTATATATTTTTCTAAAACTCTGACCTATATTCCAAAACTTGACCAATGCTTTAGTTATTCAATAGTTAAGCATTTTTATATCACATATAGTTCATTAAAAAATGGAGTAGAATCTCTCAAGATCATCACATATCTAATAATCGAACTGTAAGGGGGAAAATGTACATTAAGGTTGATCATTATGGTGTAAGTTGTGAGTTAATGTTAACATTCTATAAATAGTACATTGTTTATAAACATGTTGGGGAAGTATTCCTCTTACACTCTTTAAAATAAGGGGACTGTGGTGTAGAGTTATATATTTTTGCTTATTTTAAAACTTTAATTATTCCACTCTTCTGCCTTATAATGAATCTTCCAAGGCAGAGAACTGAACTAATTATAGACTTTCTCCTTTGGAGAGTTATAATGTCAAATAGTGAACATTCTTTTAAAAGAAAGAACGATTAAGTCAATGAATATTTAGCTGCAAAGATTTTTTTATTTAAAAAAAATCCATAAATAATTTCTTTAATTTTATTATAAAGCATTTGTAAATTACTTATTTAAATTTGGGCTGTATGATTCATAAGCATTTCTATTTGCCGATAGAATTTCTATCTTGATTTATAACAAAAAAGTGCCCAGCAAACTACATTTTTAAAGCATTTACCGTCATCTTTAGTGCATTACATATTCTGAAACACACTCAAATACACTCTATTATATAGTACTCACAACAGTACCTGTGAAATAGATCAGGGAGATATTCTTATCTGTATTTTGCAGCAGAAGAAACTGAATCGCAGAGAAGTTACACTTCTAACATTGCCTGGGTGTGAAGTGCCCAAATCGTGACTAAAATCTCGGTCTCTGGTCTCCTGAGCCAGTTACTCTTTCTAGGACCCCCCGGTGTACCAAGAGTAGCTAACTAACTAAGTGACAGGAAATAGGCTGGAGCATCAGGGTTTTCTAAAGTAGAATAGAATATTGCTACATCTTTTAGGGTTCAGACAGGGAAACCTCCATCTAATCTATCTTAACGGTAAGTATAGCCAACTCTGAATTATTCATGTTCTAAGACCAAGGAAAACACAGATAAATGAAGACTTCAGAATAAAGAATAATGCCTGATTTCATTGAACATTGAGTGGCCACCACCTTCCCCGATTTAATATTTTCCATAGATGCTAATAAGTAACTAGCATGGCTGATTTGAGTTCTGTCTCCTTTCTCTTTTGCTACCCAACCTTGGTTACAGCAACCAAATGTCTAAAAGGCATGTCATAGGGAAAAATAAAGACATGGAAAAATCAGTTACCAATTAGCTCAATTAATTTATAAAAGGGATATATATTCCTTTAAAAAATTTTTTTACTGGTTTTCTGAAAGCCTTTACATAAGTATGCAACTAATAAGATGACTTATTTACCCACGACATAATTTATTATCAGTCTTATATAATGTAAATTGACAGTATTTATTTTTATACAACATAAAAAGTCCTCTCCAAACTTCTTCCTTTCACTAATTTATCACTTTATTTATATAGAGATCATCTTTTTAAAACCATATTTTTATTCTTGCTCACTAACCATTTTTTTTCCTTTAAAAAATACAGTTTAGAAGCTGATAAAATGGAGACTTTACGGTAATGTCTCTTCTGGGAGACATCAAAAGTTCCTCATCATGCACTATCAGTGATGTAGCCAAATGAAATACATTTGAAGAAGTCTTTCAGTAATTGGGCTTCCTTGCCTTATAATGTATCTATGGTATTGTATACCCATTTATAATGGGCATCTGCTATCTTCAAATTGTTGTAAGCTCAAATAAGAATAAAATGTAAGAAATACAGCCTTGTTGTACTTCTTGATAAACTAGGTGGGCATCAAGCCTGTGTGGAACTCACGTAGAAGAGAATGGAATGATCTATGGATATTTGTTGTATTGATGAGTATAATAAACCAGGCTCTGACCATACCTCCACCTCTAAACCATTGCTTTAGCACTTCTTCACTGTTGAGCACTCCTCTCATTTTCAGCTTCGATTCCTAGGTCCATCAGTCCACGCATCCTCAGCTGCCTCCTTCAGACTCACCGGAGAGCTCTGGTTAAACACAGCCCCTGCCTTGCCGGTGCTCGAGCAGCTAAATATGGCTCACGAAAGACATAGGACTGGGGCGCCTGAGTGGTTCAGTCGTTAAGCGTCTGCCTTCGGCTCAGGTCATGATCCCAGAGTCCTGGGATCAAGCCCCGCGTCGGGCTCTCTGCTCAGTGGAAAGCCTGCTTCTCCCTCTCCCACTCCCCCTGCTTGTGTTCCCTCTCTCGCTGTGTCTCTCTCTGTCAAATAAATAAAAAATCTTTAAAAAAAAAAAAAAAGACACAGGACTGCTCGGACAGATCTTTGAATCACCTCAGGCATCAGGTTAACCCCCACTGCCCAGCAGCCTACTGTATTTCTCTTAATCACTTCACTCTCTGGAGATCAGACCTTTGTCTCTAACACTGTACTGAAAGTATATTTGTCAAGGTCACCAAGAGTCTCTGTGTTGCCAAATCCAGTGATCAGTTGTCAGAATTCTTACCTTATTTGGTCTCTACAAATATTTGAAGGTCTCCTTTCTCCTTGAAATGCTTTCTTCATTTAGCTTCCCAAAAAACCCCCTTTGCCTTTTGCTTTCTTTTCTGCATCACTGAAAGCCCCGTGTCTGTCTTGCTGGTGGTTCCTCCTCAATCTCTACATTTCGGAATGGCCTATAGCTCAGTTTTGATGACCTCTTTATCTACTCTTTCTAGGTGGCCACACCCACCCATTGTTTCAAATGCCATCTGTAGCGATTATTCCCAAATTTATTTCTCCAGCCCAGGCCCCTCACGTTCCAGACCTCTACGTCCACATGCCTGCTGGACAACCCCACTTGAACCACTCTGAGGTATCTCAAATATTTGAACAACACTACCAACCACTTAACCTGACTGACGCATATAGACCACCGTATCAAACAAGCACAGAATAAACGTTAAGGGCTAATCTCCTTAATACATATAAAGAGCTTCTATAAACCAGAAGAAAGAGACCAACAATCCAATAGTAAAATAGCCAAAGACATAATTCATTAAGAAACCAAATAGATGCTCAATATCAAACTAAAAGAAATGCTAATTAAAATCATACTGAGAGGTGCCTGGGTGGCTCAGTCTTCAAGTGTCTGCCTTCAGCTCAGGTCATGATCCCAGGGTCCTGGGATCAAGCCCCATGTCAGGCTTCCTGCTCAGCAGGGCAGTCTGCTTCTCCCTCAGCCCTCTCCTGCTTCCCCTGCTTGTGCTGTCTCTCTCTCTGTCAAATAAATAAATAAAATTTTATAAAAATAAAAAATAAAGTTTAAAAAATTAAAAAAAAATAAAATCATACTGAGGGGGCACCTGGGTGGCTCAGTTGGTTGAGCTACCAACTCTTGATTTCGTGATCCCAGAGCCCTGGGATGGAGCCCAGCATCAGGCTCCACGCTCAGCAGGGAGTCTGCTTGAGGACTCTCTCCCTCTGTGCTGCCTCTTGCTCTCTTTCTCTCTCTCTCAAATAATAAATCTTAAAACCACACACTGAGATAGCATTTCTCACCTATCAAATTGACAAAAATTCAAAATCTAATAAAACATTCTCTTGGCTAGGTTGTAGTAAATCCTGTGGTAAATGATAAATTTACCATGACAAATTGGTAACAGCTCTGTAGAGGGGAATCTGGCCCATATCTACCAAAATTACAGACACACTTATCATTTGATCCTGTAGTCTCACTATTACAATCATTAGACCCAGGCAAGTGAGGCCCCTGCCCTGGGCCCTCTGCCACATACAGTGGTTGGGAAACTGGCCAGCAGGCCACATCCAAGTCACTGCCTGTTTTTATAAATAAAGTTTTATTAGAACGTAGCCATGCCCATTTGTTTACATACTGTGTCTGGCTGCTTTCCCTCTACAGCAGCAGAATTGAGTAGCTATGAATGAGACCATATAGCCTGCAAAGCCTAAAGTATTTACTCTCTGACCTTTTATACACAAAAAAAGTTGACCCACCCCGCGTTAGAGTGCATTCCTCAAATTTTATTTCTAAGTCTCCCTCAGGTACCTGGGACTAGCCAGGATCAGCTATGTCATCCAGGCAGAGCAGCCCAACCTGAAACTAGTCCTATATGGGCTCTAGTTGCCGGAAGCGCCTCACAGCTTTGTAAATCACTGCCCAATGCCTGGGATCAACAAGGGATGAGAATGTGCCCCAGTTCCCATTTCTTCTGTTCAGGGAGAGCCCCTTATATGGGGTCAACTAGATGCCCCCAGGAAGTCAGACAATCTACTTATGGGGTAGTCCCAAGGCTCTAGGGCTAGCCCCAGTTCCAAGAAGGCAACGTGGTGGGCCAATCACTCTCACTGGCCAGAATGACAGTGGGCTGCAGGAATGGTGCTGACATATTGATTTGGAGCAACTGACACATCAGACAGAGGACAAGTTCAGAGCCCTGAGCCACTGACAATTGGCTGACAGCTAACCCTTGGACTTGAGCCTCAGATCTCTTGTCAGCATTCTGACCATGGCATCACCTCTGGCCTAGAACATTGAAGGGTGACAGGATGGTGGCAGGTGTCCTTTACCCTGTGTGCCCTCACCGCTTGCACCCCGGAAAGTCTCCCTAACTTCTTGCGGGCTCTGTGCCACTTGTCATGCAGCCCTCTAGGGGTGGCTGCTCCTTTCTCCGCTGATGGCTTTCAAGACCACTGCCCCACAACTGACCCTTCCAACTGATGTCCTGTCTTGCCTCCAGTTGATGATTCCATGCTCTCCCAGGTCAGTCTTAAATTGTACTGGACAAGGAACAGCCATTCATCATGTGGATGGTACCATTCTTCTCAACCTGCTTCTGGACCCTCACCTAGCCTTCCCACTGGTCACAGTGTGTGGAAGGCAGGCACTGTTAAAGAAATATTCAATGACACTTGTTAATGATGGTAAGGCTAACCTTATTCAGGGACCTGCCATGGGATATTATAGTGGGGGAGAGAGATGGGGCTCAACTCTGAAAACGACATGGGCAAGTGGGGATGAGTGGATGGAAAATTACTGAGAGGAAACATCAGGGTTGAGGGGCATTTTGTCTTAGTGAACCTAACAGGATTCTTGCAGAAGGGAGACGGAGATGATCAGACATCATCACCTGGGGTGTGGTGGAGGACGAGGGGCCCAATCAGATATCAAGGTTTGATCAGATATCAAAGGTGGAGGGTTCTGGTTAAACTGACTTAGCAGGGTTCTTGCTAAACCCGGATTTGATAAGGAAGTGCACAGATTGACCTAGGAGAAGTTTCAGGAGCCTGACCAGAGTTTGAATCTTTGGGTGTGGTCAACACGGAGAGAAATCACACCTCAAATGCAATAACTACAGTCTAAAAGCTCAAGAGAAGACACGGTTGAAAGATGTGTTCTACATTTATGCTCTAAAATCCCAAATGGTAAATTTAACGTGAGAACACATTATTGCTCATATTTTCCCGTGCACCTGCGATGAGACTAGTGTCCGGGGCTACCATCAGCAAAGCCCAGTAACAACCTTTGAGAAAGTCGTTGGAAGCCAGTATCTCCGGGGGACAAGATGATGTGGCAGAAGGGGAAGAGCTGTCCACAGCATTAAATCACGGGTATGAGGGGACAGAGGCCACAACACCTGTACCGTGCACCTCAGAGGCCTGCAGGTTGGGTTCGGGACCACAGCAATAAAGCAAATACTGCAATAAAGCGAGTCAAATGAGATTTTTTGTTTCTAGTGTCTATAGAAGTTATGTTTACACTATACTATACCCTGTTAAGTCTGCAATAGCATTATGTCTTAAAAAAAAATGTATAGGGGCACCTGGGTGGCTCAGTTGGTTAAGCGTACAACTCTTGGTTTCGGCTCAGGTCATGATCTCAGGGTAGTGAGATCCAATACCTTGTCGGGCTCCACACTGGCCATGGGGTCTGCCTGTCCCTCTCCCTCTGCTCCTCCCCCCTCCCCGCTCTCTCTCTCTCTCTCTTAAATAATTTTTTTAAAAAAGCAATGTATATACCTTAATTTAAAAATATTGTATTGCCAAAAAGCGATAACCAACATCTGAGCTTTCAGCAATTCTTAATCTTTTTGCTGGTGGAGGATCTTGCCTCCACATTGATGACTGCTGACTGGGCAGGGTGCTGGCTGCTGAAGGTGGGGGTGGCTGTGGCAATCTCCTAAAAATAAGACAACAATGACGTTTGTCACATCGACTGACTGACTCTTCCATTTACAAATGATTTCTCTGTAGCACACGGTACTGTTTGATAGCATTTTACCCACAGTAGGACTTCTTTCAAAATTGGAGTCAAGCCTCTCAAACCTGCCAGTGCTTCGTCAACTACATTTAGGTAATATTCTCCATCCTGTGTTGTCATTTCAACGGTCTACAGCATCTTCACCGGGAATAGACTCCATCTCAAGCAGCCACTTTCTTTGCTCATCCATAAGAAGCAACTCCTCATCTCTTAAAAGTTTATCATGAGATTGCAGGCATTGAAATATAATAATAATTTAAAAGTTTGAAATATGACAAGAATTACCAAAATGTGACAGAGGGGCAGGAAGTGAGTGAATGCCGTGGGAAAAATGGTGCCGGTAGCCTCACTCGACCCCGGGCGCCACAGACCTTCAATTGGTAAAAACACACAATATCTGTGAAGCTCAAAAAAAACGAAGCGCGCTAAAGGTATGCCTGTAAATGGGTTCAGTCTACATTTTGGTTAAGTTAATCTGTATCCCATGAACGACTCTGAGCCCAGGGTTGGGCAGAAAGTTAAGTCGCACCTGGGTTGAACCTGCCTCATTGTGATGGTAGAACTAAAGGCTTTAAAGGTGATTTCCAGAAGTTTTTCTCTCCCAAAGGCAGTAGTCGGGTAGCTTTGGTGTGGACATGGGTCTCCTTCGTCTTGGTTCTACTTTTCTTGGTAATCAACAGTTGAGTCTCATATTAGCTGAGAGCATTACCCTCGTCATGCACGCAGTGTGAGTGTGTGCGCGTGCACGTGTGTGCAGTTCAGACCCGATCGTCAAATCTGGACCTGACACTATGATTTGCATTAGGTGGTGGACGTGATCCAGGAGCACCAGGAAGGTAGCTTACGCCTACCACTGCCTAGGATTTGTTAAACAGTTTCTCTTGAAAGGACATCATTTGAATAGAGGACTTCCTTGCTGTCGCTATGAATATTCATGATACATTCATTGCAAAGCGGTTTTAAAAAATTACTTGTGTTTGATTCTCTAGTGCCTTAATGGTTTCTGCTAATAGCATGTCAGAAGTTGAATATAACAAAACGTGAGATGCCTGTTTATAGAGTGAATAGCTCATGATAGCTGCTAATTGGGTTTCGCATAATCTTGTGATTTCATATAGCTTAATATTAAAGAGATAGGTTTTCTAGGCCCCAGTGAAAGCTGATCTAGACCGCGAGTGAAGTCAACGAGTTTTTATTAAGTGCCAGATGTGAAGGCGCTTCTGCTCTCAGTGCCGAGGAGAATCCAAAAGATGAAATGAGGCTCTTGTGGTCCATGGCAGATGATCCGTGAGAGGGCCAAGGGTTTACATATGAGGAAACTCAGCAGGTTTTGATAACAATGAAAACTGCAAACTAAATGTTCACCAACAGAGGAATAGTTAAAAAAATTATGGTACACAGTTTGCAAAATATATGTAAAATACATATATTTTATGTATAAATACAATCATATTTTCCAAAAACATTTAATGACACGGGGGAAATTCTCACAACGTAAGTGAAAAAGATCAGGACATATGCAGGTTGATCTCATTTATCGTGGGCTGCCTTCCACCACCCCTCACCCAGGGACTGGGGAGAAACAAACAAACAAAAAGCCACTTGGGTTTATCAATTTTCCTGCTCGCTTAATGCAAGGAAATGAGTAGAACGCGGGCAAAGAGAAGTCCATACCTCGGGAAGGAAACGAATCCTCACAAAGGTCAGTTTTATAATTTCAGGTCTTATTTTAGGAAAACAAATCAGAACTCCACTGTAACCCCCAGGGTCTCCATCTCAGCCCCCACGAGCTGGCACCAGCCACCCCTGAGCCCTGTGCTCACTGCTGCCCCTGATGGAGCCAACAGAAACTGCAAGGAGAACAGCACCGGGAAGGGAGCGCGCAAGCTGTGAAATTTGCAAGAGGGGCAGGACTTTGCGGGTTATTTCTCCGGGGATGAGAGGCAGTGGGCTCCAGGGAAAAGGAGGAAGCTGGAGAAACCAAGGGGAGAAGGGAGAAGTGGGAAGAATTCGGTGAATGAAGTCCACGTGGCACAGCCCGGAAGACCTTGCCAGGACTTCTCACTGCGGCACGTTCCAGTCACCCCAGTGCCTCTACCCCCACCCTATTTAGCGAGTCAGCTGTGGGGCCTGGGCACCTCACGGCCCTAGTGCAGAAGTCGAGAGTGATAAAGCACAAGTATAGGAAGCCAGGCATGCTGCTAATCAGCTTCCCCCTCTCTGCCCAATTAAGTATGACTTTGTAGCAACTGTTGAATCCTTTATTAAAGGACTTCCAATCTTCTCTGGGGGAGAGTATACCTGCTTCAGGGAAAGGGTCACTGGAGAGGCTAGCCTCCTGTCCTCCCTGGAGTGAACCATGGCAGCCCCCTCGCTGTGGACTGCTGAACATCAGGAAGCATCAGGGGAAGGCCCCAACTTGATGGGACATGGGGAGGCACAGGCTTTGGGGACAGAAATGCAAAAGGGCTACCACAAGGACTCACAGTGCCTTTGAGCTGGAGAACTATGGGGGTGGGGAAGAAAGGTAAGAAATATATGTGTGATGTGTAACTGTACATTTTTAAGAAATCGGAAGGAAACACCAAAATAATAACATTGGTTATCTTATGGTGAGCTTTTAGATGATTTTCTTTTCTATTCGTGCTTCTCTATATTTCTAAAATTTTCTGCAGCTAACATGTATTGTTGTTTAAAGCTATATGTCCTATCAGAAAAGCAATCTTGACCTTCCAAAAGTATATTCTAAATGGGTTTTTAAAAAGATTTTATTAATTTATTTGAGAGAGAGAGAGCACGAGCAGGGGGAGGGGTGCAGAGGGAGAAGCAGGCTCCCCACTGAGCAGGGAACCTGATGTGGGGCTCGATCCTAGGACCCTGAGATCATGACCTGAGCCAAAGACATATGCTTAATCAACTGAGCCACCCAGGCGCCTGTAAATGGGGTTTTCAAGTGAAATTTGCTGGTGCAGTATTCACTTGGCTGTAAGTGGTTGTGACAGGGGCTGTCCTTACACTGATTCTCAACACCCAGGCTACCAGCTGTTACTATCATTAGTGCTAACATTATGTTGACTGCCATTGTCACAGGATAGTGACTTAAGGATTTTCTGCACCCTTTTAAGGTGAGCAAGTGATATGGCCAGGAACACAAAGGACAAGAGCTCTTCACTTTCTAGACTTCCAAAACCTCTATCAGACATATATTGGGCAAAATCTATTCTAACTTGTTTTATGAGTGTTACATATCCTGGTATCTCCTGAAGCCCTGGTGTACAACAAAATATATTAAATACAACTTCAGTTGCTTTGTTGCATCCTACTCCTGATCGGATTATTGGAGTATGCTGCCTTTGATCCAACCCTATCAATCACCTCCATTGGAATGCACCATCAGAGGTAACATGGTGCCTCAAGTCTATTAACAATAGGTGGCCACAAAAGTAAAGGGTTAAAAATATGGACATGTGGGGCCCATTTAGTCTGGTAAATGGAGATGACTTGATTAGCTGGAGGAGATCTTGGCTTCTGAAGCTACTAGCTCAAATAACAAATGTCCTCCTTCAGTCACCTTTGGAATGGAGACACACGGGTAGGGTTGATTTTGAGTTTTAATTCAAAGATATTATGAAGCATTTCACATGAGGAAGAAATTTGGACTTCTTGGTCATTTATCCAGAAGGCTGAATAATTTCAGGGCAGAGGAAAATGTGGTCAGTGGCCTCAGAGTAATCAGCACATTAACCATCCTGCAGAAATGTAAAACTCTTCTGTGTGGGTTAATGGGTACAATTAACACCAAAATTAGATACCATATGTAAGTAATTGAGGTTATTTAACATAGCGATTGACTATATACATCTCTGGACTGTGCGGCAGGTAGTCTCGGAATTCATTAGAGAGTGTAATTAGCAAGACTTTATTGGATTTCATTACTGGCTCCAGAGCAGATTTGTATGGGAAACACCTCGGTAGGTAGTTGTCTGAGAAAGCCTGAGTGGCCGTCATTTCCATGTTCCGATCGAAGTGGGTAAAGATGTATTTTCAGATGCAGACTCAGTTCATCAAACTAAATTTAATCTCATCATATCCTCTCTCTCTCCAATCCCCTCCACCTCTCTCCAGCTCCTCTATCCTCTACCCTCAAATGAACTTGTCTGCCCGACTATCAGGGACCTTCCTAATTCTCCCTATCACTCATTTCACTTCGACATAAGTGTTTGCTGGGGTCAGGGCTGGCCTCTTCCTTCTCCACTTTATCAGCTGAGCTCACTTCTAATCTTCCTCCGTGGCTGACTCCCATCTATCCCTGGGCAAAAACTCTCATTTATTGAGATAAAGGGAGCCAGAAGGAGGTAAGCCCATGGTAGACAGAAGAAAAGGGGATGAATATTTGACTCTGGGAGGAGGGCAGTCGTGGTAAAAGGCTTTCCTGAAATCTAACCAGATTGAACTTTTGAGCAAAGGTTTCCAATGCTAGCTGACCATTTAGAATCACCTGGCAAGCGTTTATAAACCACTGCCACCTGGTCCCACACCCGGAGATTCTGATTGAATTGCGCTGGGGGAGGGGAGCAGGGATCCAAACGTTTTCAGAGCATCCGGGGATTCTAAAAGGACAGGCAGGTTTAGAACTCCTCAAGAGCAGGGCTTCTCATACTTCCATGTGCAGGTCAGCCACCGCGGTGGGGGGCAGGGGCAGGGGCATTTTGTTGCAGTGAAGATTCTGATTCAGTAGGTTTGGGGTGAGGCCTGACATCTTGCCTTCCTAAAAAGTTCCCAGGGGCTGCTGATGCTGCTGGTCGCTGGATGACACGGCGGGAAAACAGCTTGTACCCCCAAAGAAACTGAGATAAAGCCCAGGTGCTGTTAGACTGAGTCTGTGCAGGAGAGGATGATGATGATGATGATAGTGATCGTTTGGATGCGGGGTAAATATACTTCACCAGCCTGTGAGCCCAAGTAAGGTCTCAGGTTGACAATGTGTTTACAGCACCTACTCAAAAGGCTCCTGCTCATCCCGCCATTTGCATATCGGCACCTCCAGCTCCCTCCTTAGGTCTCATCCAGTGATTTCCAGGGGTCCCTGGGGGGGTCTCTCACTCCACTTCATCCACAGCCTCTTGGGATCGCCTGGTTCATGCTCCAAGCTCGGGACACCTCTTGGGGAGGGCTGTTACAGCTGCTGGTGCCAGGCCCTGCTCGGGCCACCCGGGCCACTCGGAAGGCGCTGCAGAACCTCCGTCCAGGGCGGCGCCCGTTCGGGTAGCGTCTACACAGCAGCGGGAGATTGCGGCGCAGGTGCCTCGGGCTGTAGCTCGCTTCCGCGTCTCTTCGGAAACGGCAGATTTTCCCTGCAGCTCCTCTCCAGGCCTAATCCACGGGCTGGCAAAGACGCAGGTATCATCTCCGGCTTGGCAAAGAGGAAGAACGTCAACTGCCTCCAAACGGAAAAACCTGCCTCCGGGAACTGAGTTCCTTGCCCAAAGAAGTTTTGGAAGTGGGAGCAAGATGCCCAGCGCTGCCGAACGCGGTGGGCCGGGGGTGCCGAACTGCCCCGGTTTCTTGAGCGGGACCATCACCCCTTTTGGATTGTTTCAGGATGCATGTGGAAAGTCAGACAGTTCAGCAATGCGACATTGAAACAATGTTGAATGAAACCATTAAAATTCAAACAATGTGGAGATACAGTCTCGCTGCCCATCCCCAGGGCCCCTGCTCATAGGTAAGCCACTGGGACTCCCACTTGGGACTCCAAGTACGTGCATATACACCGAATTACCGTGCTGGCTTGGGCTTTAAACTGCGCTTCTACCTCGCCTTCACGATTTCTTGGTTTTAAGCAATTATTTACTAATAACCAACGTGAAAAATGTACAGTTTGAGTCACTTCCGTCACCTCCTTCTCCAACCCCCTCCTCCTGATTTTGTTGGTTGGGTTTTTTACTGACTGGTTCTTATTTGTTACTTTTAAAACTTAAGTATTATGCTTAAACTGCTGTTTCTTGCTCTGTAATCTTTAGATACTGGTTTTTCACTTACCAATGTGTATGCACCCCTGCATATTTCTGCACATCTCCCTCTTTCTTCAAGTACTGTTAACGGGGTTATTTTGTCAGGTTTGTCTAAATGGGGGTGCCTGGGTGGCTCAGTCGTTAAGCGTGTGCCTTCTGCTCAGGTCATGATCCCAGGGTTCTGGGATCGAGCCCCGCATCGGGCTCCCTGCTCTGCCGGAAGCCTGCTTCTCCCTCTCCCACTCCCCCTGCTTGTGTTCCCTCTCTCGCTGTGTCTCTCTCTGTCAAATAAATGAATAAAACCTTTTTTTTTTTTTTTAAAGTTTGTCTAAACAGCATCAAAGGTTTAGAAATAGCCAAAGTAAAACTGGTGAATCAGTGATGTAGTAATTAGTAAAAATGTATTGTGTACAGAGCTAAAAAGACAGTTTGCAAACCGGGAGCGCACACACCAAAACACAGGATGAGGCTCGGGGGGTAATACGGTTATAAAGCAGCTCATCTAATGAGAAAACAGTGACTGTTCATTCTTCACAGTGATTGTTCGCAATATTAGAATTCTCCCAAATGATAGGGAATTGGCCAGTGGTTAGCTCATACCAACCTAGGAGAGCAGTTAAAGTTTTGCTTATGATTTCCAGAGGCATAGGCAATAAATAACCCAGGTCAAGTTAGCCTTGCAAAATAAGCCAAATTAAGCTTTGCCTGTATGACTAAACTGGTTTCATCTGCTCAGGGAATTTTCAAGGCTGGTCTCTGTTTGTTTTTTATTTTAACAAGGGAAAACAGAGTTTAGAAAGTTATGTTTAAATAAACAGTGTTTAGTGAAGAACCAGGGCAGGCTGACTGGATGCACAGAATAGGAAATCTGTCCTATGGCAGGCATGCCTCTCCGAGGGGAGATTCCAAGAGTCAAGGGCAAATCAATTCTCTTCCCTTAAATGCCATCAAATACTGAACCGTTTATGTCGCTGAAACATTGAGTGTCACTGAAAAGGAACCCTGAATATGTTTAGTTTGTTTTACTTTGGGAATGAATATTCTTGTGCAGTTTTCCCTCCCTGGTGTTTCTCTTTTTTTTTTTTTTAAAGATTTTATTTATTCATTTGACAGAGAGAGACACAGCGAGAGAGGGAACACAAGCAGGGGGAGTGGGAGAGGGAGAAGCAGGTTCCCTGCAGAGCAGGGAGCCCGATGCGGGACTCCATCCCAGGACTCTGGGATCATGACCTGAGCCGAAGGCAGTCGCTTAACCAACTGAGTCACCCATGCGCCCTCCCTCCCTGGTGTTTCAAAATGATCTTCTTCCTTGATGATAGAGAAAAAAAAAATTACTCCATCGTTCATATCTTCCAGCAGTTTAATACATTTTGAGTACGTGCATATACACCGCCTTCTTTCTAGGACGATTTGCATAAAAGTTACCCTGGGATTAACTTTTCCTTACTTTTAGTTTCCCAGTGCTTGGGGGCTTATGCATTGTCTTTCTTCAGTTTATTTTTCCTTTTGCTGCAGTGGATCCCTAAATTACTTTTTCAAAACAAAAAGTCTAGAGGTGTTTGCATGTCTGAAAATGAGTTTTTGCATGTCTGAAAATGTATTTTGCTCCCCTAATATCTGATTAATGTTTTAATTCTACATTTAAAATCCTTTCCCTCCAGAACTTTGAAGACCTTTCTCTACTGCCGTCTAGAATTTAAGCATCACTGAACAGAAAGCAGCAGTTCACAGTACGGAGCCAGACTGCTGGCTTGAAGTCTTGGTCTGCCACCTGCTTGCTGTGCGGCCAGGGTAAGTTTCTCAGTATTTTCATCCAAAAAATGATGGTGATGATGATATAATAGTTAGCTAATATGTATAAAGTGAAGCAGCTGCTCACACATAGTATGGAAGTGTTAGTGCCTTTTAAAAAATCAATTTCATCATCGTCATTGTCTTCCATGTATCCTGGGTGTTCTGAAATATCATGATACCATAGCTGTGTGAGTCTTTTTTGCTTCATGAACTTGGTACTTAGAAGACCCTTTCAAGTATCTTCCTTTAGTTCTGGGAAATAAAAAAAACTTTTTAAAAAGAATTTTATGCCTTCCACTTTCTCTCTTTTCTCTTTCTCAGATGTCTTGGTTAAATGTAGGCTCTTTTGGATCAAGATGATGTGTTTCTTGTCTATTTTTTTTTCTTCTCAGATTTTCCATTTTTCTGTCTTTTCTATATTCCGGAAGATTTTCTCATCTATTTCTTCCACCTGATTTATTACATTCTAAATTTCTGCATTCATGTCTTTAATTATCACAAACGGTTCCTTGTTCTGTGCTTCTTTTGGTTCACTTTGGAGTTTTTAATGAATGTAATAACTATCCATATCTCTTTGTGGCACTTAGATTTTTTTTTTTATCACAATTTCTGCTAAATTATCTCCATTCCTCCCAGAATGTGATGGACCATAGTCCTTTATAGATGCCTCACTTTTTTTTTTTTTAACATTTTAAAATTTTTTTAGAGAGAGAGCATGAGCAGGGGGCAGGGGCAGAGGGAGAAGGAGAGGGACAAGCAGACTCTGCCCTGAGTGGGGAGCCCACAGTGGGGCTCAATCCCAGGACCCCGAGATCATGACCTGAGCCGAAGCCAGAAGCTTAACCAACTGAGCCACCCAGGCGCCCTAATGCCTCACTTCTTTTGAACAATCTTCTTATATCTTAATCCTTTTCCATGATATTAATTGCACCCTCCCATAATTGACATTTTAAGAGAATCACATTTTGCTACTCCCTGTAACTAGGACATAGACTTTGCTTCTGCCAATCAGAACATGCTCCTTTGAGAAGTTTGATTCTAAAGTGAGTTACAGGAGGAAACGGCCAGGACACCTGACATCTATTTTGTACTGCAGGAAACAGAGGCAGCATTTCTCTGGGATCTGCAGCAGGGGCCACAGTGGCTCCCTTACCAGACTAGGTCCATAGTATGGTTCTAGAAGATGTTCCTGGAGACTCAGCCCAGAGTTGGTTCCTCCAGTCCTTTTAAAGTTTGTCTAAGATGCGTAATACCCAAAATAAGTACTTCCCTGATAATGGCTTTCTAGCTGGATTTACCCCCGTATTCCAGATTTTTTCTTTTTCAAACTGCTCATATGGCCTTGCCACATGGACATTCAATGAACCCCACCTCTTGGTATTCATGTCCTTGTGTTATCCTCTTTCACTGAGTGTAGGCAGGCTGGCCATATTGGCTCACTTCTAATCATTACAATATGGCAACGTAAGGGGATGTCACCTCTCAGATTACATAATAAAAAGAGCATAGCTTCCATTTTGGGTGCCCACTCTCTCTGGCTCATTCACGGATCATTCACCCTGGGAAAAACCAACTGCCATGTACTAAAACAGCCCTGTGGAGAGGTCTAGGTGGCAAGATCCTAAGGCCTACCAAAATCCATGTCAGTGAGCTTGGAAACTAGGTCCCCTCACTCTCAGTTGAGCTTTTGAATGAGACCACCGCCCCAGCCAGTAGCTTGACAGCAGTGTCATGAGAAAGCTTAGCTAAAGGCACCCAGCTCAACAGCACCCGCGTCTGACTCACAGAAACTGTGAGATAATAAATGTTTGGTGTTTGACAGCGTTTGCACAGAACTAGAACAAATAACCCTAAAATTTGTATGGAACCACAAAAGACCCTGCGTAGCCAAAGCAATCTTGAAAAAGAACAAAACTGGAGGCTTCAGAATCCCATGTTTCAAAATATACGATAAAACTATAGTAATCAAAACAGTATGGTACTGGCACAAGCAGAGACCCATAGAACAGAATAGGGAGCCCAGGAACAAACCCACAATTATATGTTTAATTAATCTATGACAAAGGAGGCCAGAATACACAATGCGAAAAAGACCGTCTCTTCAACAAATGGTGTTGGGAAAACTGGACAGCTACATGCAAAAGAATGAAACTGGACCACTTTCTCCCACCATACACAAAAATAAACTCAAAATGGATGAAAGACCTAAATGTGAGACCTGAAACCATAAAAATCCTAGAAGAGAGCACAGACAGTAACTTCTCTGACATCAGCCATAACAACTTTTTTCTAGATATGTCTCCTGAGGCAAGGGAAAGCAAAGCAAAAATAAACTATTGGGACTACAGCAAAATAAAAAGCTCTAACCAGCAAAGGAAACAGACAACAAAACAAAAACACAACTTACTCAATGGGAGAAGATATTTGCAAATTATATATCCAATAAGGGGTTAATATCCAAAATATATGAAGAACTTATACAATGCAACACCAAAAAACCCCCCAAATAATCCAAAAGACATAACCAGACATTTCTTCAAAGAAGACCTACAGATGGCCAACAGACACATGAAAAGATGCTTAGCATCACTCATCATCAGGGAAATGCAAATCAAAACAACAGTGACCTATCACCTCATACCTGTCAGTGGCTAAAATCAACAACACAAGAAACAACAGGTGTTGGTGAGGATGCAGACAAAAAGAAATCCTCAGGCACTGTTGGGAATGCAAACTGGTGCAGCCACTATGGAAAACAGTATGGAAGTTACTAAAAAAATTAAAAACAATTAGCATATGATCCAGTGATTTCTCTACTGGGTATTTACCCAAAGAATATGAAAACACTAATTTAAAAAGATATGTGCACCCCTGTGTTTATTGCAGCATTGTTTACAATAACCAAGATATGGAAGCAACCTAAATGTCCATCAATAGATGAATGGATAAAGAAAATGTGGTGCGTGTGTATATATGTATTCCACACAATGGAATATTTCAAGGATGAAATCTTGCCATTTGCAACAACACGGTTGGATCTAGTGGGTAGAATGCTAAGCGAAATAAGTCAGTCAGAGAAAGACAAATACCATATGATTTCACCCATGTGGAATTTAAGAAACAAGCGAACACAAAGAGAAAATTATTTTAGGAGACAAACCAAGAAACAGACTCGTCTACCAAAATCCATGTGAGTGAGCTTGGAAACTAGGTCCCCTCACTCTCATTTGAGCTTTTCAATGAGACCACAGCTCCACCTGTCTGAATATGGTTCAATGGTTACTGGAGGGCAGGTGGGTGGGGAGATGGGGGAAATAGGTGAAGGGGATTAAAGTACACTTGTGATGAGCTGAGTAATGTATAGAATTGTTGATCACTATATTATATACCTGAAACAAATATAACACTGTTGATTTTTAAAAATTATTTAATGAATTAAAAAAGTGTGTGGTGTTTTTCAGCCACTAAGTTTGGGGGTAATTTGTTAGGTAGCAATAGCTAAAGAGTACATTCATCACAAATTTAACTTGTCTAAAACCAGACTCCTGATCTTTACTCCTGCCCGCAACGTGCTCCTCCTCTCAGACTCCCTCATCTCTGTGAATGACTGCCCTATCCTTCCAGTGGCTGAGACCAAAAGCTTGGAATCACCCTTGGCTTCTCCTTCTCTCTCTTGACTGATAACCAAGCCATCAGCAATCCCTGTCAGATCTACCTTCACAGTATTTCTAAAATCTGCCCCTTTCTGCTCATCTCTGCTGTACTCGCCCTGGATGAAACCACTGTCCTCTGATATGGATGATTGTGCTAGTGTCTTCACGGGTCTCCCTCCCTCCATTTTTATCCCTCTACAGTCTCTTTCCAACACAAAGCCGAAGTGACCCATTTAAAGATAAAATCATTTTTCTCCTTGGCTCAAAGCTCTCTAATGGTTCCGCATCTGGCTAGTGAAGACGGTCTTTAGAATGACTTGAAAGACCTGTGTGGTCTGACCTTCTCTCCAAGCTCTCTTCCCTTTCCCAAGCCATCCTGGAGCCCATCTCAGGGCCTTTGCACTTGCTGTTCTTCGGCCAGAAGGCCTGACCACACCCGATGGTAAGGGAGGGATTGTCTCCTTTGTCCGTTGCCATATTCCCCATACCAAGTGCTCTGCCCAGTTTAGAGTAGGTCTTTAAATATCCATTGATCACATGTATAAACTCAGAGTGGATGCGGTGCTCCGCAGCTAAAAGCCCTGAGCGATACACAGCATCCATTGTTTGATCTGTTTGTCCTTTGTGCAGGAGCTTTGCTCTGCATGCCTAAGACTGTTGCCTCTTTGTATTTAATTGTGAAACACTGGTTCATTCATGTAGGTAGTTAACATGATTTTCTCTGTCTTTAGTGGCCTCTTCCCTGAATGAGAGGGCTGACTATACGGTGTGTGTGCGGCATGTGCGTGCATGCGTATTTTGGGTGGGGGTTACTGGGCATATCCAATGGCAGCCTTCACTAAAATCTTTCACTAAAGCATATTCATGTTAGGAACAGGCAGATACATTGGGTTTCTTCCCCCAAAATGTCCAAATGAGGCTGGCTTTCTCTCCTTTGAGGACTCAACCACCCTGTATTGTCCTGGTCCGATTTTTGGAGCATTTTCCTCCGGCTTCAGTCCAGGGGCAAATCCCACCATCACTGGTAGGGGTGAGGGATGCTGCTACTTGAGGTTTTTCTATCATTTCCATCAATTCTGCTCTTCATCCCATGTTTGTCCCCAGAGGCACCCAGATGCAAGAACTCTGCTGTGTGTCTTGGTAGGGGGGCTCCTTCCCTGTTTTTTTTTTTTTTTTTTTTTTGGTGTGTTCCCCCTTCTACCTCCCCTATTCCTGGTATTCACCATTTAAGACTGCAGATGCCCGTTCCCCTGCTCCCTTTTCAATTCTAAGCAATTCTGTGAGTTTATTCTCGTTACTTCTTTTTTTTGCTCCTCTCATGTCAGTGAGTTTTCAGGAAAACGAGGTGGTAAACTCAAATGCACACTATGTCATATTCAATCAGACATGCACGATATTGTAATTTTTGCTTCTTGCCACCCTCCTTAGATGCTAGTTTTATTTTTCCACTCGCCTTCATTTTCTTTTACCAGATGCTTTTGTTCCTGGTGTTATGAAATTTTACAATGATATGCCTCTTGGTGGAGGCGGGTTTTTTTATTCATTGTACTGAACAGAGTCCCTCCCTTGCTTCTGGAAAAATTTCCCCTATTTTTGATAGTTTTCTACTCACTACTTTATCTTCCTAGAATTCCTAATTGTTAGAAGTTTTACCTCCTGGATAGATTAGCCATCTCTCTCATCTTTTTTTTTTTTTTTTTTTTTTTTTTTGGTTGTCTTCTTGTGAGCTTTCCTCATCTCCTCCTCCTTCAACTGAATTTATTTTGGCTATCCTGCTTTTAATTTCCAAGAGCTCTTTTTATTCTCTATTTGTTCCTTGTTTTGGGCCTTTCTTGTTTTTTTGTTTGTTTGTTTTTTGTTTTTTTGTTTTTTTTAGATTTTATTTATTTTTTTGACACAGAGAGAGAGAGATAGCGAGAGCAGGAACACAAGCAGGGGGAGTGGGAGAGGGAGAAGCAGACTCCCCACTGAGCAGGGAGCCCAATGTGGGACTCGATCCCAGGACCCTGGGATCATGACCTGAGCCGAAGGCAGACGCTTAACGACTGAGCCACCCAGGCGCCCTGGGCCTTTCTTGTTTTATGAATATAATATCCTCTCTTACCTCCTGGAAGATCAGAGCCCTGTTTTTGTTTGTTTTAATCTATTTCCTCTGGATTTACTTCTTCTCTTTGCTTTGGATGGCTTTCCCAAATATTTGGAGATTCCTAACTGTATGCTCTGTTACATAGATAAACTGAGGCATATAAAGAATTTTAAGAGTTTGAGCACCAATCTTTTGAATTGGGTAAGACCAGACTGAACACGGTGAAGATTAGCTTGGCTGGCAGGAGACCCGGGAAGGCTTACAGAGAGCAAGTGTGGAAGCAAACAGACGAAATGATCTGATGGGCTGTGGCTTAGTTGGCTGTTTGTGATTGGTCGTCCGTAGCCTTTTGATTTCACAACCCGGAGGCATTTATAGGCTTAGATTTTGGTTTGCTTATGTAGGCCACCATGACATTAGAGACACTGCAGGCCGATGGGGTGTGTAATTAATTAAACAGCTATATTCAAGAGTAAGACCAGGCGTGAGTTTCATTTGTTCACTTCAGAATACTTTGGACCATTGGGCATTTGTATGGAGGTCATTTCTCTGGGATCCTGAGTGGTGTGTATATCGCAGGACGCTCATTCCCACATTGGGTGGCAGGAATAATGGTCACAGAATGGCAAACATCAGCAATTAAGTGTCATTGTCTAAACATGATTACCCCCCACCCCCCACCCCCGGGAGGATACTAAGCTATGCCGTTACCATATTTTACTGTTATTATCCTGTCATCTGTGACCAACTTGAGGACCCGTACTGTTATTTACTTTTACCTTGATGTTCCTTGAGGTCGCAATAAATGCATGTGGAATGATGAGTGGATAAGCTCAGCCCGGCAGGGATTTGCTCCTGGCCTTGCCCCGCACCTCGAATAACACGAGCCTAACAATGCTGTGACCAACTGACGACTGTGTCAAGGTCCCTGCCCGGGGCCCTGAGTGATCGGTCCATCCCGGTGAGGCAGCTCAGCCCTCGTGTGACCAGTACAAAGGTGCGCATGCGCCCGGGGCCCGGGGGGCGGAGTCTCACCTCTGCTGTGTCCGGTCGCCGCAATTAACAGCGAGGCTGAGTGTGTGGTTGCATCCTTTTTGCCAAAGCTGAACAGAGAGCTTATGGCTTCCAGCAATACGGTAATCTCAAGCTACCCTCGTGTCTGTTCACTCTGGGTATTTCCCCCTTTCATATTTTCCATATTAAAGAGCGATCAGCGTCTTACCAGCCCTGCCATTTTGCCATTTCACTAACTTGGAGAGCCACTTGTCCTCTGAAAATGTGTCCTCTTTGAGACCAGTGGAGAACACGATATTCGTTTCCATCTAGAAAAAGGAGCACGATCCCTATTCTCATTTCCCTCTTCAAGTCCCTTTGTGTCAGATTTGTCCCGATGCCAAGATCGTTAATATTTTAAACAGGCTTTCTTAAGATTTTTAAAAAGTACAAATGGATGATGCTTTCCTATTTAAGCACATGTTACTCACTTGCCTCACACTAAGTCCGATGAGGGATGAAGAGAAAAAAAAATTCTCTTCAGAGTTTCACAATCTAGTGGAGGAAAAACACACGAACATAACTAAGTTTGGCAAATGTTGTATTATTATTAACAACTCAGGAACAGTATTTCGCGGATAGAGAATAAACTCATGGTCTCTCTGTGACCCCAGCTGGGTATCCACGAATGACTCTCAAATATATAAGTAAAATTTAAAATCAGGAAAATTACCTTGTGCTTTGCTTTTATCATTTCCACTTAAGATTTGTAAATTAACAAATGGAAATCCAAAGTGACAGGCAGGTGTGAAAGAGAACTCAAAGAAACAGCTGCTTTAAGGAATAATATTGAAAATGTATAAAAGCTGTTAATAAATAAAAAGAAGCCCATATGTGTATTTTTAAAATCCCAAACATTTCTTTCCTGGCTTCTTCACAATCCCAAAGTATAAATAGCTTTTTTTTTTTTTTTTAAATCAAATCTGCCCAGATTTCTGCAGACCCTCAAGGAAGCATAAAGAATAAGACATGAGTCGATGTGAAAGATTATGTTAGAAATGGTGGTTTTTAAAAAGGAAAGTGGAGCAAAGCATGAAACACCGAGCTCAGGCTCAGGAATGTGTCTGGGGAACTAGTCGGTGGGGAGGCAGGTTTGACACAAGAGCAGCTTGATTAAAACCCTCAGTGGAGCCCTTGGATTGTCAGAGATCTCGTGGGGGTGCAGAGGTTGGGAAGGCTCCAGACCTCCTCAGTCCCCTTCCACCACCACCAACAAAGACCAAAGCAGCTCTGCGCGTGTCTCTCTCTCTCTCTCTTTTTTTTTAAAGATTTTATTTATTTATTTGACAGAGCGAGCACAAGCAGGGGGAGTGGGAGAAGGAGAAGCAGGCTCCCCTCTCAGTAGGGAGCCTGATGCAGGGCTCGATCCCAGGACCCTGAGATCATGACCTGAGCCGAAGGCAGACGCTTAACTGACTGAGCCACCCAGGCACCCCCGGGCATGCCTCTTTTTTAGACTGGACTTCTGCATGGGGTTCTATTTGGACCCAGGGTTTGGGCAGTTCCACAAAGTTTAAATGAGGGTTATCGCATCAGCACAAAGAACCGCTCCGGAGAGCGGAAGGTGCACAGCGGCCCTAAATCAAAACTGAATCATGAAGGCGAGCAAGACAGAGAGACTTCGGGAATCCTGGCAGGTGCTTGATAAAGTAAATAGAACAAATCAATCCCAACAGTGTCTAGGGCTCCGGAGGAAAGGCCAGGGCAATCAGAAGTCATTAAAGCTCGATATCATGATCTGAATGGCCATCTCAGGTCATTGCGAAGGAACGACCTAGAAATCCACCTAGGAGCAACGCTCCAAGAGAGCTAGTGGGTGAAAATTTTAAACATCAGAATTACAGACAGGCTTTTCCAAGGATTTAAGAAGAACGAAAACATTGAGGGATGGAAGAACAAGACAAATTTGGAGTTTACCCCTTCACACATAGCGACTAGCAAAGGAAGCCTTGGAGAAAATGTGCAGGAAGCTAGGAGCTAGGGGGTTGTCCGTGTTCCTGCAGGCTGATCAGCTTGAACTTTCAAGGTCGCTTGACCTTTCACCTGACCTTTAACATAGACCACATTGACCGTTCTTTTAGAAACCCAACAGGGGTTTGTAAGAGGTACAGAAATGCTCTGTCAACCCCAAATCCCACAGCTGTGAGGACTCTCCTGAGGAGCACTACTGATCTGAATTACGTGGGGGCTTTTCTGAAAGAGCAGTTGCCTCAGACCTTCCCAAAGGGCGTGGTTAGTGACAGAACATCAAGGTCTGTACGTCAGACCACAAAAATAGGGGAAGCACAAGATATAAACTTGACTCTTACAAAGATTTCAGATTTCTGGGTTCATCCACACACCTGGCCTCCATTGCACTCAATGTAGGATCCCAATAATTCCGTTTTAAATGAATAAATCAGCGTGTCAGGCACTGTGGCTGATACTAGGAATACAGGGGTAAGAATTTACCACTGTAAATTGCGGAATTTTTTCAAGACTTTGTTTATTTGAGAGAGCGAGAGATTGAGCATGAGAGAGCGAGCACAAGTGGGTGGGGGGCAGAGGCAGAGGGAGAAGCAGGCTCCCCGCTGAGCAGGGCTCGATCCCAGGACCCCAGGATCATGACCTGAGCTGAAGGCATATGCTTCACCGACTGAGCCACCCAGGCGCCCCAAGACCTGTGGAATTTAAAGCCCTGTAGCTTGAAAGCAGAATGAAGAGAAATCAAGACATTACAATTTACTGCAGCAGCATGCAAGTAAAACAAGAAAGCAAGTCACTGTAATAATTAAAAACGTATTTAGAATCTAGTGGTGAAAAAAATCTAAATGTATCACTTATGTTTAAGTTGAACAGATGAAATCCTCTGGGTAAAGAGCCACTGACAGAATTATGAGCAAAATGTAATTATCTGCTACTTACAGAGACACACAACGCAAAGTCCTATGTAAACTGAAAGCTATGTGAAAGCACAGCTGTTAATAGCCTGCTCTCCTACAAGATGTAATGAGGTCCTACGAGGTACAACATACCCTAATTCCTCCTGCTGCCTCGTCAAGGCTGATGAACACATAGCGAATACATGAGAAAATTCGGATATTGGATTATGTGATGGGAAAATGCACACTTTTCCTAGCAGTATAAGAAAAAAATAATAGGGGCGCCTGGGTGGCTCAGTCAGTTAAGCATCTGCCTTCGGCTCAGGTCATGATCCCAGGGTCCTGGGATCGAGCCCCGCATCGGGCTCCCTGTTCCGTGGGAAGCCTGCTTCTCCCTCTCCCACTCCCCCTGCTTGTGTTCCCTCTCTCTCTGTCTGTCAAATAAATAAATAAAATCTTAAAAAAAAAATAAATTGAGCCACCTTCTAGGCACCATTAATCATGGTTCCAACTCTCAAAAATAAAGTGATAAATTCCATTGCTGGCGATCAGGAGAAATATGTATTCGTACTACATTGCCTAGTGACACTGTAAATGGGATCTGTCCGGGGACAGTAAGGAAATATTGCAACAAAAACTATGAAATTGCTCAAGTCCTTTGTTCTGGCATCGCTGCTGAATCTCAAGGAAATATCCTGGGGCGGGGTGGGGGGAAAGTTGTTTTTATTTTTTAAAACAATGTTCATATGGCACTGTTTATAATTTCTTTAAAAATTAGAGAAATGCTCCAAATTCTCAGCATGAAGGGATTAGCTAAATAAGCCATGGGACCTTGTCTTAGCTACAGCTGTTGGAACAACAAGCAGACATCTGCATTGGCCCACGAGGGATAAACACCATCCAGAATTACCTCCCCCCCTCAAACTAGAAAAATGGACAAAATCTAGGAATCAGTCTATTTTCAGACATTGGACAGCGGGCAGAACGTGACCGGGATCCCTGAGAAAAGGGAACAGTTGAGCTGAGGCCTACCTTGGCCAAAGCTTTCTGTCTGGAGGGAATTCCCAAAGCGCGGCTCCTGGAGGAGAATCCCAGACTCTGTCCACCAGTCCCTCTGAGTTGAGGAGATGGACTGATGCTCTGACAGGCCAACGTTTCTAGAACTGGCAGAGTAGGGTGCCCCAGGGAGGAGAAACATGTTGAGGAAGAAGCTCAGACATTTAGATAGGGGTCCTCTTGAGTCTTTGACTAAATGCCAGTGAGCGCACGTGTAGAGAAGAATCCCACAAGGCCAGCCAAGAACAACTCCCAAAGACAGAACAATAATCCCAGAGGTTACACCGTGCCAGGCAGGAGTTGCGTCTCCTCTAGCCAGAGAGACAGGTCTCACTGAGTATTCAGGGCACTAACGAGGATCCTTAGAAAGGCCACAGCTTAGGGCGCCTGGGTGGCTCAGTCGGTTGAGCGACTGCCTTCGGCTCAGGTCATGATCCTGGAGTCCCGGGATCGAGTCCCACATCGGGCTCCCTTCTCAGCAGGGAGTCTGCTTCTCCCTCTGACCCTACCCCCTCTCATGTGCTCTCTCTCTCTCTCTCAAATAAATAAATAAAATCTTTAAAAAAAAAAAAAAAAGAAAGGCCACAGCTTACAAATGGGGTTTCATTAGTTCTAGGAAAAAAACTAGCCTAAAAAGCACCTTCCATGACTTTTTACTACTAAAACCTAGTCAGGAAAAAGTTAGATAGCTTAATGAGCCATACATCTATTAAGTAAAATGAATTTATAATTAAAGGTCTTCCCACAGTGAAAATTCCAGGTTCAGTTGGCTTCACAGGTGAATTCTACTTAACAGGAAGAAAGATGACCATTTCTGCACAGATTCTTCCAGAAAATAGGAGAAGGAGCCCTTCTTAAGTCATGTTATGAGATCAGCATTCTCCCGACATCAAAACCAGATGAACACATTACAAGAAAAGGAAACTACAGGCTAGTGTTTCCCATGAACATAGATGCATAATAGCAAAGTGGCTGCCTCAGTTTGCTGATAATGGGCATCTACAGAAGATCTCTAGCTGGCATCATACTTTATATTCAAAAACGAATGCTGTCCTCCTAACCACTTCTATTAAACCTTATGTTGGAGTTTGGAGCCAGTGCAGTTAAAAAAAACAAAAATGCTGAAGGAAATGACACTACATGATTTCCAGACTTACTATGAAACTCTAGTAACTACAACAGTATGATGTCAGTGGAACAGAGTAGAATCCAGACAGATACCCACATATGTGTGGGTAGTCGCTTGCTTTTTGACACAATACCAAGGTGAGAAAAGAACACTTTTTTCAACAAATGGCATTCAAAAAACCAAATACCTATATGATCTTAACTCTGACCCTTCATACCATATACAAAATTAACTCTAAATGGATACAGTCTTAAATGTGGGGGCTAAGACTTTAACACCTCTGTAAGAAAGCCCCGGAGAAAATCTTGGCGACTTTATTGAGGGCAAAGATTTCTTACGTAGGGCACAACCTGCCACAAAATAAAAATTGAGAAATTGGACTTCATCAAAATTGAAACATTTTCATCTTTGGAAGATGCCATTAAGAAATTGAAGAGGCAGCGGGCGCCTGGGTGGCTCAGTTGGTTAAGCGACTGCCTTCGGCTCAGGTCATGATCCCGGAGTCCTGGGATCGAGTCCCACATCGGGCTCCAGGCTCAGCGGGGAGCCTGCTTCTCCCTCAGACCCTCTCCCCTCTCATGCTGTTTCTCTCTCTCTCTTTCTCTCAAATAAATAAATAAATAAAATCTTAAAAAAAAAAAAAAGAAATTGAAGAGGCAAGCCACAGACTGGAAGAAAAGATTTGCCAAACACGTTTCTGATAATGGACTTCAATGCAAAATTTATAAAGAAAGCTTACAACTTGATACCAGGAAGAAAAAGCCAATTTTTAAAATCGGCAAAAGATTTGAATGAATACTTCTCCAGAGAAGATATGTAAATGTGTATATAAAATAATACAAAGTGGCACCTAAAGACACAAAAATGTCTAATTCATGTGTAGACAATGGAAAGAATCAGAAATGAATCCGAAAATGATTTTCTGTAATCACTGAAATACTTTTAAATAAGGTTTTTTTTTTTATTTATTTATTTAGAGATTTTATTCATTTATTTGACAGCACAAGCAGGGGAAGCGGCAGACAGAGGGAGAAACAGACTCCCTGCCGAGCAGGGAGCCTGATGCAGGCCTCGATCCCAGGACCCTGGGACCATGACCTGAGCCGAAGGCAGATGCTTAGCCGACAGCCACCCAGGTGCCCCAATAAGAGGTTTTTTTTTTTTTAAAACAAACGTTTTTATTAAAAAGCTTAAGTTCAAAATAGAGAATGGATAATCATTGATTAGGATGACAAGATGCCAAATTTCCAACATTTACCTTGTGGCAACAGCCCAACATGTAAGCTCGAAAGCGAGGAATACAGATCCCAGAATGCCACAGAAATGTAATTTTAGAGTTTGCAAAATTTCAGAGAGGATGCTACACTGACTCTTATCTGGCTAGTAATTTATAGCTCCAGCTTCATTTCTGGGAGGAGAATAAAGTCAGCTCTTTGTTGAAGGAGCAGAGGAATCAGGAGCGGCCCCTGGTTCGGAAGAGATGACAGGCGCTGTGTTCTCCAAAGCAAGCAAATGCCTTTTCAAGAAGGAATTGGCGTTGGGATCCTGCGGCTGCTGCTGAGACCTCCATGTGCAGAATAAGAATAGCGCAGCAGAATGTGGTCCCTGCTGTTCCGCTCGTGTTTGTATCGTATCAATCACACATCCAACGAGAATTCACTTGCTTTCATTCTCTTTGCAAAATTGCGGGCATTCTCTGTGTCTGCCCGTTAAGGTTGAAGTTGACGGACGGACACGTCCAGCATGGGGTGCTTGGCTTTGGGCTAAGTGCTGTCGGAACACCTGGGGGCTTGTGTGGAAATGTGCCGCTCAAGGGCAGGGACTGGCGATCTGTCACGAGAGCCCCGAATGAAACACATCCTCGCGTCTCTTACCCACGTTTCTGTCGGAAAATACACATTACCGCTGAGGGAAGGGCCTGGGCTGTGTACCGATCACTGTCCTACTCAGTAAGCTTCTCGGAATTAGCGTGATGCAGAAAGAGCAGGAGGTTCGGACCTTGGCTCCCTGGTGTTGTACTTAACCTCTCTGAGCCTTAGTTTCTCCATCCGTAAAATTAGGGTCCAAGTCGACAGTTCTTCTTGGCAACCCTTGGACCAGATGTGTTTTAGAATTCAGAAATTTTCAAATTGTAGAAAAATAATGCTGTGCCAATAGCCTGCATTACCCAATATTCTGGGAGCGTGCAGGGCTGGATACCGTAATAACGCACGTTAATATTTCTGTAGGGAAATGTATGAATATTCAGAGTAAGTGGGATAAATAAAGACTATAATTAGTCTCATGTTAGTTAAGGTGAGGTTTTGCTGCCAAGTGAGCTCGCTGTAAATCTATAAAAAGATTTTTGGTTTTCAAGGTTTATAGATTTCAAAACTGCCGATGAGGGGATGTGGAAGTGTTATATTCAGGGCCACTGCTAGGCCACAGGGCTTTTCTGTGAGGAGAACAAGATAACCATTATACCACGGAAACCACCAGCTTTTGTGTAAATT
This sequence comes from Mirounga leonina, assembly GCF_011800145.1. Lineage (NCBI taxonomy): Eukaryota > Metazoa > Chordata > Mammalia > Carnivora > Phocidae > Mirounga > Mirounga leonina. The sequence goes on from NW_023270739.1 coordinate 13,937,748, forward strand.
AGAACAGTACCCCTTCTGGACGATCACAGCCCCTATGCCCATAACTTGGCAAGTATAGTAAGAGAAATGCATTGTTTCCTTTCACAGTATGTGTTAGTTGTCAGCCTCATCCTTAACTAGGCACCGTTGTGGAGTGCACAACTTGTACAACCAGACACTGTACAACCAGTGGCCGTGATCATATCCACATCTCAGTGTTGCTGGAGGAATAAGCAGTAATGTAGGATATTCCCTCTCCCCCACAGCTACAGCTCTACTTCAGACTGTCTCTTGTGCTCTAGATAAATGCTTTTCAAATGTGAATGTGCACATGAATCACCTGGCTTCTCAAAATGCAGGAGGGCTACGTGAAACACTGTTTCTAGCAAGCTCGCAAGTCACATGCTGCTGGTCCACAAACCACACTGAGTAGTAAGGTTCTAGACCCACTTATCCATCTTCCTCTGGATGTCCCACATGAACTTAATTAAGCATGTCCCGTACTAAAGTCATGGCCTTTTCAGAAATCTGTTTCTGCTCCTGATTATCTGACCCCCATTCATGGACCCAGTCTTCAGGTATTGTGTCTCCCAAGCAGGGAAAGTGCCAGTTCTCCCTGCTTCCTCAGTTCCTCTTCCTCACCCACATATCAATCAGTTGCTAAAAGCCACAGATTCTACCTTCTTTGTATTTCTCCCATTCAGGCATTTTTGAGCTGGACAATTCTTTGTTGTAGAGATCTGTCCCCTGGGGGCAGAATCACCCCTGGTGGAGAGACGCCGCTCCAGTCCCTTGCCTTCTCTCCATTTCTCCCGCTACTGACTTGGATCACTTCTTTCCCGGGGATAGTGTGGTGTTTCATCTTTGTGTATATTTTAATTATCCTGTAACAATCTGTTGACATTTCTGTGTTCTCCACTTGAGTATGAGTCCTAAGAATTCCCACGCTCTTGGCATCCTGCACAGAGTCTGACATAGGCAATGCTTAACACATTTGAATGAATGAATGAACGAATGAACAAATGAATGAATGATTCAATCCCCTCATAGCTGCAGGTTCCTAGAAGGAGTGAGGAAGCTCAGGGCTCCGCTCACAGGAGATCCACCCCAGGGTTAGAGTACCACCCGTGCGTGTCTGGAGAGAGCCTGATGGGTGCAGAAGGAGCTGTGAGAAGCGGACAACATCCAAAGTGGCTTCTGCCCCAAGATACTCCCGCCTGCCCTTCGGCCTCTCTCTCTCTTAACCTGTTTGCGCCTGGCCTCTCTACACTGCTCAGAAAGGTCGTTCATTCCACTGCTGCTCAACCCAGGATGCACTGGGCGGTGTTGCTCTGGGAGCAGCTGCTTGAACACGCTCTCTTCGTCCTGAATGGCTGCCTGTGAAACCTGGTTCAGGGCTTACGTTTGAAACCCAGGTTGGCTTGTTCTGTGCAGACCATGAGAATATGTGTGGCTTAGGCACTGCATTTCGGTAGACTCACAGCCTCCTCTGAGGCCCCCGGTTTGAATTTCACTTTTGCCATTGGCTTTTAGTTGACGTCCAACCTTTAGGAATCGTTTGTCCAAATTTGCTGATAACCGGTCCAGCTGTTTTCACAAGATAACTGTAATAGACAAGTGTAAGATAATAGAAAAAAACCTATCTTGGTCCCTGCCCTGGTTCCTGGCCAGAGCTCCTAAAACCCTTGTATTTCCCTGAGGGATCAGAGCACACAGAGCATCTGTTGTACTATTTGGTCTTGACCCGGTTCTAGACACAGAGCTCCCACATCCTTTGGACTTTTCTGGGTGATAGCAATGTTCTTTGCTCTACTGAGGTGACGCTTGGTGGGCTCCTGGCCAGGGCTAGTCACCAGAAAGACCATGCCATGATTAGAAGGTTGGAATTTTCAGCCCCGCCCCCCCATCCTCCAGAGTGGGGAGAGGGGCTAGAAATGGAGTTATTGGTCCATCATGCCTACATGAGGAAGCCTCCATAGAGATCCCAAAAGTCTGGGGCTCAGAGGGCTTCCGGGCTGGTGAACACTTGGGGGTGCTGGGAGAGTGGCGTACCCAGAGAGAGCCTGGAAGCTCCGTGCCCCCTCGCTGTACCTTGTCCTGTGCGTCTCTTCCATCCCCATGCTCATCTGTATCCTTCAACCTATTCTTTTATAATAAACTGATAAGCAGTTAGGAAAGTGTTTCCCTGAGTTCTGTGAGCCCCTCTAGCAAATGAATCACACCTGAGGAGGGGCTGGTGGGAACCTCTGACCTATAGCTGGTTGGTCAAGAGCCCAGGTGACATCTGGGCTTGTGACTGGCATCTGAGGTGTGTGTGTGTGGCGGGGGGTGGGGGGGGTTGGTGTAGTCTTGTAGGACTGAGCCCTTCACCTGTGGGATCTGTTTCCAGGTGGAGAGTGTCAGAATTGCATTGAATTTTAGGACACCCAGCTGGTGTGGCAGAGAACTGCTTGTTATGGGGAAAACACCCCCCTCCAATCTGGTGTCAGGAGGGTGGGGTGTGGCTGCAGTGGGGGGGTAAAGGGGACACAGAGGAGGGGAGCTAGTTTTTCCTATCTCAACAACACAGGCCAAAACTTAATAGATTGTCTAGTTGTCTGCGACTATTTTAGTCTGAACTTGACCCTTTTTGTCTTCCAGCCCCTTCTTTGTCTCCTAGCGTCTTTCAGTTGTATTTAATCAGCTTTTGCCACTTGGGCTAAAGTTTTAATCTCTTCCCATATCTGTCTGCAGGACCCTCATGCCCCCCGGTCTGTACTTCTGTCTGCCTCCTGTCTTGGCCCACCAGTGAGGCCAATTCCAATGGGCCAGGAATCAACCCGACCTGGGCTTGAATTCTGGCTCTGCCACTTATTAGATGAGTGATTTAGCGGAAGCTGTTTATTCCAATCTTCTGCTACTTTACCTGCAAAAAAGGGTACAGGCCTCTCCCTTGTTGGTTGGTGTGAGGATGAAGAGTTCATAAAAGTTAGCCACTTTCACGGTCAACTTTCTTTATGAAACTATGTATTTTTGGAAAAGACCATATTAAGAGCAAACATTTCCGAGCCTCCTAGAGTTGGGTCTGTGCTCATTGTGCAAGGAAGCTCAGCATACAGCTGTCACTCCTTTAGACAGAGCTCCTTCTTTCTTCCTTCATTTCTTCTTCAGGCGTTTCTCCTTCATCCTGTTGCCAGTTTGGTTCTAGGCACGAAGTTGTTCCTGGCTTGATCTATCAGATAATGATCCCAGACTGGATGCAGCCATAAAACAAACAAAAAATCCTCTCTAGCTGGTGGCTGGTCCAAACCGACGAGAACACCAAGCCTTTGCTGTTCTTCCACAATGGCACTCTCTCTTATTTTTAAAAACAAACACTGAAAATTAAAAAGCAGATTAATACAGAGACTGGTTTTCATTGCAGTCTCTCGTATTTCAAATTAATGGGGTTTTGTAGGAATTTGGAGGCTGCATTCCTTGGCATGGGAGTCTAAACTTTGGTTCCCACCTCGAATCTGAGCTCTTTCCTGCATCTCTGCCTTTTCCTTTGTACTTTCCTTTTTCCTTATTTCTTTCCTCCCGTCTTCATCTTGTTCTAATGCTGTTCTCTGAGCATCCCTTCTTGAAGCTGTTGATACTTCTGTGGAATCCTCTAACTGCTAATCAACCTCTTTGGCATAAAGAGCCACAGAAAAGGATTTGGGTAGATCATTAGAGAAATGTCAAAGCTGGAAAGGCTCAGAGGTCACCTAACTTAAGGTTTTCAAACTGTGTTCCCTACAACCCGAGGGGTCCATGGAGGTTCACGGGAACTTTATGGGGAAAAGAGGCTCAGGTGGTCCTCAGACTGTTCAATCACAGCATCTCTGCTTCATCTATTGTACATTCAACATACAAAAAAAATTTAAGAGGCTCATTTTTCTTTTTAATTGAAAACCACAGACCTAGCTCAATTCTTACATTTTAAAGGTGAGGGAACTGAGGCCCCAACAGGAAGTAATTACCTCCAGGTGACACACCGCTCCTTGGTGGATGAAGTAGGACTAGCAACCTCAACTGAGATAAACAATTCAGATATTATTATTTTCCCCATTTTCGAAGAAGCAGTATGTTTGTGAACAGTTCTCAGCCAGCTCTGGGTTTGGAATCAGGCTGTTTCCATTCTGACTGTTCTGTCTAGAGGTTGTTATGATGTGGGGAGTCTGTTGGTGCTGGGAGAGGATCGTAAAATGGGGGACGGATTGTTCGTTTCTCGTGTCAGTCTTGCTAGAATCTCCCGTATCGTATCATATTGGAAACACTAGACCCAAGATATCAGATAGACTCTGCGGTGAATGTAGACCGGACTCGTCTTCCCACTTCCTGTAAGTCATCCAGGACCCCAGGGGGCCACAGCCATTGGCCACAATGTGCCAGCAGGAATGTGGGTACCAGCAATGCAAAGCTCAGAATCGCACTTCGAGAGGGATTCCCCCAGAGATTTGTGCTCCACTAAGCCCTCAGGGTCCTGCCCCCCCTCAAATGTCTTCTTGGCCAATGGTTCCTAGTCTTTTTGGATATTGTGACTTTTTGAGAAAATTTTGAAAAGGCTTTGGGGGCTGCCATGGAATTGCCAATATCTTTCTTATTTTCTTAACCAGTGTCTACTATCATAAAAGTTATGTGATTACCAGTTATGTCTCAAGGAAAGACACAACTTGAGAAAGGAGAGCTCTTCCCAAGAAAGGACACTTTGGCACTGGATACTAAGGATTCTGCCTGGTGCTACTGTTGTTCGCTTGGAGGTGGATCAAAAATGAGCGCACCCTGGCCCTCCACGGGCCAGAAGTTTCTGTAGCTTCTTCAGTGTCAGCCGGAGGGCACCAGTGGTCCATCAGAAATAGTGACCCTTTAGCTGGCCACTGACAAGAGGGCATTTCCGTCTTACTCTGAGAATAAACGAACACTGGGGATGTCCTCATTCACACTTGCTTCCCAATGACATTTTCCACTGTCTTGGATGAGACAGGGACAGGCCCTGACCAAGTGATGTGACTTACTACATTAAAAAGAAGTACATTTTCCATTAATTGAAGACAACTGAGCTCCACAGTCTGGACATTCCCCAAGCAGAAGGAACCTCAGCAAGGACAGTAGTGACACCAGGAATGGGTGGGAGCCGGCCACTGGTGGGCAGACAGCTACTAACCCTACCTGGCATGGTTGAAAATGGGATACGTTTTTAAATCTAATCCTCTCATGTGAAATGTTTAGATAACACGTTTAAAGAAATTAGAATAGAATAAACAACTTGGAGTGCGTTTCCTTTGGCACAATAGAAATAAGTAAATCATTCCTAGCACTAAAGCTAAAAAATGTCCATCAAGGGAGCAGCAATGGGGCATCTGAAAAGGAATGGGTCTGGATTTGGAAAATTGGGGCTCGCAGGGCAGGTCTGCAACTTCTGGACGGTGGACAGCTGCTTAGAGGCATGTCGTTTAGTGGGAGAGTGTGGGGTTCTGAAGGCACATCAACCCACGCTGGAATACCGGCTCTGTCCCCAAAACCATTTAACCCTCCAGAGACAGACTGTCTCCTTATTTTTCCCATGGATGGTGGGACTACATGATCATGGTGGGCCTCCTCAAGGATCACCCAACAGAATTTGTAGGTAAGACAGGAATGCGGAAAGCTCCCATTCATCCACTAAACAGGAAGGGTTCAGATCAGTGGTGGCCTTTGCCGTGGCCAAGACTGCCAGTGGGGTTCGCATCTGTTTCTCCCTCTCCATCCGTTGGTGCACACGAGCAGGGCCCCCCACACGCTAAGGCACACAGCCCACCCAACCCGTACAGCCTTTCGTCAATGAGCCATGAATAAACCATACACAGAGAGAAGCTTCTTTTTTTTTCTTCAATTTAATTGAAGTTACTTAGAAAAATAATCAGGCTTGAATGGCTTTTCCTGGAGGAAGGTTCATGAACATCTCACGCTTTTGCTGGCAATGTGGAATTCAGCTTTCTCGAACAGTACAGTAGGAGACGGAGAGTTTTTTAAAACAAGCCCTCTACTGCATACAAATAGGTAAGGGAAAAAAATCACACTCCACAAAGATGTTAAGTTATATGTGCATATACCATACTGAGCATGCTCATAGGAAAACAGTACGGGCAGCCCCTTCTGTACCCGACAGAGTAGCAAATCGAAATTCGCCTGTGAATAGCCAAGGGGCAAGCTGGTTATCGTAGGTCCTGTTGCCTGTTCATAGGGTCCCGTCAGCTGATGAGAAAAGGCTGGAAGAAATAAATGCTGGTTTTCGGAAATTGGGGGAGCCATGAGGTCAGTCCTGCTGACATAGGAGGGGGCTGGGAAGGGATTCTGGCCACCGGGATCGCACAGAAGGGGGCAGCTCATTTTGTGTGTGTTGGTGTGTGTGGGGGGAGGGGCAGTCTGCAAGGGACATGGTCTGACACCACCCACCGGGGACAGAGTCCCTTGGCTTCTTGCCAGGTTCGAACAGGGACTTCTACTTGTTCTACCTGAGTAATCACTACCTCAGCAGTGGGCCAGACCCCACCAGCTAAGTGCACCAGGGACTTGCTTTTTTTTTTTTTTTTCTTCCCCTGGGAACTTTCTACCAGCAGGAATTAGCCCCTTGTGCCTCCACACCTTTGCTCTCAGGAGGGTGGAGCTCACCTGGTGGACAGGGAGGAAGGAAGGTCCCCTCTGAGACACCAGAGGTCAACAGACTGCTTTTCTTCCCAGACCAGCTGGGGAGGCGGAGAGGGGGACGGGCAGGGTGGTCCAGAGAAGCTGCAGGAATTCAAGCCCTGTGGCCAATATTCTAGAATTTTCCAACCACAGAGATAGGTTAAGCAGGAATGTCCTTGTAAATATTACCCTAACTGTACCTGGTTTTGAAAACACAGCAGCACCTTTGAAAAGTGGCTTGGAGGTGGGACACCTGCCTGTACTTTTCTCCAGCGAAGCATGCAATGAAAAGCGTTTTCAGTTTTCTTAACAAAAAAAAACAAAAACAAAAACAAAAACACAAGCTTTTGCTTCCCAGGCACATTTTTACCCAGAGATTCTTTTATACCAAGGACACAGAATACTTTCTACATTCTGCAGAACAGTTGATTCAGTTTTTTTTTTTTTTAATTTTTATGCCACTAGAAAACAAAATGTGAACACAAAACAAACACAAGGAGAAAGTCCCTCATTGCAGAACTACACTGATGTCTTGTCCCCTGAAGGACAGTCTTTCTCGCTTGAGAGAAGATGGATGAAAGGCGGTACTCTGCACACGGCCCGAGTGAGCTCACCCAATCCAACAAAGATGGTGGCGGGAACACAGAGTTGGGGAAATCTATGGGAATTTCCATTGGAAAAACAAAAGCACGTGGTGAACACTCCCAAACTCTGGAACTAAAGAAGCACTCCTGAAGGGTTGAGCTCCCTCTGCATGCTTTGAGCAACCTAAGGCTTGAGGAGTAGGGGGGACTATTCTGTGGCCTTATGTCCCCTCCCCTTCCTCTGTCTACACCACTCAACACCATACCCTGCTCCCTTTGGGAGGGATGGAATCATTGCCCAGGGTAGTATCCAGGATTAAAACCATTGCACTTAAGTAAAAGTTTAATTGATTTGATAAAGTACCTCTGTTGCTATAAACCAGATAGAAATGGATTGATCCTGTTTTATTGTTTTGTTCTGTTTTGTTTTGGAGAAGGGTCAGGGAAGTCGTTTTATCCTTGACGACCTCAGATATGCGAAATCGACCTAACCGAAGTATATTCTGTGGAACATTTCTGTGAGATCTGCAAAATAGAGTATCCTGGTCACATAAGTTCAGGAAATGCTACCAACTCAATGATACTTTTGGGGGTTCATAATGCACAGCGTACATCCAAGGCTCTGAAAAGTCCTGTAGAAAGGAAATTGACTTAACTTTGTTTCCCAAAGATATTTGACCTCAAAATGCTTTTTTTTTTTTCTCTTTCTCCTTTTCTTTTCTTTCTTTCTTTTTTTTTTTTTTTGCATCACACTAACTTCACATCTCCTAGAACCTTTTTGTTCTGTGGAGCACATATCAGGAAATGCTGGACAATGTTTCATTAGCAGAAGCCCTATTTTGGAGGACAGTGTCCCCTGCCTGGAAACAGGGCCCAGACTCCCAATTCCAGGGACAGCTGAGGTCTGTCGCTCTATTCAGTAAAACACATGGCATACAGCTCTGTCCATGGAGGGCACAGTCGCTGTGCCCTTCACAAAGGGGAGAGAGCTTGGACGAAGGGACACAACATTTTATAAAAAGCTTTGGCCGCCCCCTCCCCAGTGCACACCTCACTCACATTCAATAAAATCATGTCCTCAGTGAGATTCAGCAGCTGCTGCTGAGCTGGCTGTGAGCTTTCCAATACAATTCTAATAGTTTCTGTGAATAAATTATTCATTTCTGTTTGTTTAGAATATTCTCACCCCTTTGCTATATACTGCATCAAAAACAAAACAAAAAGCAAAACTTACCCACACCCCATCCCACCCCACCCCCTGTTATTACAACTATAATTATTATTATATACAGGATTTGCTACCAACTCATTCACTAGTTGTAAGAGGGATGTGGCCAAATTTCAACCGAGGCATCGAAATGGCTGGAAAATGAGAAGCATGTGCAGATGGTAATTAGCAAGGAACAGGAAGTAGAATGTTTCCGACCTTCCGCAGGAAAAGGGGCATGGATTACAGTCATGGAAGGCTGTCCTTGCTGCTCATGCATGGTGCTCGCCAAGGTGTGGATGGTCTCGGCCTCCGGAGGACTTGGGAGGGGTATGTGCGTGCGTATGTGTACAGGGGGTCCACCTCTGACCTTCACCAGGGGAGAAATGCCAGACCACTCCAGGTCCCAAATGTACGAGGTCTGCCACAGCTTCTCACTCTTGCACATGGCAAAGAGGAGAGAACACTTCCACGCGGAGGCGTGGGTGCCGGGGCTGACGGGACAGGAAGAGGCATGGGCGAATGATCCCCTTCCCTCCCCGCCAAGGCAGACATCACTCATCAGTGACAGCCCCCCTTCCATGCTGTGCCTGGTGAATCTGTTCTGGGGCTTAAAGGCGGACACTACCAATCCATTGGAGTGGACACATGATGGGAAACACTTTTGTCTTCTCTTGTGTTGGGTGAAGAGCCTGGATTACTCACCGAGTGGCCTGTTCTAAGTGTGTGGTTTTCAAATTTGGGCCAGAGAAAAACACAAATCTGTAGGGGTCATGGGCCTTCTGGGGTTGTTCAAAATGGTCCAAACCTCATGTAACGTCCATGAATATGAGGGGTTTGCTAATTGTCGAGCTGGAAACTGTGTCCACATAAAGCTTCTTGAGGGCCGAGACCATTGGTTTTGTTCCATGCTCTATCCGCAGGGCCTACAATTAGGCCCAGCACATAGTAGTTGCTCAATAAATACTTGTTGACTATAAAGTAACAGCCACTTCACTATTACAACTGGCACTGCCAGTTAAAAATTTCTGTAGAAAAGCCTATTTTATCAGACTGCTAATTCTGGTGGAAAAGAAAAAAAAAAAAAAACTACACTGAGCTCTTCTCCTTGGGTTAAAAAAAAGAAAAAATCAAATTTTCTTTTTTTTTCTTAGCGCAACAGACTCTTGGGTTGCTTGGAATCTGTTTGGAATCAGTCCCTTGCAAAGGTGCCTTTTTCTACTTATTTCTCACCGATTTCCAAGAAGGGTGGTATCAACGGACATCACAAGGGTCAACACACAGTTAACTCTGTGAGCGAGGAGAACATTCAACACACAGTTAACTCTGTGAGCGAGGAGAACATTCATGCCCCAGAATGAGCTTGTAGCAAGCACAGAACAAAAACACGCACTTCTTCTGCAAAGACATCAGGATCTTGCTGCCACAGAAAGAAATCTACACAGAGACCATGTTTAAATAACGATAAATAATATTAATTAGAATTTCTGGGACGCACAATCCGTGGAATTCACCAGAGCACAAGGAAACCTCTGAGGCAGTGTTGCAGGTATTCACGTCTAAGCACAAGGACACCCATCCTATTCCCCCGCAAAGACAGCCGTCCTTCCCTACTAAGGATTTTAAATAATTCTCAACCATGCTGCTCGCAGCATCATTCCCCAAAGAAATATTACTTTACAAAATAACCCAATATCCATATAATTTCTTTTGACAAATAAAAATCTTAAATTAAAAAGCACGATTCTCTCCCCTCTCCCCACGCCCCCTTTATTCCAGCTTCAGGTAGCTTGGCACTGAGTAATTGAACATTAAAAAATCGAGTTTGTAGACTTCGTACAGCTGCGTCTGGTGCTCCGAGCTGATGTTCTGGAAGAACTCTGTGGTCATCTCGTCAGTAGTTCTCGTAGACTTGGCGTAGGTGGGGAACTTCAGGTAGCTGCCCACGCCCGCCAGCCGCAGGACGTAGTTGGAGTCGTCCTCCAGCGTCTCGTACTTGCCCACGAGGTCGTAGTGGATGTGGCACGGGTGGCAGAGCGAGTGCACCGTCTGCCAGTGCTCGTTGAAGGGCTCCTCGCGCTGCGTGTGCGGGTCGACGAGGTAGGCCACGAACTCCTCGAAGCGCACGTCGTCCCCCCTGCGCAGCGCCTCCTGCGTGGCGTTCTTGCGCTGCCGCCGGATGATCTTGGTGCCGTAGCGCTTGTGGAAGGACGTGTTGTACTTCTGCGTGAACTTGTTGCGGTAGGCCGACACCAGGCGCTCGAAGGGCTCGCGCACGAACAGGAACTTCATGTAGCTTTTCAAGCGGTGGTTGATTTCCGGGATGCTGTACTGGTTCAGGGTCTTGAGGTTGGCCGCCACGTGCGCCTCGCTGGCCGGGATCTCCATGGGGTCGCTGTACTTGCCCCGCCCGGTGAGCACCATCATGAGCCGCTTCCAGTTGGTGCACGCCACCTTGGGCACGTAGCAGTAGATGAGCTCGTGGTCCTCGTCCACCACCAGGTGCTTCAGGTCGCCGGGGGTCAGCACCCGCCGCTTGCGGCTCAGGGCGCTGTTGGCGCGACAGGTGTCCGTGACCTGGTCGCGCCTCATCTGGTGCAGGACGGCGGTGTTCGAGAGCTCCAGCTGCAGAGGGGACACGAGAGGAACACGGATTCAGGGCGGGCGCGGGGGATGGGCCCCTGGGCCGCGTCCGCAACCACGGCGGCAGCGCGGTGCCCCCCACCCCCACCCCGGGCAGCGCCAGCCCACGACCGAAGTGGCGGGTCCTCCTTCCTAATTCTCCGCCCCAGCTGCCTCGACTCTTTGGGTTCTTTGTTCCACCGTGTTCCCGTTGTGGAGTCATAGTAATGATCAAGTCTGTAGCTTACGCACCACCCTCTAACTGCCTGGCATTTTACTAGTGGGCTTCGCGTCGGCTGTTTTTCTTCTCCCTGTACAACCATCTAGAAACGGGGTTGATTTAACAGTATCAAGGACCCGCCCCCGTTGCCAGGAAGCCTGCTGCCAGGCACTGGGGATGCGGCCACAAAAGATACAAGGAGGTAACTGCCCTTATGGAGCTGACCGGCTAGCTGTTAAGAAAGAGGGAACTGAGGCTCAGAGAGGTTAAGTCACCAGCTTGAGATCACACAGTGAGCAACCGACTCCGTATTCAAACTCGGGTCCTCCTGGTAACCAAGGCCGCCCACTTTGCCCTCTACCCTGAGGTCCAGCACTCCCATCTTCTTGATTGAAGGATGGGGACTCTGGCATTTGATCGATCTACTTTAAAGCAAGGGGATCCAATTTCTCTACAAGCCTATCACTGTGAACATCTGTTGCCTTGTGCGTCTTCTGGTGCCAGTGCCTTGATGTTCCCCTGGGAACCCACTTTCTTCCATTCCCAGTTAGTTCCTTTTCCCTCTCAAGCAGCTGTGCTGTGAGAATGGCAGCCTGGAGCTTGGGGACAGGGAGGAAGGCCACCATGCAGGGAGAGCTAGACTGGGAAGGGAGGGTACAAAGAGATGAGAAGACAGAGGCACGTGCTCCCCGTGACGTCACCTCAATACCTGGGTCCACACATTGCTGAGACCAGACCCCTCAACTCCTGGACTTTTGTGACCTCAGTCGGTACATTTGCTTTGGTGCATAAAGCAGTGAGAGTCTGGATTCTATCGTTTCAAACCCAAATATATGGGTATTGGCATTTACTACCCTTTTATTACCCTCAAGCTTTTCTTCTCTGCCATATTCATCCACTGATGCATCCTTTCAAACATCTGTCCAGACCTCACAGCGTACAGCACTCAGCTCAGCACCCCTGGGAGACAGAACATTCTCCTAAAGGGCTTACAGTCAAGGAGGATCAGACCAGAGAGAGCTGGCGGCCTCAGAAGGGCCCAAAGGGAAGACGTGTGTGTGCTCCTCTAAATTCTAGAAACAAAAGTTTCTCCTCACAGGCCATATCCTGGGAGCCAGTCCTTAGAGTCCACCTGGAGTAGGAAACGGCACAGCTCACCGCCCTGGTGTGCTGACAACCCTACTGTTGTTGCTTCAGGCCATGCCTCCATCTACCCTCCTGAATGCGCAAAGTGGCTCTTCCTTTAAGTATCAAGGACCTTGATATTAATTATGGTTCAAGCTATAGAGAAACTGGCGCACCACAGCTATGGAATAGCCGGTCTGGCGCTGCAGAGGACATGGTGTCCTGGTTGCCTTCCTGCCCCAAGAACACGGAGCCCGTCCACGCGCTGGTCTTTGACGTCCTCCATGGTCCCGCACCAACCTACCTTTCCAGTCCCGTTCCTACTCCTCCCCTGTTCAGAACTAAAGGGAGCTCCAGAGAAATCAATGATTCACTCTTTTCCCTTTGTTCTTTAATTAAAAAAATTTAAATCCCAATGTAATTAACATACAGCGGTATATTACAATATATATATATATATACCGTGGTGTATACAATATACCTTGTGCCGCATCTGGTGCAGGATATACAATATATTGATTTGTTTCAGATACACAGTTGTATTCAGTTGTATTCAGTATTGATTGTATTCAGTTGTATTCAGTATTGATTCAGTAATTCTATACATTACTCAGTGCTCATCATAAGCGTACCCTTGATCCCCTTCACCTATTTTACTCCCCACACTCCTCCCCTCTGGTAACCACCAGTTCTCTATATTTAGGAGTGTGTTCACCTCTTTCTTGTTTTGTTTCTTAAATCCCACATATGGGTGAAATCATATGGTATTTGTCTTTCTCTGACTTTTTTTTTTTTAAAGATTTTATTTATTTATTTGAGACAGAATGAGAGAGAGAGAAAGAGCACATGAGAGGGGGGAGGGTCAGAGGGAGAAGCAGGCTCCCCGCCGAGCAGGGAGCCCGATGCGGGACTCGATCCAGGGACTCCAGGATCATGACCTGAGCCGAAGGCAATTGCTTAACCAACTGAGCCACCCAGGCGCCCCTTTCTCTGACTTCTTTCACTTAGCATAATACCCAGTAGATCCAGCCGTGTTGTTGCAAATGGCGATATTTTATCCTTGAAAAATTCCATTGTGCGTGCGTGTGTGTGTGTATCAAACACATCTTCTTTATCCATTCGTCTATCTTTAGACACTTAGGCTGTTTCCATATCTTGGCTATTGTAAATAATGCTGCAATAAACATAGGGGTGCATGTATCTTTTTGAACTAGTGTTTTCATATTCTTTGGGTAAATACCCAGTAGTGCAATTACCAGATCATATGGTAACTCTGTTTTTAATATTTTGAGTGACTTCCACACTGTTTTCCACAATGGCTGCACCACTTTGCATTCCCACCAACAGTGCACGAGGGTTCCTTTTTCTCCACATCCTCGCCAACACTTGTTTCTTGTGCTTTTAGCAATTGACAGGTGTGAGGTGAAATGTCACTGTGGTTTTGATTTGTATTTCCCAGATGGTGAATGATGTTGAGCGTCTTTTCAAATGTCTGTTGGCCATCTGTTTGTCTTCTTTGGAGAAATGTCTGTTTATGTCTCCTGTCCATTTTTAAGTGGATTATTTGGTTTTTGTGGTGGTGTTTTATAGAAATTCTTCATGTATTTTGGATATTAACCCCTTATCGGATGTATCATTTGCAAATATCTTCTCCCATTCAGTAGGTTGTCTTTTAGTTTTGTTGTTTCCTTTGCTTACATAGCTTTTTTTTTTAAATTTTATTTTATTATGTTATGTTAGTCGCCATCACCAGTTTTCGATGCTGTGATCCACGATTCATTGTTTTCGTATAATACCCAGTGCTCCATGCAGTATGTGTCCTCCTTAATCCCCATCACTGGGCTAACCCATCCCCCCACCCCCTCCCCTCTAGAACCTTCAGTTTTTTTCTGAGTCCGTAGTCTCGCATGGTTCATCTCTTCTTCCGATTTCCGCCCCCTTCATTTTTCCCTTCCTTCTCCTAATATCCTCCATGCTATTCCTTATGTTCCACAAATAACTGAAACCATATGATAATTGACTTTCTCTGCTTGACTTATTTCACTTAGCATAATCTCCTCTAGTCCCATCCATGCTGATGTAAAGTTGGGTATTTATTTCTGATGGCTGAGTAATATTCCATTGTATATATGGACCACATCTTGTTTATCCATTCATCTGTTGAAGAGCATCTCGGCTCTTTCCACAGTTTGGCTATTGTGGACATTACTGCTATGAACATTGGGGTGCATGTGGCCCTTCTTTTCACTACATCTGTGTCAGAGCTTTTTCTTTTTTGCTGTAGTCCCAAAAGTATATTTTTGCTTTGCTTTCCCTTGCCTGAGGAGACATATCTAGAAAAAAAGTTACTACAGCTGATGTCAGAGAAATTACTGCCTGTGCTCTCTTCTAGGATTGTTATGGTTTCAGGTCTCACATTTAGGTCTTTCATCCATACTGAGTTTATTTTTGTGTATGGTGGGAGAAAGTGGTCCAGTTTCATTCTTTTGCATGTAGCTGTCCAGTTTTCCCAACACCATTTGTTGAAGAGACTGTCCTTCCCATTGCATATTCTGGCCTCCTTTGTCATAGACTAATTGAGCATATAATCATGGGCTCTCTATGTGTCTATTTTTGTGCCAGCTTTGATTATTACAGCTTTGTAGTATATCTTGAAATCTGGGATTCTGAAGCCTCCAGTTTTGTTCTTTTTCAAGATTGCTTTGGCTACTCAGGGTCTTTTGTGGTTCCATACACACTTTAGGATTGTTTGTTCTAGTTCTGTGAAAAAGTCTGTTGGTATTTTGATAGGGATTGTATTATATCTGTAGATTGCTTTGGGTAGTATGGACATTAACAATATCTGTTCTCCTAATCCCCAAGCATGAAATATCTTTCCAGTTGTTTGTCATATTTAATTTCTTTCATCAGTGTTTTATAGTTTTCAGAGTACAGGTCTTTCACTTCTTTGGTTAGGTTTATTCCTAGGTATTTTACTCTTTTTGGTGCAGTAGTAAATAGGATTGGTGTCTTAATTTCTCTTTCTGCCGCTTCATTATTAGCGTATAGAAATGCAACAGATTTCTGTATATTGATTTTATATCCTAAAACTTTACTGAATTTGTCTATCAGTTCCAGTAGTTTTTTGGTGGAGTCTTAAGGGTTTTCTATATATAGTATCATGTCATCTGCAAATAGTGACAGGTTTACTACTTCTTTACTAATGTGGATGCCTTTTATTTCCTTCTCTTGTCTGATTGCTGTGGCTGACACTTCCAGTAGTATGTTGAATCAAAGTGGTGAGAGTGGGCATCCTTGTCTTGTTCCTGATCTTAGGGGAAAAGCTCTGAGTTTTTCACCACTGAGTATGTTAGCTGTGGGTTTGTCATATACGGCCTTTAGTATGTTGAGATATATTCCTTCTAAACCTACTTTATTGGGGTTTTTATCATGAATGGATGTTGTACTTTGTCAAATGCTTTTTCTACATCTATGGAAACGATCATATATGGTTCTTATCCTTTCTATTAAACTGATGTGATGTATTATGTTGATTGATTTGCAAATATTGAATCACCCTTGCATCCTGGGAATAAATCCCATTTGATTGTGGTGAATTATTTTTTTTAATGTATTGTTGGATTTGGTTTGCTAGTATTTTGTTGAGGATTTTTGCATCTATGTTCATCAGAGATATTGGCCTGTAGTTCTCTATTTTTGTGTCTTTTTCTGGTTTTGGTTCAAAGAATCCCCTTTAACATTTCTTGTAAGGCTGGTTTAGTGGTGATGAATTTCTTTAACTTTTGTTTGGGAAACTCTTTACCTCTCCCTCTAGTCTCATGATAACCTTGCTGGGTAGAGTGTTCTTGGATGTAGTTTTTTCTTTCAGCATGTTGAATATATCATGTGACTCCCTTCTGGCCTGCAAAGTTTCTGCTGAAAAAAAAATATCAGCCTTATGAGGTTTTCCTTCTCTGTAACTGCTTTCTTTTCTCTTGCTGCTTTGAACATTCTCTCTTTATCACTACTTTTTGCCATTTTAATTACTATGTGTCTTGGTGTGGACCTCCTTGGGTTGATTTTGTTGAGATGGATCTCTGTGCCTCTTGAATCTGGATATCTGTTTCCTTCCCCAGATTAGGGAAGTTTTCAGCTATTATTTCTTCAGATAAATATTCTGACCCCCTTTTTCCCTCTTCTGGGATTCCTATAATGCAAATGTTATGCTGGATTGTATCACTGAGTTCCCTTAACCCATTCTCACTTTCTATTCTTCTTTTCTCTTTCTCCTGTTCAGCTTGACTGCTTTCCCTTATTCTGTCTCCTCCAGCTTGCTGATCTGTTCTTCTGCTTCCTCTAGTCTGCATTTATTCCCTTTAGTGTATTTTTAATCTTAGTCATTGTATTCTTCATTTTCTCTTTGTTGAGAGTCTGAGATCCTCCACTCTTAAGTCCAGTGAGTTTCTTTATGACCATTAAATTCTCTACCAGCCATATGACTGATCTCCGTTTTGTTTAGCTCTCTTGCTGTGATTTTTGTCCTGTTCTTTCATGTGGGACACATTCCTCTGTCTCCTCATTTTGTCTAACTCTCTGTGGCTGTTTCTATGGATTAGGAAAATCTCTTGCTCTCGAAAGTAGTGGCCTTATGAAGAAGAGGTCCTGTAGTGCCCTGCAGTGCGATGCTCCCTGTTCACCAGACCCTGGCACTTCGGGCGGGGGTGGGGGGTCTCCTGTGTGTACTGCACATGCCTTACTATTGTGGCTGAGCCACTTTGCCTCCAGTGCATTCATCTGCAATGGCTCTCTTGATCTGCTGTGGGCAGGGTTTGGTCCCTGTGGTGGTAGTGGGCCAGTCTGGGGCTGCCTTGGGCGTGAGCTGGGTCAGACCAGGCATTTGCCGGAGTTCCAGTAGCACCAAACTGCAGGGACTCTCCTTGTGTTGTCCCTTGAGAAGCGTTCGTTGGTGGGCAAAGCCTGTGGACCAATGTTGCTCCCCCCCCCCCCCCCCCCCCCCCCCGCCCATTGCTGGGGCTGCAGTCAGACTGGCACGTGTGGTTATCATCTCCTCGCCACAGGGAAGGAGGCACTTTGGAGCGATGCTGGTTCCTGTCGGGGCTGCTTGCACACTGCCAGGCTTGTGGCACCACTGTGGATGGACTCCTGCTGATGCTGGGTTGGACAGGACAGGCCAGCAGGAGAACGTGGGGCTGGGGCACTGTTAGCAAGCTACGTCGAGAGTGTTCATGCTTCACTGGTTCCTGCAGATGTCCATGCATCTAAGCCAGGGGGCAGGGAGGGAAATAGTGCCTGCCAGCTCTTTTGTTTTTGGAGAAGTCTCCTAAAGATCCCTGCCTCTCCAGCACACACCCTGAGATTACTAAACATATTTGTATATTTACTGCCTTCCTGTATACCCCAGGTGTTTTTTAAAGCTGCTGGTTCTATGCTATATCTCAGCAGGGTTGTTTGTTATATGTCTCTTTAAGGGGTTGGGGAGGCCTCAGTTTCTTATCACCCTCTGGCTCTCCTAGAGCTGAGCCTGCTATTTTTTAAAGTTCTAAGTGTTAAGCCCCAATGATTGTAAGAACTCATGGAGCTAAGTCCCTCTGGTTTTCAAAGTCAAATGTTATTGGGGTTTGTCTTCCCAATGCAGGTCCCCTGTGCCTGGGGAGCCCGTGTGGGGTCTGCTCCTCTCCCTTTTCTGTGTTTGCAGTGTCCTTCCCTCCCATGGACAGTGTCCCAGATCAATTTGGTTCCTGACCATATCTCCGCCCTTCCCACCATTTTTGATGTGGCCTCTTTTCTACCTTTAGCTGTGGGGAGTCTGTTCTGCCAATCTTTGGGTCATTTTCTGGGTTATTTACACTGACTGTGGGTGTCATCTAGGTATATCCGTGGGACAAGGTGAGCCTAAGATCCCTATCACCACTTGAAATTTCCACACTCAAGGGAATGAAGCAAACCAAGACCATGCTAATTCTAATGAGAATTCCATGTGTGAAGAGTAAGGAGATTCTCTCACTACTTTTAGCCTCACAAACTACCAGAAAGAGCAGAGGGATCATTAGTGCTCTCCTGATAGACATTCCCCTTTGCGATGCTACACTGTCACTCTTCCCATCAAGAAGCAGAGTCTCCTCCTCCAGCTCCATGACTCCACCCCACTGGGAGTTGCTGACTAGTCGAATGTGGTGGAAGCAATGATGAGCAAGGTCTGGGGCCAGGTATGAAACTTTGTAGTTCCTACACTTTGTTCTCCTGAAGGGCTGCCTTTCATAGCACAATGGCATAAGGTTCTCCCTGTCCAACAGAAGTGCCATTTAGTGTGGACTTTGTCTTCCCATGGCTGTGTCTTCAGTGCTTAAAAAAGTGCCACTCACATAGCAGATGCTCAATAATCTCTTTAGGGAAATGTGATATGAAAGCAGGAAGGTCCCTGTGTAGCAAATGAAACTTCCCAAATGTTCATGGATGCCAGAACATTCCTTAATAAAGGTTGTACTAGGATGAATACTGTCCCCCCCCCCCCCCCCCCCCCGCAAAATTCATGTTCACCTGGAACCTCAGAATGGGACCTTACTTGGAAATAGGTATTTTACAGATGCAATTAGTTGAGGTCATATATTAGGGTGGGCTCTAATCCAAAGATTGGTGTCCTAATTAGAAGAGAAAACAGAGACTCTGAGACAGAGAGAAGGCCATGTGATGACAGAGGTAGAGGTTGGAGTGATGCATCTACCAACTACAAGATGCCAAAGACTGTCAGCACCATCCAAAAGCCGGCAAGAGGCAAGAAGGGTCTACCCGGTAGCCCTAGGAGATGAATACAAGAACCAAGGCTTCAGTCAATAACTTTGAGCAAATTGATACAGAGTATTAATGTATAAGAGAAGATTAGCATTATGTAAGAGGATAGTTTTACATAGCAAAATAAGGAAAGGGCCTTAGAGCACTAATAAGAGAGAGGATGAGATTTGAAAATAGACGATCTGGGCTTGATCTCCTTTGGGCAAGACCATTAACCTTCTGAGCCTCTGTTCTCTAGGCTGCAAAATGGGGATACTACCACCTCCTCTGCAGGGATGTCAGTTAAATCAATCAAATCAGGTATGGGTTCAGCATTTGGAAAATAAGATCAAGTCTAGTGCAGGATTTGGACAAGGTATGGTACGAGGAGGGCAGTTAATATGTAGGCGTTTTTGTTTTTTTTTTTATGAAAGAAGAAAAAGAAACCCAAAAGAGAGGGCCAGGAATCCCAAAGATAATTTTCACCAGCCCTATAATTTTGTTGCAGGCAGTTCTAAGTCATGGAAGTCAATTAATATTTTGAATATGAAAAGTCCTGACCTGCATTTCCTGACTTTTAAAAAAAATTTTTATTTAAGTTCAATTTAGTTAACATAGTTTCAGAGGTAGAGTTTAGTGATTCGTCAGTTGCATGTAACACCCAGTGCTCATCACATCATGTGCCCTCCTTAATGCCCATCATCAGGTTACCCCATCCCCCCCCAACCACCTCCCCTCCAGCAACCCTCGGTTTGTTTCCCATTTCCTAACTTCTTAGCAGATAGTATTCATCACCTTAAGAGGAGCATTCATACCATTCAAATAACAACAACAACAACAAACTATCCAAAAGGAAATGGAAGGACTAGGAAGGAGAAAAGACCCATCAGTTTTGCCTGTTCAAATCTCTTTAGACTCTTTTGAAGGCAATAAATCACTAAATGAGCAGAGAAACCAAGGGATCTCCCCCAGTTTTTTTTTTCCCTAGCTCTTTTCAGTTGTAGACAATTCTCTGGCCCCCTGAATCTCCAGGGAGGTAGCATGTCAGTTAATATCGCATTCAGGACCACAAAGCCATGAGAAATGGAAACGATACCAAGGTGTCATTTTACGTCCAGTTGCAGAGACAAAATTAACTCAATGGGGCTTTGAAATGTGGTATTTGAGGTTTCTTTCTCTTTCCATTTCCTTTTCCTCCATGACAGTTTAGGTGACAAATGGTGCACTTGCTGCAACGAGGTATGGCCAGTGCCCCTCGGGAGGGTTTGGGGCACAGGTCAAGAGACTAAGCACATTCTCAAATGTAAGTCATATCCAGTCTCCCTTGCAGGGGAAGAAATTCACCTGGCCCTCTAGTGTTCAATTTTTTCAAATTTCAATTCAAATTTCAATTTCAAATTGTTTGTTTTTTTACCTTACAATAATTTTAGGGGCCCCTGGGTGGCTCAGTCAGTTAAGCATCTGACTCTTGATTTCAGCTCAGGTCATGACCTCAGGGTGGTGAGATCTCAGTGGGGAGTCTGCTTCTCTCCTTCTCCCTCTCCCTCTGCCCCATCATGGCCAAGATGATGCAGGAGAGATTCCTGATGGCAGCCCGGCCAGTTCCAGATCTCTCCATGCTTATTAGGACCAACAGCATGTGAGAAATTGTGATCAGGTAGATGGTGACTTCTAACCTTAAAAAATGCAAATCTG
The DNA here is from genome assembly GCF_011800145.1 of Mirounga leonina. NCBI lineage: Eukaryota > Metazoa > Chordata > Mammalia > Carnivora > Phocidae > Mirounga > Mirounga leonina. Next base: position 13,958,617 of record NW_023270739.1, read on the forward strand.
GTCAGGTCACTTCCACACTTGCCTCCAAGCAGGGGGCAGCTAACAGGTTCCCTGAGTATCAGTTAGGGAACTCTCCAAGGGGAAGACAAGGGACTGATGAGGACTCACTGATGAAGAACAGTTTGGTCCTTCGTCACTGAAAGAGAACATCTGTCTTTATCAGGGGATCTGATAATTGTCTGAGCGGGGAGATCAGTCTCTTTCCTCTTTCACTCCCTTTCTCTCTCCACTTCTTTAAGAGAACACAACAAAGGACAACATTGAAAGAGGAAAAAGCAAATATGCTAACTATGAGGGCCATGATTAAGAACCTCATTTAGTTGTGGGCTTCCTAGTAGCAGGGACAAAACGGAAATGTGATTAAATCTCCTTGCTTTTGTTCTGAGTCATTCCAGTTACTTGGAGTGGAAAATGTACCAGATTTTAAAGGACTCAAATTTCAGTGGAGGAGGGAGATTCTTGGAATCAGTTGGCTCATGCCGGAGTATTCGGAGGGCCACTTTCTTCTACTGACAGAATGCTAGTATTACCACTCTACACCTTAGAATCAGCCCTCCTCTGACCTCATTTATACTTTTGGGAGATCAAAGGAAGAGGAAGGGAGTCTGGGCTGAGAGCGGAGGCGGGTCTAGGAGCACCTCATGCCTATCAACGGCTTCAGAATTTGCAGGACACTTTAACGTACACCGTCCCATTTAAGGAACACACTGGAACTTCTCTAGAGCCTAGTAAAAGAGGTTTATATTTTGGCAGACTAGCTGTACTTCCAATCATGTGACATCTTTTGGGGGGGCTACCACCACGTATTGAGAACACTCATGTTAGTGGTTCCCAACCTTTAGCATGCATGGGAGTCACCTGGAGGTGACTGTTAAAACACAGTTTGCTGGGCTGCACCTCCAGTTTCTGATTCAGTAGATCAGGGACAGGGCCTGAGACTGCATTTCTAGCAAGTTCCCAGGCATGTTAGTTTGCTCGGGCTGCCACAACAAAATACCCGAGACTGGGTGGCTTAATTAAGAAATTAATTAAGAAAATTTCTCACAGTTTTGGGAGGCAGGGGTGATTTCCTCTGAGGTCTCCCTTTTTGGCTTGCAGACCTTCTCGCTGCCTCCTCACGTGGATGCCCTCTGTGCGCGTTTGCCTCTGGTGTCCCTTCCTCGTCTTGTGAGGACACCAGTTCTATTGGATTAGAACCCACCCTAATGGCCTCATTTTAATATAATCACCTCTTTAAAGGCCCTCGCTTCAAACACGGTTACATTCTGATTTCAACATGTGAATTTGGGGTGGGGTGGGGTGGGGGACACCAGCCCATAACACAGGTGCTGCTGATGCTGCTGGTCCAGGGACCACACTTTGAGAACCATAGGGTTCTATTATGAGGAACTCACCAACTCACAGCTACCCTCAAACTCAGGACACAGATCCCAGGTTCCTCGTCTGCTGCCAAGAGGCTCCTGGACCCACCTCCGCTCTCAGCCCGGACCGCCTTCATCTTCCTTTGATCTCCCAAAAGTATAAATTAGGTCAGAGGAGGGCTGATTCTAAGAAGTCGTGAACATGGCTAGTGGCTCTGGGCTGTGTCCTGCATTCTCATTTAGATGTCTATTTTTAATGTGGACGGTTAAAAAAGGCATCTATAATTAGTTTAAGTACCAAATTGAGGGACTGTTTGAAAAAGTCTTTAAAACTTCACGATGTTTCATCTTAAAAGAAAGAAAAACTGGTTTCTTTTAAATTAAAACATCTTCCGTGGTGTTTACAATTTCTTTCAGACACAAGAACCCAACGGGAAGGAGCAGCTGTTCCGTTTTGCTGCCCTGGTGGGGAAGACGCAGAGAAACGGAAACCCGGAGGAAAAGGTAAATTCGCAGGCCTCAGGTGAGGGGGGTCTGGTGCAATCCGCCATTAACAACTGTTAGCTTGGGCCTGGGCTCAGTTTCTCCACTTGAAAATCCTAATACAAGACCCCTCCCGACAACTCGGCTGCACCTGCCATCATCCTGCCGAGTTGAGAACCGGAGGAGAGAGAAACCCAATGATCTGATTCCCTGTGATTCTACCACATTTCTTTCTGGCAGAGAAATTCCTGAACGTTGCTCACAAAAAGGGCTCGTCTGCAGGGATCACTGAAGGATCCACATCCACAGCGAACGAGGGGTGCACACAGATCCTAGCGACCATTTGTGGAGCATTTACTATATGCCACGCACCATTAATCCTCACGCTCTAGCAGATAGGTATCCTCCTAGTCCCAACTTATGGATGGAGGAAACTGAGGCACAGGGGGAAGAAGTCACTTGCTCAAGATCAGGGAGCTAGGAACTGGGGCTGTGCTCTGAGACTTTGCACTGTGTGGCCTCCCAGGGTCCACACATCCCCCATTGGAGTTACCATCTCGAGGGTAGAGATGCTGGAGCTAAGGGTCTCTCCCCTGACAGCTCACTGGGATCACAGCAGGGGTTCTAAACACCTCTGAGTCCTGCCCCCCGCACCCCAAGATCTGATGTAATTGCTCTGAGTGCGGCCAGCTCCCAGGGCATTCTAAAGCTGCCCGGGGCTGGGGGGTGTGGGGGGGGCATTGCCCTGTAGGCTCCAATGCCACCAGCTATAAATTAATGCACGTATGGGACCCAAGCAATGCCTCAGCGTGATCCTGGGCAAAATACATTTTCCTAGTCCTCGGATTTAAGGTTAAGGGGCTTACTGTTCATTCAGCAGGGCCAGAGGTCAAAGGTCTAGAAGGCCACAGTTCTCAAACATGTTTGGATGCATCCTTAGAATGCCACTTAGCATTCCACTAGGAATTATACAATGCTTAAACGCTTTTATGTTTAGAAAAGAAAGGAGAGAAATACTGAACCTCTAAAGAAACAATCTGGTCTGAATCTGTCACAAAACCTAAAGGGTTTAACGGTGCCAGGAAATCGGTTGCTTAGGATTTGTCCTTGTCACTGAGGAAGCACAGGATTTTTGATTACAAAGACTCAAGGTCTGTAGGAGATTTTCCTACCTTTCCGATGCAGAAGGAAGAGGTGCACAGATGGGAAGCCTTTTGAGCTCTGGCAGATAAGGTAGAAGTGCAGGAGACCCTGGGTGCCCGAGGGCCCAGTACTCACCTCCAGAAGCAGAAGCCCAGCCAGGCTCAGTTGACAAGGCCACAGGGAGCTAAGGGCTCTGAGGGGATTTTAACCTCCAGGGCTTGGTGGGCAGAAACAAGCAAGCAGAGGTTTCAGGCTAATGGTTAAATTACTTGTTTTGTAGGCAGGGTTTAAATTTGTGACCCGGATTAGGGTCACAAACTCAAAATGCCCCCCAGAGCCAGCCAGAAGTCCCTGGGCCGCTGAAAGTAAGTGATGCCTCTTAAATCTGGCTCCTGTTGCCAGGAGGGAATGGGAACCTGGTCTTTCAAGATGTTTCCATTTCTCAAGAAGAGCCAGAAAACCAGATTTTATGTGAAATCTTGGCATTCTTAAATGTTAGCTACAATGAAAAAAATTCTCTTAATACGTGGGCCAAACCATGCTTGTTTGGGCTGGGTTTGTTACGGGCCACCAGCTGGCGCCCTCAGCCAGGCATCTGGGGACGCTAGGGCTCGTAAGGAGGTGAGGTGCCCTTCTTGGGGCAGGCTGTTCGAGGCAGCACCCCCCTTGCCCCAGCGGCTCCAGCTCAGTTAACGGAACCTGGAAGCAGGTGAGGTGGGGGAGAAAGCCCAAGTGGAAGCGGCCGGACTGCAGGCATCCCAGAGAGCAATTAGGAAAGTTCCCAATCAGAAGAGTTGTTAAGAGAAACCACTGGAACCCTCAGCTCTCCCGTCCCCTTTCCCGGTTAGTGCTCACCCACATCCTTCGGATGCTCTTATCCCAGGGTCCTTATTCGGTGTGGCTCTCCCTTCCAGAAGGCAAGCTCTGGGAGGCCGGGTAGCTTTCACTTTTTTTTGTTTACTCCTGTATCCCCAAGCGCCTGGCCCGTACCGGACACTCAAAGCTGTGTCGAATGAATGACGTGGGGATGGCAGGGACTTTAAAGGCCACAGAATGGCTGATGCAGCTGCAGGGGCTTCCTGGTGCCTAAACCTGCAGCCCCACCTCATCTTCCCACAGAGATTTCTGGCACAGACCCTGCAGCTACAGCGCTGGGACTCTGGGCGCTGGCTGGAAACACTGCGGAGAGCTGCGACAGCCTTTGCGAGCGGCTCTTTCCACCCATCTGGGGAGGCCAGGAAGCAGGACGAGGGAAATCGTGCCAGAGGCTGCTGGAGCCAAGGGCTGCCCTGGGAAGGCCTGGCCTGGGGCGCGTGCTGCTAGGGCCCCCTTTCAGCCAGGCCAGGTGCGGCTGCAGGGGCTGCATTTCCGGTTTAGATCAGCTGTTTGGGCTTCCGGAGGCCCGGGCAGGGTGCGGAGGGGCGCAGGAATAGGGATGGGGCTGCTGCCAAGCTGGACCGGCTTCCCATGAATGGTAGCCAGGAACAGGGACAATGGTGAAGGGACGTGGCCCCCACCCGGCTTGGGAGGCTGGGTTTCCTGGGAAATCAGAAGTCAGCGGGCACGTGTAATGTGCACCTGCCAACGGACGCTTTGGGGCCCTCGGAAGTCACTGCTGGCCGGGGGGAGCAGGGAGGAAGCTTCCAAGGCACAGCTTCGAATGGCTCGAACGGTCTCCCAGCCAAGGTGCTGACAGCAGTCCTCCCAGAGGGGCCTCCCAGGGGGCGACGTTCTTCCAGGGCAGGGGCCTGGGAAGCCCCAGCTTCTCTTTCTGGTCTCTCCCTCCTTGGACCAACTGGCTTCACTGGTTCCCTTCCTAGACTCACCAGAATGTTCAACTACTCCTGTTTTGCCCAAATCACTCGATTCCTTCAGGTCTTGGTTTTCCCATCTATAAAACGGGGACAATCGTGGCTACGTCTCAGAGTGGTTCTAAGGATTCAGTGAGTGCCCACACAGAAAGCACCTGGCATGGGGCCACGCACAGAGCAGGCCCTCGGTCAACAGCCCTGTGCTTTATCATTATAACATATCCTATCACAGAGGGTTGCTTCCTAAGTGGCCAGCAGGACGGCGAGCCTATCACTCTTAACAGCAGCTCTTAATCCTTAGTGTACGTAAGGGCCATGGGGGGGGGGGGGTCCATGGTGGTCCTGAGAGATTCTGACTCAGAGGGTAGGGCTGTCCTGGTGTGCCCGCCCTTGACCGTCGTCCTGTGGGAATTCGATAAGCCACATCCAAGGACGGCGGTCCTGCGTTCCGTTTTGAGCACTGCCGACTGAGCGTTGCTTTTATGCGAGTGGGTTCCACACATTAGTCATCTGAGCAAAAGAGCGGGCTCACGGCCGTTCAGTGTCGCGGACACAGGACCTGGACAGCCGCCCATGGAGGCACCTTGGGTTGGCAGCTGGTAAGCAAACTGCAGGTCTGAAGAGGAATTGCCTCGCTAGACAGAGATCCCCTGTCAGTATGTACTAACAGACTACAGTATGCTTGGGATTGCAGAGGAAGTGAACTCTGGATTGACAGACACCCAACAAGGCTGATGTATTTCCCAATCAAGTAGCACGGTTCAACAATATCCCAGTTCCTCGTTGTGGAAAAGGTATGCACGAGCCACTCGGTGGGGCCTTCATGTCTGCATGTTGTCTGTCTCCTGGAGACGGGAAGGCTGGCCTTCCCCAAAGTGGGGAGGTTGAGCCAGCGCTGCAGAGGGGCCCCCAGAGCCCTCCTCCCCTCCACAGTCACCAACAGACCTGGGGCCCCCGAGGAGCTGCTTCCATCACCCTCACCTGGTCCCCTTAGCTTCAAGCTGCTCCATCCTAATCACAGTCACAGTGCCCCGAACGACGTGAGTTCAACTTTGCCCCCTCCCAGGGCGCTGGCACAGCCCCTGGCTAACTGGGTATCCCAAGTGCCACTCAGTGCCCAACACGTGCAGGACTTAGAGACGGTGAGTTTTGTGCTAACACCTTAAAGCCTTTCCAGTACTAAGATTTTCTGTCACTTCACTGCCTCTCCCTCTTTTAAGGATGGCCCATTTGGGATCATGGAAGCATAACAGGGAGGCCGTTACAGCGCCACGGGACAGACGTGTCTACGTTCACCAGCTGTGTGCTGAGAAGCCTACGCACCTGGGCTGCTTTTTAGGTCGTGTCTGGGAACACACACACAACAGAGCCACCACACAGGACAGCATGGATCTTGACCCGGGCCCGCAGGTGAATAAGACATCCTCAAGTTAATGACCTCACAGGTACGAACACCCTTCTGTTTGGAGAGCTTTGGAGTGACTTCACACCCCCAGAGTCCCGGGGACACAGAGCTTCAGAGCTGGAAAATACCTTGGTGAACAACTGATACCACGTTCTGATTTTCAGACAGCAACACTGAGGCCCAGAGATGGGAACTCATCAACCCCCTCCCAGGGGGTGGTGGAGCTAAGACGCCAGAGAAAAGAGGCTTCTTCTCATTCCATCCACCCACAGCCCTTGCTGGTGGCACAGGGACGGATTCGGAGACGCAGAGAGGGGTGGGCCAGCCCAAGGGCCATCTCCGAGGTGCCAAAACATCTCCATGAGGCGTGAAAAGTATCCCTGCTACCTTCCACCAACCTAAGAGGAGGATATTATTCCACGTGGGGTCATGATCAGTGGCAATCCAGAAACCAAATAGGAGCCAGTGACCTCTTATTACCCAAGATAGGAAACAGGGCAAAGTCTTCCCCCCTGGGCTGGCTTGATTTGGGAAAGCGTTAAAGAAAAGCAAAAGCAACAGGTGGGCGAAGTCTTGACCATCAAAACACAAAAAGCAATGACTCTGCGCCAGTGGAAGGAAATGAATGGATCAATTTCAGGACAGGATTTTTATAGAAAAATCAGTGCCTCCCTGATCCCATTACATGAGCACCGAACAAATATCGAGAGCATTTGGTTTCTCACCCTGCACAGAAAGTCTGGGATTCTGCGAAGCTGACCTGACACAGGGGTTGAGTCAGGCAGACACATCTGGACACAAATCCTGGCAATGCCCCTGTCTAGCCACATGACCTGGGGGCAGGCCTTTCTACCCCTCCCAGCCTTGGTTTCCTTATCTGTAAAGTGGGGATTGATAGACGCACCTACCCAACAGTCTGTTGTGAACTTTAAAGGGATAAAGTTTGCAAAGAACTATCAGCAGCCCCTCAGCTGCTCTAAATGTGCATGCAGTTAATATTCAAAGTTAAAAGGTCTTCTCCATGAAAAAACCCCCACAGAGGTCTTCTTGACGTTGTAGCTGTTTCTGTGGAGTGGCAGCGTGGTTCAGAACACAGATTCTACCTCCAGACAGCCTAGAGTGAAAATCTGGCCCCACCACCCACTGGCTGTGGAACTTGGGCAAGTTACTTAACATGGGCCTCAGTATTCTCATCTGTAAAATGGGGCTTATGACAGCACCGACCTTCTAAGATTGTAAGTGATGGTGGTAATAGCTTCCTGAACGCAGAACGTCCTGGAGGTACACAGGTGACTGTCCCTGAGGCCTCACTTGTCTTATAACCTTGTATATGAAACGAGGAGGAAGTAGCCCATATTCCCCTTCCCTGACTAGAGCTCTGCCTGGACGTGCCAACAAGGAGGGAGAATGGCTGATGTCCCTTGTCATTCCCTTTCCCTGTCTCCCACAGGTGAAGGCCCAATAGTGGTGAGGTCAGGGCAGAGGAGGACAGAAGGCTCAGGCCTGCATGTGCCCACACTGCTGGCCCAGACTCCTGAGCGGTGTGGGAAAGGGCCCTGATGCCCTGACCGCCGGCAGGCACGTGGTGGCTTCCCTAGCCTGCAGCAGACCCAGCCGACACCCTGCAGGTCCCGCCTGGCCCATCACTGGGCTCTGGGTTGGTCAGCTCACCCCCTGCCACTGCCCAGCAGGTCGCTGACCTCCTGGCCCTACTGTCCATCCCCTGGAGGGACACCTCAACCTGGTAGCCACCCCATACTTGCCTCAGCCCATCAGCTGGCCCCGGGTAAACCACCAGGCCCTGGGCTGCAGCTCTGGAGGGGGCCCGCTGGGAAGCAAGATAAGGTTTGTCTTCAGGGATGCATCTCACATTCTAACAGGGCACACAGACGAGGAAAGGAAAAAATCCTAATGCCGCGTGGCAGCTGACAAGAGCTACCCCAGGGATGAGGAGTATGCTGGTGTCAGACGCCCGGATCTAGCACCTACTACCTGGAGCCCTGAGGTTTCCCAAGCCTCTGTTTCCCCAGCTGTGAAATGGGCTCAACAGCAGCCCCTGCCTCAAAGGTTGGAGAAAAAGACCAGACGCGGAGTTACGTCTGCCTCGGCCCATAAATGCTCAGGAACGTCTCACAAAGCGGGTGTGGGGATGAAGGGGCATAGACAGCGCAAGCAGTGCCCTTTCCTTGGCAGAGAATGGTGTCCCTGAGGAAGGAATGTTCCCGAGAGGCTGGAGAGAGAAGAAGCTGAGAGCTGGGCCAAAGGAAGGCCTTGTAGGCGGGGGGCGGGGTGGGGACCGAGGCCGGGCCCCTCCGCTCTGGGTCCCGGAAGCCGGAGGCTCCGTCCCGCTCCACTGCTGTCCCTGCATGGGCTGGGGGCCTGCAAGGATGGGGACGGGTCAACTCACTGAAGCTGGACAAGCCTGTGGGGCCCGCAGGAGGCTGTGGCGCACCCCCCCCCCCCCCCAGGCCTTCCAGAAAGGAAGCTCCACAGACATGACGGCCCTGCCGGAGCGAGGGGGCCACTGGGAATCTTTTTATACACTAAGTGTTATTCTCTGAGCCAAGGCAACGAACAGATGCAGAACAAGAAGTGGGGTCAGGGTCTGAGGGGGGCTGACTTCCATGAATGAGTCTACTTCCTGTGGCGGGGAACCCTTCAACTCCAGGAACAAAGTAACCTGGTGACAGCTGGGACACCCAGGCCGACCACAGGGCCTTCACTGGAGAGAACCCAAGCACTCCCCTCCCGCAGGGCCCCTTTCACTTCCCCTGCTCAGCGCATCCTCCTGGCCTGGCCCTGGGGGCACAAGCACATGGCCAGGAGACCACCCTCCTCTATTTCTGTTTTCTTTAGAAAGACATAAAAACTATAGTCGCTCAAGAGAGGCAGGAATACCTCCGCCCTTGCGTTTTTCTGGACTGGCCTGAGGAAAGTGCTGGGCAAAGGGTCAGTGTGGGGTCTGGAGTGACCCGGAATGACCCAGAAAACTATTAATTCACCTGCAGGCTCAGGTGGAAGGAGGAAGCAAAGCAGATGTTGCGTTTATGGAGGGCAACACAGAGGGAGTGCTGGTCACGTGGCAGCCGAGGTGCTGGGCCCAGTGAGGGGGTCAGACATGGCGGCAGGAGAGGGGCAGACCGGGAAGGCCCAGGCCGGGAGAAGAGGGCCCCCTGTGGCGGTGGACTCCCGCTTCTTCCCTGGGGACACGGGGACCTCTCCATCTTTCAATGAGGTCACGGATACTCAACCACCCCAGGTCTGGGAATTGCTCAAAGTATAGCCTGTGTGGGCTTCCTCTGAGCACCCTCCACCGGAAGCCGGGTGCTCCGTGACTGGAGCGTGGCTGCTGCCTGGGGGCCACACGGGGAGCGCCGGTGGGAGCTCAGCAATGGGACGGGGGTGCCTCTGAGTGCCAGGCATCCTGCTGAGCAGCTGGTAGCCACCATCTGTTAAACCCCACGATAACCTGAGAAGCATCACCCACTTTACAGATGAGTAAACTGAGGTTCAGACTTCTCAAACACCTCTCAACCTTGTAAGTGGCGGGGCACAGAGTTGACCCTGGCAGTCCAAGTCTGGAGCATGGGTCTGCAGCCCAAGCCAGTGACCCCCAGGCAGACTGCCTCTGTGACCTCAGCCACTCCCACTGGGAACGGCCAGGAGCACCCAGGCCGACCCACAGCCCAGATCTACCTCGAAGGGGCAGGCACGGCTTCCGGGTGCAGGAAAGATGCTCGGGCGATTAGTATTGAACTAAATAAACCCTCAGGAAGGAAGCTCTGATTGAACGGTCTTCCCCAGGCTGCGAAGAAAGTAGATCTTAAAAGTTCTCACCACCAGGGGAAGAAAATGTCCAACTGTGTGCTAAGGGGTGTTAAGTCGACTTAGGATGGTGATCACTTCTCAATCTATGCAAGTGTCGAATCAGGCTGTCTATCCGAAACGAATGTTCTATGTCCATTATAGCTCAACTAAAACAATAAATTCCCTTCCCGAAGTTCCGATGGAGGTTTAATTGGTTAGTCAGCATAGCCCATAAAGATCATCTATACGTGCTGTTAGGGGAAATGACATTTTCTTCTCAACGATACCACTCGTTTCAATTCTCGGAGCCACAGGGCATGGTTTTGCCTTCTTGTCCCTGAGGCCATGTTCTGTTTCCATCAAGGTCTGCGAGGATACCTCACGGCGGAGGGACGCATTTCTCCTTGGCTTTCATGAATTGGATTTTCCGGGTGGTTTACACTGCCTTCTAGCACATCTACAGGTCTGTTTGGGGGCCTTGAAGGGACCCAAAGGACCCGTGTCTTCCATGGGTACCTGGGAGGAGCTCAGAACTGAACCAGCATCTCAAAGGGCTGCTCGCTGAAGCCCCCACTCAACCAGCTGAGGGCAAAGCGAAGCCTTCGCTGGGCGCATGGCCATCCACACGGGCTTCCCGAGACGCCCTCGCCGCGGGGCCTGGCCCCCTGCCCACCCTGCTGCTCCAGGCTCTGCCACAGCTCAGTCAGCCTGAGTGCTCCTCAGTCAGGCCAGAATCCAGAAGGGCGGGGCATTTTCTCAGAGTTTTATAGAAACTTCTAACCAGAAACATCTGGAAATACATGGGACAGAGTTGGATGCCTCAGGGCTGAGCTCCAGCTCGGCCAGGCTGGGCATTCGCCCTAGAAGCTTGAGTCACTGGCCTCTTTCCCAGCAGCCTCCTCTGTAAAACGGCCCTCCCTCCTCCTCTCCCTTCCACTGAACACGGCACACTCATTTCATTCTCGAGGTGGTTGAATTTCCTGTCCCTTCCTTGGTCATCAGCCTGTAAGGTCCCAGAGGAATCTCAAACTTAAAATATCTGAAAATGAGCTGTCAGCCATCTCTTTCCATGTCCTCACTTGTGGGAATGGCACCACTGTGTGCCCAGGTCACCTCTCCCCACAAGCCACATAGGCTCTAGTCTGGCCTGCTCCTGGAGTTTCCAGGCCCGGGTCCCCTCCAGAGCAGACAGTCCCTCTACACACAACTTTGACTCCATTGTTCCTATGCTTTTAGCCCCTAGTGAGTCTCCACTGCCTTCTGCGGGGTTTCAGACTCCTGAGCCTGAACTCAAGACCTGCATGCCCGGCCCCATCTCTTAGCAGCCCTGGCCCCACAGGAGGCATACCGGGCCACAGGGGTTTCTCCAAGGAGTGCTGTGTTTTCTGGCTTCGGCGGGGGGGGGGGGGGCGGGGGGGTTCAGTCCTGCTAGGTGGGCAGGCTCAGGTGTGCAGGACTGGGCACCATGGAGCTCACCGGGTTTGAAGATGCCCCCACCATCAGGTAAGGCCCCTTCTTGACATCCATAGTCCCGGTGTTACTTCCTCCCACAAAGGCTTTATAAACTTTCCCTTCCTTTCATTCCATGGGGAAATCTCGGGTTTGGAGATCTTTTCCCTGGGGGATCTGGACATCTTCCGTCAAGCAAAAATCAACGTCTGGCCTCCTGCCCTCTACACGATGTGTAGGATGCTTCTCACCAACACTGTCTTCCAGTTAAAGAGCCCAATGGCAGCACAGCATTGTGGAAAGGGCATATTTTCTGGAGCCGAGGGGCACGGGTCGGGTGGGCATCCCAGCTCTGTGACTTTGGACAAGTCCCTTAACTGGCCTGGGCCTCGGTTCACTCATCTCTAATAGGACTGGTAACACCTACCACACAAAAGTGCACAGTGAGGATTCAACTAGATGATCCACGTCACGTTCAAAGCACAAGGCTGATGCCTTCTTTGTGGATTGTGTCCAGAAAGAAGTGCTTAAAAAATACTTAAGAGATGCTTAGCTCCAGAGCGAAAGAAAGATTCTAATTCCTTTTGTCGCTGCTAAATAAATCACCATGTGTCTTGCCATCTGGTCTCATAAGTGATTAGCAAGCTGGGAAGGAGGGTCCCAATGAGACTCCGGAGGCTGAGGGTATTGATAGATGACGTCACCTGCCCCGATTCAGCAAATGACCCAGCGACACCTGTATGAGTGGGATTGAAATGGCTGAGCTCAGGTTTTGATCCAGCCACTGTGACCTGAGGGACACTGGGACCAGGCAATTTCAGCCGCTAAATACCAACAGGTACTTTATCATCTAGTCCTGTGAGTGACGGCACTCTTGCCCATCACCCACCCTGGAGTCTTTCCCATCCCTGACCCCTGGGAGGGGGGCTGGAGAAGGGAAAAGAGACTAGGGAAGACTCAGAGATCAGGCAAGAAGCTTGATTTTACATGTGAAAGCTGGGTTTTTGAAAAGTAAGTGAAAGTCCAATGATTTGGTTTCCAGGCCACACACAAGTGCCCCTGGGGTTGAAACAGCCATTAAAACATGCCAGGACCTGGTTACGTGCTGGGGAGGTACTTAGAGTTACCATAGCTTTCCACCTTTCCATAGTGGTCATGTGTGTAGAAAAGCCCGGCCGGCTTCTGGCACAGGGGCCAGATCAGGACATGCTTCTGGAGCAGCCTGGTCCACACTGCTGGGACTCACGGACGCCGGGGACACAGCCCAGTCCACACCACTAG
>NW_023270739.1:13971366-14007194 GCF_011800145.1 Mirounga leonina
GCTGGGACTCACGGACGCCGGGGACACAGCCCAGTCCACACCACTAGGGCTCACGGACGCCGGGGACACAGCCTGGTCCACACCGCTGGGACTCACAGACGCCAGGGAGGCCACACAGGACATGGATGTAACCCACCACCCCTCCTGCCCCTGAGCCCCGTTCTACCTTCTCCTGCCCTAGGCCAGGGTGGGGAATGGCGAGGCAGACCCACCATCCCTCAAACCCCCACCAAAAGCTGGAGTAATCGTCAGGCTGTAAGACCACAGGGGAGGCTCCACATCTGTCTCCACAGCTGTATCCTTGATGATTTCGCCTAGCGCCAGGCACTCACAACAACTTGGTGAATGAACGCTCCTTGGGGAAGGCTACGGTTTCATTCAAAACCATATTCTGGCATCATCACACTCAGGGACATCATCCCGGGAAAGCGTGGGGCAGAGAACTAACATTCTGGAAACCTTCACGCGGTGCTAGAAACCTGACATGTTAGTTCCTGAATCGTCTTAACCCTGAGAGGTGGGTAAGCTCATCTCTGACTTACAGATGGCGATGCTGAGACTCTGAGAGGTCCGGGTCCTGGTCCTGAGGCTGTGGGCCGCCAGGGAGGCGGCCAGGCTTACACGCACTTTGCTTGTGCTTCTGTTATAAAATGGTCTCACAGCCACCGTTGGGAAGCTCGTTTACAGGACAGGAGGTACCAGATTCTCCCCTTCCATAGGCCCCCAAAATAAAGAAAACCAGGAGAAGCCCCCTTTCAGGTCTGTTTTCTTTATACTTTTAACCCAGGCAGGACTTACTCTCCAAAGTCTGTCACTGAGAGCTACCTCCCTGAACACGCTGGAAAATAGTTAAATCTCTGGCGCACCCCTTTGGGCTTTGGTTTGCCTATGGCTTCAACTTCCTGTTTTTTCCTGGGGGAATGGGGTGGTCAGCCAAGTCTGGGTTGTGGATACGCCCACCCTCCACTCCCCCAAAGCCTGCGTGAGCAGTGAACCAGCCGTCCAAGGAAGGTTCCAGCCAGTTTGTGTTCTTCGGCTTGGAAGGCCAGAGGAGACCGCTCATGTCAAGGCATACGTATAAACAGGATGAAAAGGGGTGCACGGCAAAGACTGGCCTCAGGGAGACAGCTCGAGCAGAGAGCAGAGGGCCACGTTCAGAAGGATGTAGAAGAGCTGCTGCAAGTCGGTGAAGGAGAGAAGATGCTCGTCCGCGCACCGGCACTGACACTGGGGAGCTGCAAGGTGCTTCTTGCGAGAGTCCCCTCCCCCGCAGCTGGGACAGCGGGCCAGCTCCTGAGCTGGGACTCTTATGGCAGCTGCAGCCCAGGAGCCAGGAGAGCCCTTCTGGGGAACTGGTGCACCTTCCCTCTGCTCCAGGGCAGTTCTGGATTCATCTTTCAGCCTCCCACGGAGACAGAGGGTGGGAAACCCAGAGGACGCCTGTCCCCATTTCTTTCCAAAGCAGAGCCTGAGTGAGGCCGTCACACCGTAGATGGACTTCTCACAGCTCCACTGTCCACCTGCAAGCCCTACCCCCCTCGCCCCTCTGCCTCCTCTTATTTCAAGGCCCAACCAAATGTCGCCTCCTCTGAGCCAATCAGTGAGGCAGCCATTCGGTGTTCTGGGCCCCCTGGGTCCTGGACGCACCGCTCTCATCACACTATGTCGCAGGAAGCTGTTTCACACCTGTTTGGGCCCCAGATCCCGAGCTCCTTGTGTTTCTAGCACCTTCTCTGTACTTAGCAGGGTCGGTGTTCAGTAAATGGCCACTGGGTGAAGGATGGATCGTTGTTATCCGTAGCTAATAATGATCACACCCTGGCTCTGGGCCCCGCCCCGCCGCAAGGTTTTGTGTGGCTTACCTCCGTGAATGTCCCTCTGACAACCCTCTGTGGCAGGCACCATCCTTCTCCCCGTTTGATACAAGAGGCCAAGTGAGCAGAGAGGTTAAGTAACTGGTCTTAGGCCACACAGTGAGTGAGTGGCAGAGACAGGATTCTGACCCAGGCAGGGGGCTCCTGAGCGTGCAGGCCGCTGGCCAAGCTGCCCCTTCAGTCACGAGTGGAGCATCTGTACCCGCTGCTATGTGTCTGGGGGGGCTTTGCCGTCATCTGACACCAGCCAGCCACCAACAGTTTAGGGGACCGGGTTCCGGTCTGCTCAACCATCTAGTGCTACTGAGAGCCCCCGGTCATGAAAGCAGGTGGAGATCAGCGAACAGAGAGTGCAAAATCACCGACCCAGGCTGCCCGACACACAGCCCGGGAGGGAGGCCAGGAGAGGCGCTGGTCTAAGCCCCTGCCTCCCAGGCACTGCCCAGCCAGACACCTCAGGCCTCCCCTCCTCTTAGTCATTCTGAGTCCAGCCTGCCCTTCATAGACCCCCTTCCCCGGCTTCACCCAGCTCCTGGTGAACTCACCAGCACACATAGCAGCTGACATTGAACCACCACTCACACTGTATGGTTCTGCACCTCCCTTTCTCCCTTTGAGATGCCTGGATCTCAAACTTTAATGAACACAGGAATCCACAGGGCAGGTAAAGGGCATGTGCCTGCTCGTTAAAATGCAGATTCTGGGGCCCAGTTCCCAGAGATCCGATCTGTGCCACAGGCCCAGAAATCTGCATTCTTAACCACTCACCCAGGTGACTCACAGTTTCAAACCTCCAGGAGCTAATTACTGGATGACAGCAAACCTTCACGGGTATACGGTTCCTCCTAATTTGCTAGGTCCCCTTACTTCTCACTGGAGCCTCACAACAACTGATAAAATGCTCTGGACAGGAGACACAGGCAGACTGCACCGACGAGGAAGGTGCAGTTCAAAGAGCGGCAGACTCAAGGTGCCGGAGCAAGTTAGACGGGAGGCCAGATCACACGGCCCGCTCTGTCATTCCAGCTGGGTGTCTGCCTCTCTGCCAACTTATCTAGGCCTCTTTGTCTCTGCCTCTGCCTGTCCTTTCTTCTTTCTTGCCGTAAGTCTCAAAACAATTCTAGAAACTCAAGGTACTAATCAGGGATACACCGTAAGAGGAAAACAAAAATCGCCCCAACTCCCACTGACCAGAGATAATTATTAATGTTTCAGTGTATTCTTCCAGCTTTGTCCTTATGCTCTAATTACCACGGCACTGTTTTGCACGCCACGTTTTCCTTCCGACAATTAACCGGGATCAAGGCCACCACTGCTTCACCAGGCACTTGCAAGGAGGGAAAGACGCTGGCTATCTACCTCGTCCCTTTCAGGCCACGGCCCTCCCCCGTGGCCACTGCCCCTTCGTGCTCCCCGCGCCCCCCCCCCCCCCCCCACCGATTATAAGAGCAGATGGGATCCGGAAGGCCGCCTTCCCGGGCAGGGGTGGGGCCTCTGGATGTTCCAGGGGTCGAGGACAGGACTTTAGGAAACTTCCGGGGTCTCCACTGGTTTCCTGAGCTGAACCAGGGGGGGCAAAAGCACACTGAAGCTAGTACTTTCCACGGGGACACAGCAAAGTGCTGTGAGGAACTGGGGCCTCAAACTCCATCATTACCTCAGACGGAGGGAGGGGAGGCTGGCGTCTGAGGGGCCCGGTCCAGTCCCACCTCCCGACTCCTTGCTTCTGAAAGACAACAAACTCCCTGGTGATGCAAAGTGACCTGTACTTTTCTTTCTTTCTTTCTTTTCTTTTTTCTTTTCTTTCTCCTTCCTTCCTTCCTTTTCTCTTTCTCTCTCTTCCTCCCTCCCTCCCTCATTCCTTCCCTTTCTTTTTTTTTAAGAGGAGCTGAGAGTTGAAGACAGTTTAATTATTCCACCATGGTAATTATTCCAGATGCTTCTGAAATGGCAAGACACCGTTATGGATGTCTGACTTCCTCTTTTCTTTTACTCTGAAATCCAGCAAAGATCCCCAGGGCTTTGACATAGGAGTAGTCACAGCTTTGGGGAGATTTTAAGGCCAACCCTGAAGAGACTTGCAAATTAGTTCCTGCAAGACTTCTGAATAGTGACTGATTACAATCTCTAATTATTTCTAAAGGAACTACTTACTCAATTAGAGTGACAGCCCATGAATGGGATGTGAAAATTCTTTTGATGGAGAGCAGCGAGAAATCATAGCCATTATTATTATTGTTTTCTAAAATCATGTGATGTCTAGGGGCCATCCACTTGTTCAGTACTGGATTTTGCATTAACACATTCCAGAAGGAATGTGCTCTGTGCCTGGATCCCCTTCTCCCCTTCTTCTACTTGCTGACTCCTGCAACGTCAGGCCTCTATAAATGCTTCCTGGGGGAATTTCCTGGGCCCTGTACTCCTCCTTCCCAGCGCTTCTACGATTCTGTGACCATTTGCTTGTTCTCTCAACCACTCCAGAAGCTCTGTGTACACTGAGTTCACTGCTGTGTCCTCAGCATCTAGACTATCTCCTGGCACACAGGAGATGCTCACCAAACACCTATTGAAGAAGACTGAATAAGGGACTGGAGAATGTAGTATTTCCTCCTTGGGTTCTGAGTGTGGATTTCTGTCTAAACTTGGTTATAAAAGGGCACAGATTGACTAATGGATGGATTGATTCATTCATTCATTCAATAAACATTTAGGCATCTACAGCACGTTGGGTGGCAGTCTGGTTGGTCCAGTCTCATCATCTCCAATCCATTACCAACCAAGATACCACTCCAAGGTTTGTGGAGAACCTGCTCCCCAGAGCTCTGCACTCCCAGGGCCCACCCACTCCCACTGGCCACTTTGATGGCTCCATAGCCCTCCAACGTTGGGCTCTGAGGAGTGAATTTCTGTTTGGGTTGGTATAACTTTAGTCGTCTGGGCAGTTACACCACTTTCCTGGCTTTGATGTCCACTCTTGGCTAGGTTCATACCTCTACTGCTCCTTAAAAGGTTGAATGGGATGAGCCAGGAGCAAGGTTATGACCTTAAAGGATCCTGAATGTAAGACGCCGAAGGGTATAACACAAAATTTGAAGTTGAGATCTTAGGAACCCCCAAAGCTTGGCGGGGGGCCAGGAGGAGGCACCATTCCTTCTAGAAGGTTCTAAACAATGTAATTTGTCATTGCTATGTCTATGTCATCACTTGTGGGGGGAGAGGTGTGGCCAAATAAATGCCTGTTTCCTTCTAAATCCCTAGAGACCTAACTTCGTAATTACACTGGTCACCTAAGGTAACTTGGTGGATCTAACAAAACTGTCTTTCTTAATTGCAGTAACCATCGGACATGTCCTAGATTTGTTCCTAATATCTTCCCCATTCCACCCACCAAAATTTATCTGCCCCACACCCTACTCTTTCAGGGCCCTGAGTTCTGCTAGGCAGATAAAAGAGATTGTTGAGCAACAGAGAACCTTGCTAGCAGTATGCACTTCGCCAGGCGGCTTCTTCTACTCCTACATAGCTAAGCCCAGTTCAAACACACACGACGAGAACATTCTCGAGAAATTACACTCTGATATTCCAGCGGGTTTACAGCAGCCTTTAATGCCCCCCAATCCTAGGCCTATCCACCGATACACTGGGAGTGCTCTTCCTAGAAAGTCCCATCTGGAGCGGGGCTGCTGAGCTCCTTTGTCTGGGGGGCAGCGCGGAGTGTGAGGAGACGGGAAGGTGGATGCATGCTGCCCCTCTCCCGTCCCACTCCCAGTGGCCCGCCGTCGCTGGGATTCTCCGGCTTGCTTTGCGGAAATGGCCCATTTTCAGTTTGCTATAGCAAGTACTTATCCCAGGCCTCTGGTTTATACCACTGCCTTTTAATTACAAGCCCCGTAGGCTTCCATTTTAGCCCAGCTGCCTTGCTTTTTCTTTTAGAACACGCTGAGGGGCAGGTCCCGTGTCTACCTCGAGCTTGGACTCTACATCCAGGGGACATACAATATGGTCTCCGCTGGTCACAGAGACCACCCAGAACCCAACTTCTAAATGGTCTGTCAGATAATGAAAAGGACAAAAACTCCTTTGAATTCTGAAGCTGGACCTAAAACAAAGGACGGAACAGTCGCTGGTTATGTAGTTTGCTAAGGATTTCAGATGAGACACTAAGCACCCCTCATGAAATAGGCAGTTATTTCTCTCTGCTGTGAGGGGAGGGGGCTGATCTCTTTTCTGTCCCGTCCTCCAGTTGATGGAGGCCTAGCTAAGAATGCCTTTACCGCAAGGCACTGTTCTTGCCAACCTTACTTCATTACGGGATGGACAACGAGGGATTGACGGCTTAAAGAAGGAAGAGGCCTCTGTTGCCCAGTCACATCTTGATTATTGAAGACGGCAGGGGCAATGTGGTGAGGAAGATATTCCATGCACCGTTCCCATCGGCCCTTGGGAACCATGCCGACGGCCCCACCTAGATTTGCTTGGGTCTGGTGAGCAGTGAACCTGCCCTGGGGATAATCCAGCCGGGGAGACTTGACCCAGGACCACAGCTGTAGAACCCCCACTTGCCCCCTACCACACCTTCAGAGAAATCAATCCCTGGTGTGGACAGTACGGTAAGAACGGGCTTACAGGAAGACCAGGGTAGCAAGTCAGGCTCTGTCACAAAATGGCTGGGTGACCCTGTGTGAGGGACTTAGCTCTTCTGAGTCCTGCGAGTCATTAGCCAAGTGGGGGAAAAGAACATCTACTTCTCACGGTTTTGAGCATTAAGTGAGAAAACCCACAGGAGAGTCTCATGCAGTGCTGGGAGACTCACGGGAGGCACACTTTGGAATGAAAAAACATTATTAGTAACAGCATTATCGGGGTATAATTTACACCTCGGAACTGTCAGATCCCTTATAGAGCTGGGGAAACGGAGACCCGGGGAGATGCACTGATTCGCCCAGCGTCACACAGCGTGTGATGGCAAGGCTGGGATGAAGAGCCAGGTCTTCACACCGTTTTCCTGTTTGACCATCGCAACCTGAAGCTCATTGAGTACATGGTTATCTTTAATTCATAAAGGAAAGAAAATACCAAGAATAACTGGAAAAGAGTTGCCTCTAATTGAACCCACACTGTGCTAAGCGTTTCACAGGTGTTACTGTTTCAACCCTTTCCCACTTCATGAGGAAGACGCTACTATCATCCATATTTTTAAGAGGCAGACCTGAAGCTCAGAGAGCTGAGGAACTTGCCCAAGGTCACCCTGGTATCCAAGGAGTCTGACACCAGAACCTCTGTCCCTCATGCCAACACCCTGCCACCACCTCAGGTTCTGAAGTGCTAAGATACTGGGGAACAAGACCCCGGGTCACCTCAAATGGAGGCTTGCCAGATTTGGCAATGAAAATACAAAACACTATTGAAACCGGAATTTCAGATAATTTTAGTATGAGTATGTCCCAACTATTGCATGGGACATACTTAGACCAACACATTATTCACTGTTGATCTGAAATTCAACTTTGGGCGTCCTGTATTTATCTGTCAGCCCTACGGTGACATGACGTGTTCCTTGAGGCAAGGCGCGTGGCCTCTTCCGGTCTCCATTTCTCCCCAGTAGAAGGACAGGATGGACCACAGCCCGGCCCAAAGGCTCTGTGACCGAATCGCCAGGGGGAGGGAGGAACGGAAGCAGTTCTCTAGGGGACTGTTCTGAAACATGAACGGAGGCCTCGGAGGTGCAAGACAAGGCCTGAGGGTGCGTGCCTGGCTCCTAAAACCCTTCTAGATCCTCCCTGACCCTTCGGGACAAATGCTTCCAGAAGGCGCGAGCTCCCTGGGCAGTGATGTGAGCAGAGAACCACCCAGAGTTCTTCCTTGGTTTTGTTTTCAAACTGCGGTACGGTACACACCCCACAAAGCCAGCTGTCTGCAGTTTTTTTTTGTTTTTTAAAGATCTTATTCATTTTTTGACAGAGAGAGACACAGTGAGAGAGGGAACACAAGCAGGGGCAGAGGGAGAGGGAGAAGCAGGCCTCCCGCTGAGCAGGGAGCCCGATGCGGGGAATCATGGGGGACCTGGAATCATGACCTGAGCCGAAGGCAGACGCTTAACGACTGAGCCACCCAGGCGCCCCTGTCTGCAGTTTTTAAGCGTATGGTTCACACACTGGCGTGACCACTGCTGCCACCCAGCTCCAGAAATGTTTCATCTTCCCAAACTGGAACTCCGTCTCCAGGGAACACTAAGCCCCCGTTCCCTCTCCCCCAGCCCCTGGCAACCTTGCCCCTCTATTCTCTGTCTTTATGAACCGGACCCCTCCAGGGCCTTCGTATGGTGGAATCACACAGTATCTGTCCGTTCGTGTCTGCCTTATGCACTGAGCGGAATGTCCTCAAGGCTCAGCCATGTTGTATTATGTGCCAGAATCGCCTTCCTTCTTAAGGCTGAACAGTTATTTTATGTAACTTCTCCTCTCCAGGAAGAGGTGCAGAAAACACCCTGATATACTCCGTCCTCTGGGCTCTGAGGATGAAGCCCCTTTGCCAGGGAGGGCTGCTGAGGTCGCATCCATCAGGGGCTCTCAGGGGCGGGGTGGCCGAGACAGCCCCCTCCCCAGAATCTAGCCTGGACCCCCACGGGCTTATAGGACGCACCACCTCCCGGGGCGCTTCTCTCCACGCCAAAGGCCATCTGACGATAAGCCAGAGGCAGATATATGAGGCGCTCCAAGGAGGTTTTATTTCTGCTCTAACAATACAACTTAAATAGGGACTGATTTATTAAGGGCGAGCATGGGGAGGGAGCAGAGCAAAGCCCACTTGGACCAGGCCACAGGCCCAGTGAGCCTGCACAGTCCAGGGCAGTGTAGGCACTCGGGACAGCCTGTCCGGGCCTCAGTGGTACCAGCAGTAATGGTACCCACAGGGAGCACCCAGAGGGCGGGGGTGAGTCGCCCACATACAGTAGGTACCCAGGAGGGACGGCTGTTTTCTGGAAGGTGGGGTACGGTGGTGGTGCTCAGAAGACAAAAGCCCCAATTGGATGGGTGTGTCAGGAAGTCTGTTAATGGGATTCAGGGGACAGGATTATTCATGTAGATTAAAAAGAGGACTGGGCGCCTGGGTGGCTCAGTTGGTTAAGCGACTGCCTCCGGCTCAGGTCATGATCCTGGAGTCCCGGGATCAAGTCCCGCATCGGGCTCCCTGCTTGGCAGGGAGTCTGCTTCTCCCTCTGACCCTCCCCCCTCTCATGCTCTCTCTCTCTCATTCTCTCTGTCTCAAATAAATAAATAAAATCTTTAAAAAATAAATAAATAAATAATAAAATAAAAAGAGGACTGACTTTGCAAAAATCAATGGACTAAAAAGCCCCTGCCTCGGGTTGTTTGGCCTGGTGAGATGCCTACAGGCTACTCTTTGAGCCAGCGGGCTGTCTGCGCTCCTCCCGGAGATGTGCGTGTGCTCTCCGGGGGAAACCGCTCCCCAGGTTCCAAGGCTCTGAGCCCCCAGTGTTTCGCTGGGGATGGGCAGTGCATTTTTGGGTTTTTAAAACAAAGCACAGGTGTCTCCAAGCGCGAAGTGCATGCCTCAGAAGGAAGAAGCAAGCCGCGTGAGCCCCAGCTCAGGCGGAGACGCTCGCAGCTCCCTCCCGCCCCAAGCCATCCCTCATGCAGTCAGCGCACAGAAGAACAAAGTGAAGAGCGGGGGAGTGGGAGGGGGTCCGAGAGAGAGGGGCAAGGGGAGGCGTTACTCCACACTGAAGACAGGCTGCTGGTCGCCCAGTCCCTGGGGCAGGGAAGGGCAACGACCGCGACCTGAGCACCCACGGCATGCCCCGGGCCTGTGCCTTCCATTCAGCTTGGGGTCCTGCCTCCGCTGCAGACTTGCTGTGTGACCCTGGGCAAGTTGTTAACCTCTCTGTTTTCTCACTGGCTATTGGAAGACCTTAATGAGTTAACACACAAAGTGCCTACTGCAGCCTCTGGGACACCGTGAGCATTCAGGAAGCGTTAGCTCCCATTGTCCCACCGCTAATAATGTCCTGTTCCGTGTCAGCTGCCTTATCCTTGTTACTCATACCGCTGGCTGCTACCACAGCTCCTGAGGGAGGGGATACTACCCTCACATTACACAGAAGGAAACTGAGGCTCAGGGAGTTCGCGCAGGGCTGGAGTGGGGACTCCGGATCACGTGGTGGGATGTGTGCCCCAGCAAGGGTCTGACCAGGCACCTCGGCATCGCAGCCCTGAGAACTGAGGGCCAAGGGCCAAGAAAGTCATCAGCCTCCGCCCAGGCACACACGGGCCCCTCCCGTAACAAACTTTGGTTTGTAGGTGGCAGCTTTAAAACCCTTGGGGGCTGACGCGATTAGAGTTCTGGAAAGACATTCTTTCCACCTCAGCCTCAAAAAGGTCTTGGCTAACTTTTGACAATGGGTCCCTGCCAGGGTGTCTGAGGAAACCCCCAGATATCAGAGGGAGGCAGAGGGACCCTCTTTCCTTCCGAAAGTGGTGGGCGAAGAGCCCGCACAGCCACCCTGAGGAAGAGACCCAGAAGGCCGGGAGGCAGAGGGGCCGGCCTGCAGCCACGAGAGTACATCCTCCCCTGCGAGCAGACACAGGGGTGCTCTAGAGGCCAAACGCATCTCCACCACTTTTAAGGGCACTGGGAAGTCATGATTCATCCATTTGATGCAGGTGCTCTTACGCTGTGCTTTATAAAAGCCAATCCACCTTACCCAAGTCCTGCGGCTGACTGCAATATGAGAAATAGACGAACAGCCATGCTTAGGAGAGGGCTTAGCTTGAGCTTCCCAGCAGCCAAGGCATAAAGGGAAATAGGATGGGTCACGAGACCTTCCACCTCTGACGGAGTTGAAAACACACAGGTTAGAGTTGACACTGGACTGAGTGTAGGCTCTGCAACTTGCAGACCTTGTGACCTCAGGCAATACTCAAACCTCTCAATCCCTCTGATCCCTCATTAGTGGGCAGTCTTAATAACACCTCAGTATATTCGGGGAAATATCCTGTCATTCCCGTCAAATAAGACACGTAGGTGGGAGTGCTTTGAAAATTATCAAGTATCTTACACAACTCTTACTTATCATGCAGTATTTATATCAGTTCTTCAGAACAAACACCCTTTTGTTCAATGCCCGTTGTTTCTGAGGTAGTTTGGAAAACATTCCATCACCCGGTTCCTCACACAAGAGCCACCGAATACAGAAAGGAGAGCAGCAATAACCCCCACTTTTGAGCACTGATGATGTACCAGGCAGTTACACCCGTGTGAGTTTAAAGGAGTTAAGCAACACAACTTAACCTCATTTCGCCTTCACAGAAATTCTAGATAGGGGTACTATTAGCATTTCTATTTTTATAGAAATGGAGACCTTGAGACATGGACCAGTCATGTTCTCTCCCCATGAATGTGGCACCGAAGATCAGAGGGACAGGGTGAGCCGGCAGTGGGACTGGACCCGCGTGGAAATGAAGGCTCTGGAAAGGCTCTGGACTAAAGGCACCATTTCGAGGTGGGCTGTGTGTGTGTGAGAGAGACAGAGAGAGAGAAAGGTGGGGGAGAAGACGAGAGGAGGGGGGAGGGAGGGAGACAGATGCAGACACAGAAATAAGCAGCAGTAGAGACTCAAGGGCCCAGAGAGAGCCCTGTGGAGTCACAGCCGTCCTGAAGGGGTGGAGGCAAGGGGCAGGCAGAAACCCAAACACCTTTTCTGCCTCAGGGTCTGCCCTTCCAAGACGTTCCCTTTCTGCTTTAGCGGGACAAGATGGGTTCCTGTCCTTTACAAGCAAGCATTTCCCATGGATGGATGGAAACCAAGGAAGTAAGAGTAGCCGGGGAGCCCGCCGGGGAGGGGCAGAGCAAGGGTGCACAAGATGGCACTTCTCCCCGTCCCTTACGCACGGCCACTGAGCCCTGCCCCTCGACCCCCAGAATGCTGCGCCCAAGAAGCCAGCTCACTGAGGGAGGCAGGAGGAGACACACGCCCGGTCTAGAGGACGCAGGGTCGTTTTAAAAAGCCCCAAAGCGAAGCAGCATCCGCCCAGCCAACAGCACACCACACTTCCTGTTTGTGTGAACTTGTTCTGTTTTTTCCCAATTAGATTTCTACTCACTAAGCCTCTCCATTTTTTTTTTCTTTTTTAATTGAAGAGCAAACCAAAAGAAAAGCCAAGGAAAGCTCACAGTGTTCTCCTCCCTCAAAGGCCAAGCGTCTGCTGGCCCTGTTCAGTGCTGGCTGCCGACCACGGCATCGCATCCCCTTTGAGATTAATACCCGCGACAGAGCATCTTCATGGGAGATGCGTGTGAGCTGTGAGGTGGCCGTGGTCCCAGGGAGCCCCTGGGGTGAGTGTGGCTGCAGCCCAGGTCCCGGCCCCCGCGTCCTGCTGGATGGGGCAAGTGCCGCGCAGAACAAGGGTCTGGAAAGGGAGGCTACACTGCAGCCCACGAGGGGTTCCTTCCTCGGTGGGTCCCTCCTGAACCTTCCTCGGTGCCATCTTTCTCATCGGTGAAAGGAGAAAGTCATGGCACCCACCGCACGGGGCTGTGGGGAGAATAAAATCAGAACGTGTGGCTACAATGCCCAGCACACAGTAGGCCCACAGGGAACAGGAGCTGGTGTTCGACGTTCTGAGCACCACCCTGCCTGCTCTGGGGAGGAAGCGTGCTTCCTGGGGCCCTGCGTGCCTCCGGCAATGTTTACCGAGCCAGAAGAGTCTAGCTACCCGATTTACAGAAAGCAGCGTGTTTACCAGCCACTGTACCTGCAGACTCAAACGTGCAGAAAAGCCGGGAAGGCGGCAAAGCTCTGCGGAGATGGATTTATTCTCAGACGCCACGGAGCAGGGACCAATTCCTACACCGTTTTTACTTTTACTCCAGGAAATGGGCGCAAGGCAAAGAAAGCTGTGACCCGGGACAGCCGTGCAGGAAGTGGCTCTGGCCCCAGGGCTTGTGGGGCTCCTAGATGAAGTGCAGCCTGTCAGCAACCCCCCCCCCCCCCCCCCCCCTCGGCCCAGCTCATCGATGCTCTGTGCCACCTCCCCGGGCCTGCTGGCCACTCGGCAACTCTTCACTCTGAACAACACTTGAGACGAGGAGTCCCAGCTAAAAGGGGGTGTCTATAAGTCAAAAAGGGCTGATATGCCAACTAGTCATTTGCCCTGAAGTAGGCATTAGCTGGAGCAGCATTTCTTGGAATTAAAAAGAACTATGAATAGACTTTTATGCTGTGTCTGCAGTCAGGGGCCTCCAATTAATGGCAGGAAGCCTGTATTCCGGTCGGACTGCAGTCAGCATTGCGTGCGTGTGTGCGTGTGTGTGTGACAGAGACAGACAGACGCAGAGAGGAGGGGGCGGAAGAGTGAATAATGGTGGGCAAGGGGACAGTGGATGGACGTATTCAAATGTACAGTAAAAATAAGGGCTGGCCTTTTGACTTCCAGACCAGTGCAGCGGGCCACTCTGCCTCGGAGTCATCCCCCCGAGATGCAGCGGAAGGCCTGGAAGACCATGCATCAGGGCGGTGGTCTGGCATCAGTGGTCTGGTTCCCTCATTTGGAAGCCACTGTAGCCAAGTCCCAGTCCTGGGGCCAGGCCTGCAGCCCAGCCCCCACTGAGGCCTGCAGAGACGGCCACGGTCACAGCCACACCCATTCTGCACCTGTGACCTCAGTGGATGAGGGATCTGTGACCATATTTAGCGTTTGCTTTCACACACACGCTCTCAAAATCAGCCCCCAGAGCCAGCGTTGGACGCCTGCTTTAAAGGGGGACTTGCCATCCTCTGGGCCAGAGGGACACCTTGGGGGCCACAGTCACACCTACCTCTTCTCTGGGACGTTCCCCATTCCCTGTCATTGTGGATGCAGCATAGAACAGTGTCGAAAAGCCTGCCTGCGTTCCAAATCTGGTCCACTCCCGCTCAGCTGTGAGACTTTGGGCAGGTCACCCAAACACTCTGCCTTAGTTCCCTCATCTGTAAAATGGGAATGACAATGGGTGCCCCACCACCTCCTTCATGAGTACTTGTGAGGGTCAATGAGTTGATAGATGTTAAGGGGCTGGCATAGGGCCTTATTTCTAAGTTTCTATTATCATTCTCCATAAGTATCTGGCAAGGATCAGCATCCACTCTTGTCTCCCAGCTCCCCGAGGGCAGAGGCCCCACCTGTCCCGCTCACTGCTGCGTCCCCAACACCCACTGCTGGCTCTGACATTCGACAAGTCCTCAGAAAGCGTTTGCTGGAAGGGTGAGCAAAGGTAAACATTACTGCCCCAAACGTGATGGAGGTGGGAGACCGTGGTCTCTGGATGCCACTGAGCCCTTTAGGGGTTCAAGACCCAGCAGTTACCTTGGAAGGAAACATCAGGGCCTGGACCAGTTTCCTATGGCCACCGTCACAAATTACTACACATTTTGTGGCTTAAAGCAACACAAATTTATATTTTACAATTCTGGAGATCAGAAGTCTGACAGGGGTCCCACTTGGCTAAAATCAAGGGCGTTTTTAGCTTCCAGGAGCCACCTGCATTTCCTGGCTCATCGTCTCTTGCCATCTTCAGAAACTCTTTCTTCTTCCCCACTTAAAGATTATATAATCACTTTGTGATTATACTGGGCCCACCCAGACAATGCAGGATAATCTACCTTAAGGTTAGATGATTAGCACCTTTAATTCTATCTGCTATCTTAATGCCTTCCTCCTTCGCCGGGTAACAAAACATATTCCCAGATTCTGGGGATTAGGACATGGACATCTCTGGGGACCACCACTGTGCCTACCACAGGGACTTTCAATTATTCAGGAATATGGGAAAAAGAATGCAGAAACTCCCTGTTTAACGGCTCCAGACCATTTTTGGAGGGTAACTTTCTTCTTTTTTAAAGATTTTAAGTAATCGCCATATCCAACGTGGGGCTTGAACTCACAACCCCGAGATCAAGAATCGCATGCTCCACCGACTGAGCCAGCCGGGCGCCTCTGGAGGGTAAAGTTCTTAAAACTAGTACCTCCTTCTGGGTAGCTCTTCCCGAAATGCATGGCTCCAGGCACTCGTGCGGTGCCATTCTCTAGAGGGGGCAATAGGTGCCAGTAAAACCAGACTTAATAAAGTAGAATAGTCCAGAATCAGAATCGGGAACCATTCATGGAGCCCCTGCCAGGAGCCCGTGCTGGCTGCCTTCAGCAGCATTGCTACAGCTCAGAGCCAGTCTTTACTGAGCACCCTTGATGAGGAAACTGTGGCACAGAGAGGCTTAGTGACTTGCCCCACGCCACACAGCCCATCAGTGGCAGAACTGGGATTTGAACCCCGGGGTTTGGACTCCAGAATGCTGCTCGCTTCTGGTTTGCTCTCCTGCCTCTCTACCGTTCACATACATTCTCTCATTTCAGCTGCACAGCTGCCGTGTGAGGGCAGGATTTCTTTCCAGTCCCCATGGCTGAGACTGGGAGGCTGAGGCCAAGAACGACAGTTCGGCCAGCCCTGTGTGACCCGGCCGCTCCCTGCCCTGCTCAGGCTCCTTCTCTGCATCAGGCTGCCTCACTGGGTGTTACTGATGAAGAATTAATTTTAGAAAATGAACACTGTCACAACACCCCCTGCCCCCTAGTCCCTTTCAGGACTGTGGGCTGTTTTTAATAACCTCCCCCCGCCCCCAAAGGTAAGCAATCACTGCTACTTAGGAGGACAAATGGAAGGTGTCTCCTGCTTCCCACCCAGGGCCTCGGTTCAGCAGGCTGCCTGCAGACTGCAACCAACAGGCCGAGGAGACGCCTGGAGAGTAAATGTAGCTGGGCTCCCAGGATCTCCTTAATGAAAAATTTCAATCCTATGGATGAACGTGGAATCACACCCTCATCACCACCCCCGTCTAAATTAAACAAGACAAGGGAGGCTCTTGAGAAAAAAAGGCACAAGTTACTGAAAGCTTGGAGAAGAAAGCTGTAGGAGGTATGCTCCTGTCAGGGAAGCCCTCGGACTTTCTGGGGGTGCAGAGAACCCCAAGCACCACCAGAGCCGCTGGAGCCGCGGCCTGGGGGCCGCACCTTTCTCTGGGCTTGGCAGGGACCCCAGGCCTGAGCCCGAGTGGGGCTGAGCCAGCCGACAGTCAACAGGCCTTTACCGACAGTTCATTCTCAGTGAGCACAAGGCTGTCCATTTACGCGCTGATCCAATATCGCTGTACATTGGGTAAGCTCATCGAGAATTCATAGGGTGATGTTCACTCAGCAAGAGACAGGCACGCCACACATGAACTCATTTATTCCAGCAGCACCGCCATCCCAGACCCATTCATCCCCGGGCGATATTCCCTGGGATTCGGGGCGGGGGGCTGGCCAGGCTGCCTGTTGGTGGGGGGAGTGCAGGAGCGCGAGTGAGAGTCGGGAGGGGCAGCCGAGGGGCCGAGGTTTCCACACCTATAAAGTAAGGAACCCTAATAGTACCCGCCTGCTGGCGTCAGGGAGGACGGAGTGCGTGAGACGGTATGAAGTGTTCTGCTTGGTGCCTGGCATCTAATGACTGCGAACTTAGCGTGAGTGTGAGGATGTCGTGCAGTCTTATATAATCTCTGGCAATGACTGACAACGCAGCCGCTCCTGGCTCTATTTTACAGATGAGGACTCCAAGGTCCCCAGAGGGGCCAGAACTTGCCCACGGATTTCTGGCAAGTCAAGGGCCTGGGCAGGACTCGCACCCAGGGCTCAAGACCGGGCTCTTCCCACAGCTCTGCCTCTATGTCAGAGACTCCGAGTGTGCACCAGCTCTGGACTTGAACAGGAGGTCTCAAGTTCCAGCCCGTGGCCTTAGAAACCAAGAAGACTATGAGGGAGGTACGGTTCTCATCCCCATTTTACAGATGAGGAAACTGAGGCACAGAACTGGGTGGTAGTGGACCCAGATTTGCAACCGGGGCAGTCTTTCATTCATCATGCTCTGCTGTATCTAAAACACATGCTCTGGGTGCCTGGGTGGCTCAGTTGGTTAAGCGACTGCCTTCAGCTCAGGTCATGATCCCAGGGTCCTGGGATCGAGTCCCACGTCGGGCTCCCGGCTCAGCGGGGAGCCTGCTTCTCCCTCTGACCCTCTCCCCTCTCATGCTGTTTCTCTCCTGCTCACTCTCTAATAAATAAATAAATAAATAATCTTTAAAAATAAATAAATAAATAAAAATAAAACACATGCTCTGCTACGCTCTGACCCATACCGGGTAGTGCTCCCCTCCACCGCCCAAGGGAGTCTCTGGACACGGGGCCGGGGTCGGGTGTGAACCCACACGGGTGTCTGGTGGAGCTCATCATCACATGTCACCACTGTCACCACAGCAAGCCCAATTCCTGACCATCATCCAGCATCTTTTATATTTTAAAGCCCTTTACCATCCGTCCGCTGGCTCCCCTGCCCTCACTCAGCCCTGACAGGTACGAAGGCAGGGCAAACAAGCCCAGCGCGCAGAGGGGGACCCGCCCGAGGCCCCACTGCTCCCGAGGGGCCTCTCCCCGCCGAGCCTCAATCTGCTCGTCCTCTGACATTTGTGGGAGAGGTGGCAGGAGGCCTCCAAAATGGGGGCCCTCAGAGATGGGGACTTGGGTCAGTTTGCTCACAGAACGGGACTCCCCTCAGCCGGTCTCTCCCTGCGCCCCTTCTTCATGTGCTTTGGCCTTTCAGAATATATATACACATCCGTGTATACAACCCTACAATGTCGGACTTGAAATGATCAAAATCGTAATGTTCCAAGCCATGCCGGGGCGGGGATGGGGGTGGGGGGCAGGGGGTCACTTTGCTGCCCACGAAGTATGTTGATAGATGTTGGGGTGGGGGCTCCCCAGGAAGCAGCAGAGAGTCTGTGGAGCGAAAGAAGCTCTGGCTAACCAGGATTCCTCTTGGCCGCTAGTCCTGAGAGTTAATAGCCCGATCAGTGTAGACTCGCTCAGGTCTACTCCTCACAACATGCTTTTTCCCACAGGCCTCTGCAAATTCAGTGGCTCTAAGAGAGGGTGGCTGCTTGGGCTCTGGAACCAGACAGACCTGGACTTTTATCTCAGCTCCACTGCCTTCTAGCTGTGTGACCTTGGACATATTACCTAACCCCTCTGGGTCCTAATTTCCGCATCTGTAAAGAGGGAGCAGGGCTGAGAGGTGAGGTTGTTGTGAGGAGCTTTATATCAGGCACATGGTAAATGCACAATCAAAATGAATTCTCTCTTCCTTTGGCCTCTTGCCATGAAGATGAGGAGTCAAAGAGAGGCTCCGAAGGCCGACTCCAGAACTTGATTTACCCCTCAGCTGGTTGTGGACCTGGGGGAGGTCATGCTGCTCCGTGCCTCCTTTTCCTCAGGTGTACAGTAAGAATAATATGGTTCCCACCTCAGAGAAACCAAATGGCAAAATCTGTATAAAATGGGGGCACAATGCCTTAACCACGGTGAATGCTGGATACATGGTAGCTCCCAGTGGGACTTTCCCATCCTCACAACTCAGTCTGACCCTGCCCTGCCCAACTTTGACCTTGGCCCAACCAACACCCAGTGTCAGCTGTTCTGAGAAGGTTCCTTTCCCACCTGTATCCTGCGCCCACCGGCCCGCCTCTCCCATACAGGGAATTCTTTGGGGTCAGAGAAAGCACGTGGTGCTTCAGGGAAGATTTTTGTCTGTGCCAGCTTCTTCTCCTTCCTTGCTGGGAGCGAGACAGGGCAACCTTTTGAGACATGGAGCCTG
This sequence comes from Mirounga leonina, assembly GCF_011800145.1. Lineage (NCBI taxonomy): Eukaryota > Metazoa > Chordata > Mammalia > Carnivora > Phocidae > Mirounga > Mirounga leonina. The sequence continues at coordinate 13,989,978 of NW_023270739.1, forward strand.
AAGTGGACTTAGAACCAAGCCATGTAAGATGCATCCAGGTCCTGTGTTTTTGTTACTTCCTTTCAGAGTTGTTTTATTTATTTATTTATTTATTTTAAGTTTCCCAAAGCATCCTTCATCTTCAAAGAGTCTGGCTGCCAACTCGACTTTGCCCTCTGAAGGTCTCTTTCCATTCACCCTTGCAGACAGTGTTTAAAAAAAATGCCAATGCACATAGCCGAGGAGAGAATGAGCCCTCACTTCCCACTCTCCTCCCCCCCCGCCCCAGTTTGGATTTAATTATAAATTGGCTGACATTGTCCTTGGGTCCTTCCCAAGATTAATTAGAAAACCAACATTAAGGACATTTGTAAAAAGTAAGCCTAGCTATTTATTCAGAGGAAGGAAAGGGGGGATAATTTCTAGTGCTATTTTCTTCCATCTTCTTGTGACATCCCCACCAGAGGCTCCAGGATGAATGTGCCAGCAAAGAGATCAAAACTCCAGTGAACTCTGTGGTGTCAACTTTTTTCCCCCTATTTTTATTTATTTATTTTATTTTTTTAAATTTTATTTATTTATTCATGAGAGACAGAGAGAGAGAGAGAGAGAGAGGCAGAGGGAGAAGCAGGCTCCCAAGGAGCAGGGAGCCCGATGCGGGACTCGATCCCAGGACCCTGAGATCATGACCTGAGCCGAAGGCAGACGCTTAACCATCTGAGCCACCCAGGCGCCCTCCCCCTATTTTTAAAAAAGCACTTGTTATTTATTTGGATTTATAACCTAGTCAAATGATGTCTCGGCGGGGCAGGAAAACACGGGGACCTCCTACAAAAGGAAGCTCATCTATAAACCAGAGCAAAAATCAAATCCATCTGGGTACTGCAGGCACCGTTTTAAAAGAGAGATTTTTAAAAAGCATTCTCGGGTTATCAGGCAATATATTCAACGGACAAGCCCATCTTGGCATGAATCCTGTTTTCCTGAACACAACACAGCTGCCCTCGGGAAGATGGGAGAATATGAAGCCCCCCGCAACACTTGGTCATTGTGTCAGATGTTAACATGGAAGTTTTCGCTGAGGCACCAAGCTACATGATACAGGAGATGTCTCCATGCAAAGCGGGTGTTAGACTATGGGCAGAGGAGGTACGAAGAAGGGAGTCACCCGATTCTGGACCCTGCCCCACAGTCTCCGTCAACCCTGCCCACATCAACACCAAGGGTGGGGTCTGAGGAAACGGAGAAGAGGTTTTAGGAAGGTTTCCGGGAGAGAGCTGTTGAAGGACCACAAGTCCCACCTGCACCCAAGGGAGAAGGCTGGGAGGTTTTTCCTTTCGTCTTAAATTGAGAAAGGGGCTTTGAAACCACTGACAAGTTTAATATACGCGCCTCCACCGTCTCAGGCAACATTTACCCGCTGTGTGAAGCTCGAACCTGCAATTTAGCAGCCACTTTGGCCACAAGTAAGGACTCTCTGAGCTGGGAGAGCAGCCCCCCGCCCCCGCCCCGTCTCAGACCCTGTCAAGGAAGGCATGGATGTGGCTTCTCCAGGACCAGGCAGGGTTGCCTACAGGGGTAACAGGGATTCATTCCCCAGTCTCTGGGTTGCAGAAGGAGCTGAGATGCAGGGCACAAGCCACAAGCGGATATAGAACCTCCTGAAGGACAGCAAAGGCGAGAATCCCCAGGGACTGAGAAGTCTCCCAAGAACCTGAAAAGTACTGCGAAAGAAAAGAGCCTGCTGGAAGCATCTGCCTGGTCTAGGGGGAGCCCACACCAACTCAAGACTGTGTCAGCCATGCCAGAATTTTCCTGCATCTTTTCCGCCCCCTCCAGCCCTCCTCCCAGCAGAGCCGGAGGCAGAGAGACAGAGAGTGAGAGAGAGAGCGAGAGCAAGCACAGATGCTGATCCAGCTGCTCCCCAGCTGCAGGGAAAGGCCAGCCGAGAGAGGGGGAGCGGGCCCGGCTGCAAATGAAAAACTGGGGGACAGCTTTCTTGGGATATAATTAACCACTCAATTCACCCATCTGAAGCATACTATTACTGGTTTCCAGTATATTCACCGAGTTGGACACCACTCATCACAATTAATTTTAGACCATTTCCATGACCTCAAAAAGAAACCCTGTACCTATGACCCCCCCTTAGCTCTCACCGCCCCCCCCCATGCTGGTCCCCCCAGTCCTAAGAAATCATTAATCTGCTTTCTGTCTCTATGGATCTGCCTGTCTGGACCTTTCACAGAAATGCGATCCTACAATGTGTGGCTGCCTGTGACCGGCTTCTAAATGAAAGAACCGCCAGTGTTGACCGGACATCCCAGCTCTGCCACTTTCTAGGCTTCGGTTCTCAGGTAGGCCGGAGCAAGCAGTCCCTTCCTCAAAGGGAAACGATGGGGATTAAATATGTCCCCAGTTCACCGCTTCATTTGAGTGAATTCACCCAACTCCCCAGCTGGGCTCCAGCTGGCAGCGAAACACATCTCCTTGCTCACCCGCCTCACAGCACTCTTGGCAGTGGAGGTGTCGTGATTTGGGTAATGTCTGTCCTTGCACCAGAGGAAAACTTCTGCCTACTTCACTTTCCTGTCCCCAAAGGCGCCTGGCGCGCGCCTGGCACATCTCTGAGCCTCAGTAAACATTTATTTGCTGGCTGACGATGGAGGGCAGCCGAGAAGGGAGAGGGAAGGCGCGCTGGAGTGCAGGGGGGTGTGGGGGTGAGTCCCTGGGCAGAGCAGCTCAGGGGGCTCCCGCATGTCCACGCCTGCTCGGGAGCGCCAGGAGGCAGCACCAGATGGCAGGCAAACTCTACCGCTTTGCATTGTTCTAGAGGCGAAGCGTAAAGTAGACAATGTGTCTGGGAAGCTTTGTTCCTTCCCATCCCCAGGGGGTCCTGTTTGGACTTGCCCTTGGACCCAGGACCACCGGCTCCCACACCCCCACACCTCAGTGAGCTTTCTCTTTCCTGCATTCTCGTTCCCCCTCACCTCCTCCCTTAAAGCCAAGATGCCGTGGAACTAAGAAGATGAAGATGACACAGTCTTCTCAGCTCATGTGCATTCATGCTCCCCAGAGGTCTCCGCCTCACTGCAGGGATCACGGGATCATTATACCCGAGCCTCCTAGAGATGGGGAAGCCCATCCTCATAACATAGGAGGAAGAGCGTATCCATCCAAGAAATCACAGATGTCGTTTCCACGTGGCTGAGAGTGGTTTTCCAGGGAGAGCCCAGCCTGGCTTCCACGGAGCCCCAGAATTGGTGAGGAAAGCATGGGGCGGGGTGGGCTAGGAGGGGGTGCGCGGGGCAAGAGGCAGCCTTGGGGGCAGAGCGCGTGCCAGGCACTCCCACAGACCTCGGTGTTTCCTTGCAGCCCTTCTGTCTGCTGGAGACGCGCTCTCCCCATCTCACAAAAGAGGCCCAGGGAGCGGGCGCCGCCACAGAGCTAGGGAGAGACACGAGTGGGTCCCCTGGTGCTCCGGCTCGCCCTGACCCCCGCCCGCCCCCTGTGAAGGAGGCGGGACCTTCATCGACCCCAGTTCCAGGCCAGGAACCCGGCTCCACGAGACAGAGGTCACTCAGCCAGTCCATGGAAATTCGAACCCCAGTCTGGCTAGCTGCAAAGCCTGTGGACTTTCGGGGCCCAACCGCCCCACTGATGGCTCCCTGGGGGGCTGCAGATCTGAGAATGGCCTGGGGTCTCTCAGGGGAGGCAAGAAGATGGAAGAAATGAGGATGTTCTTGTGTGGACGTGTGTGTGTGTGTGTGCGCACGCAGGTGTGGATCCATAACTGTGTCTGTGTTATGTGTCTGTGTATATATAAGTGTGTATATCCGTGTGTATTTGTATCTGTGTCCATGAGTATTTGAATGTGTAGATGCATATTATTACCGCGTGTTTGCATCCATGTGTGCGTGTGTGTGTGTGTGTGTGTATAGAATGTGGGTGTGTCTGTGTGCATGTGAGCATGTGTCCATGTAAGCTTGTATGTTGGTAGGTGTATGAGCATATCTGTGTACCTGTGTGTGTTTATGTTTGTACACGAGTGTGTAAATAACCCCATACATGTTGGGGGAGACTCAGGAGATCAGGCCCCCTCTACGGTGGAAAGTTATTCATTTTTTTCAGTTAATAGGAAACAAAGGAATCTTTTCTTCAAGTTCTGCTTCGGGGCCCCAGAATGTAAACTTTATGCGACTAGGTTTACAGTCTCTGAGGGAAGAATGTCCTTTGAAGATCAAGCCTGAGAAAACTTAGAACTCACTGCTGCATTTCAAACTTTTTTGACGACTCCACAGTGGGAAATAAAGTATTTCATTACACATACATTGAATATGTCTATATATGTATATATATATTTCTTAAAACAATACTTGCCCTTACCATGTGTAATATGCTGTGATATTTTAAATTTTTTTCTATTTCTTTTTTTTTTTAAAGGTTATTTATTTATTTGAAAGACAGAGAGTGAGCAGGGAGAGCAGCAGAGGGAGAGGGAGCAGACTCCCCACCGAGCAAGGAGCCCGATGCGGGACTCGATCCCAGGACCCTGGGATCATGACCTGAGCCGAAGGCAGATGCTTAACCGACTGAGCCACCCAGGTGCCCCAATTTTTTTCTATTTCTTTTTAAAAAATACTAGCTATGAGCCACTAAACTGGTGTCACAACTCACTAATGGGGCAGAGTCTACAGTTTGAAGAACACTGGCCTAGGGTGACACTTCCCTGGCTCTATATGAAAAGATTTCATCCATCCATTTAACAGATAAACACTGGGCAGCTGCTATGTGCCAACTACTTTTCCAGGTTCTTTGGAAACAAGTTTCCTGCCCTTCTGGCACTTTGGTTCTAAAGGAGAAAATGAACCATGAACCCAGAAACACTTAAATAATAAGATCATTCCAGGTGGCAGCGAGGTCTATGAAGGTATTTCAGTGGGCTGGTCAGGGAGGACTTCTCTGAGGAGGTGACATTTCTGCTGAGACCCCCATGATAAGAAGGAGTTGGCCAAGGCAAGAGGTGGGGGAGAAAGGCTGCTCTGTATTTCGTGTCCTGTCTCTACCATCAAAGGTTAGAAACTGACCCTGATTGGGACCCACTGGCAGGGATTCTGTCCCACCCTCCCCAGCTCTCCCATCCTCTCCCCTTTCAGCTACATTTTTCTCTGAAACTTCACATTAGAATTTGGCGGCCCTGCAATGGCACATATTCATTCTTTCCCTGGAACATACAAAATAACATTTGGTCCAATTAATTCCATTATTAAGGCAAACTCCTGAAGACACAGCTGAGCTTGTGGAGGGTGGTTCCATCGGTCAACAAAGCTCAGCAATGAGGAGGCAGAGGACAGGCAGTGGGGCTCAGACAGCCATGTGTTGGAAAGCCCATCTGGGCGATGGGCAAGCCTCCCCTTCTAGGCTGTTCCATGGCCAGGCACAGCTTCTCCAGAGGTGTCTGTAGGGCCGGCAACCTTGCTGCCTTCAGTTCTCGCTCAAATGCCATCTTCTCTGCAAGCCTCCCTTGCCCACACTATTTAGGCCCCAGCCCTCCCTCCTGACTTGTTATCTGGCTATTGTCTGGCTCCTCATCAAGAATGTTAACCCCACAAGGGCACGGATTTTTGCCTGTGTTATGCCGAACCTTGTACACAGCTGATGCTCAATAAATAGCTATTGCACGGGCCAGTGAATAAAAGCTTCCATTTATAGGGGCGCCTGGGTGGCTCAGTCGGTTAAGCGTCTGCCTTCGGCTCAGGTCATGATCCCAGAGTCCTGGGATCGAGCCCCACATCGGGCTCCTGGCTCAGCGAGGAGCCTGCTTCTCCCTCTCCCTCTGCCTCTCTCCCTGCTCATGCTCTCTCTCTGTCTCTGTATCTCTGTGTCTCAAATGAATAAATAAAATCTTAAAAAAAAAAAAAAGTGTTCTCCCATGCATGAGCTCCTTTGGTCCTCATGAAATCTTAAAAAAAAAAAAAAAAAAAGCTTCCATTTATAGAGCACCTACTATGTGCTGGGCTCTTTACATCCATGGTCTCTAGTCCTCATAGAAATCCTGCAGGTGGGGCGCCTGGGTGGCTCAGTTGGTTAAGCAACTGCCTTCGGCTCAGGTCATGATCCTGGAGTCCCTGGATCAAGTCCCGCATCGGGTTTCCTGCTCAGCAGGGAGTCTGCTTCTCCCTCTGACCCTCCCCTCTCTCATTCTCTCTCTCTCAAAAAAATAAATAAAATCTTAAAAAAGAAAAAAAAAGAAATCCTGCGGGTGGTTGTTTTTATCCCCATTTTACAGATGAGAACATGAATGCTCCGAGAGCCAGAGAGGGCAAGTGAATGCAGTGAGTAAGTGATGGATACAGATATGAACCGGGGTCTCTCTGACTGCAAACCCACCAGGCCACAATGCATCCACTCACATAACAATAATGTTGTATAAACCAGATGACCCAAACCAAGATCCTTCCAGAAGCAAGCACCGTAGGCACAGAGTGCTCTTTTTTTGTTTTGCCTGAAGAAGGGCAAAGGGTGTGTGTTGTTAATCGGGAGAGATGCCTCTCTGCCAAATGGCTGGGTCATCCCCGCCGAGTGGAAGGAAAGTTTCATGTTGTATTGTTCTTCATAAGGAATTTCCATGCTTTTTGTTTTTCAGCACACTGAACATTTAGGCAGAAACTCATGCCACTAAATACCTCCCCTGGAGTGCCCTGAAGTTGAAGCTGGTTGTGCTCCTGTGAGCGCCACTGGGGGCATTCCTAGGGACCCAGGTGGCCCAGCGAGGCAGGACCACCAACCTCCCATTCCCTGTTGAATTAACCAGGGGAGACCCTGGAGGCTGGGGTTCTGGGACAGCAACAGAGGGATCTTGCTTGGGGACAGCAGCTGCTTCACATTATGAACTACTCCAAACAGAGCGCACATTAACAAGTTTTTCAGCCCTGGAAGGAGACCAAGGGACTCGGGGCACAGCCTTCTTCAGACTCCTCTGGGGGAAAGCCTACAGCTGAGATGCCCAGGAAGGAAAGGCCAGGCACAGTGACAGCGGAGACAGAAGGTCCTGACCCGCTTCCCTGACCAGCGGCCACCCGGGATGCTTGCACGGAGCCTGAGCACCGAGGGGAGGGGAGGCTGCGCCGTCCCATGTCACCCTCTCCCTCTCCCCAGCCCCAGCCGCCCCATAAGCCTGGTCAGGAGCTCCTTTCCCGTCAGCAGACTTCATCCCTAACTGTCCCGAAATCCCTGAGCTTGGAGCCGGGAAGTCAGGGTCCCGGGCAGGGGTACTTCCCAGGGCTGGTGGGGCAGTGGAGGCAGGCGGGAGGGTCCTGCGCGGGGGTCGGCCCATCTCTCCGTCTGCAGCTCGACAAGGTTCTAAGTTCCTGCATGGTGCCAGGCATCAGGCCAGGCCCCAGACACATAACCCATTCACCAACCTTACTGTCTGCCCTGGCCCCAAGGACCCCTCGTAAGCCTACAGTAAGAACGAACAGCTCTGGAGCCAGGCACTGTCCTAAATGCTTTTCACATGTTAACTCATGAATCCTCAAAACATCAGAAGTGATTTCTAGGTGGAGACCTGAAGTGAGGAAGCCAACCGGGAGCCTATCTGGGGAAGCAAGCCAGCGGCGGAGTGAGGCGCGTGCCTGGCGCATGGCCTGGCAGGTGTGAGGACTCACGGCGAGCCTGGGATGCGGCGGGAGGCCCCGGGCCTTCACTGTGCGGGGGAGGGTGCTGCAGGACTGCCAGGCCCCGACTTGGGTTCCACGACAGCTCTGAGGCAGCGTTAGAATGTTCTTTGGCAGGAAGAGGGGTAGAGGCTGGGATAAGGCAGGGCAGGCTGGAGGAGAGCTGCAGTGGGGGCGCGGGGAGAAGCCCTTGAATCCCGGATCCAGTCTGAAGGTAGAACCGAGAGGATTTGCGTGTGGGCTGAGCACATGCATGGAAAAACGGGGTGTCCAGGAAGGACCCTGAGGGTTCTTTGCCCCAAGCAGCTAGAAAGAGGGGGCTGCTGTCTGCCAGGGTGGGAGATGGGAGATGAGCAGCTTTCCTCATCTCCAGGCGGGTTCATGAAGATGTCCAGGAAGCCAATGGGGAGAGGCGTCTGGGGTCCGGGGGGCCGGTGTGTTAGTGGAGCAATACTAGGCCTGTGACTGCTTCATTCGGTAAAACCTCTTGTACGCCTCCCCCGGGCCAGCACTGTCGCAGCGGGTGCGGCAGGGAACGCTCGTCCTCGGGAGTTGATCCGATCCAGCAGGCCCAGGAGGACGAGATGGCCAGGGAAGAGGCCGGGAGAGCCGGAGGGGCCAGCGTTGGTGGTTATTAGTCCCAGAGGGGTGTGGGTGTGGGGCTGTGGGGCCAGGAGGTCAGCCGTGACCCCCCACACCCGCGGAGCCTCCAGGCCGCGATGGAGCCCAGGCCCTTCCCGGGAGGCCGCGCCCAGCAGCTGCAGATGCACAAGGGGGACTCGAAGGCCAGGCTTGCATTAGATCTGAGCGGTGTCCAATCTGCTGGAACCCATTATGGACTCTCGCTGACCCGCTGTCTGGCCTCGGAGAAATGTCTAAAGTGTAGTGTCGGAGCCAACACTAGCTAAGACGAATAGCAGGGGACGCATTACTGTTTCCAGTGTGTATAAGACACTGCTGGGGGCCGTTCCACCACCAGAGACAAAGGGCTGTCTGTTCCCTCCCTGAAGTTTCTTCCTAAGGCACCCTGAGGAATTACCTGGGCCCAGTCCTCCGAAGCCCCACAGGCCTCGTCTTCATGGCTACGTCCAGAGCATAGGTTTGGGACTGCCCCCAGTTTGCCAGCCCTGCTAGCTGGGCCACTCTGGGCAAGGGACTCACCTGCTCTATGCCTCAGTTTCCACATCTGTACATCTCACAGGATTACTAAAGGATTCAATGAAATAGCAGAGCATGAACTAGAACAGCATCTGTCATGCAGTAAGAACTCACTAATTGTTCCTGATGATTATTATTTACTGAGCATCTAGAATGTGCTGGCATGAGGGACGCCTTGCCATCTTACAACTTGTCCATTGCCCATTTCAAAGAAATCCCTAATGCCAGCACATTCTAAATGAGTTACCCAAGATGGAGAAACTCTCTCCAAGGATCTCTGAAAATGGAAGGGAGCAAAATTTCTCAGCCTGCTTGTTGAATGAATAAAAGATGGGCTTTTAGAATCCATAGTGATTCTGTGGCCATGTGACCACATGCTTGGAGCAGGAGGTGAACCTGTGGGTCCTGCCCACCCCAGCCCAACCTGGCTACCAGGAGTGTGTGCCTACTGCGTCCACCGTGCCCCCCAACCCAGATGATCTTGGACTAGAAAAATATTGGGAACCCATCACTGGGGAAGAGGGATGGAGGACCGTCCGTGGCCAGGATCACACTATGCTTCTGCCACGTTCCAGCACTCAAGAGGGCATCAGACTCCATCCTTCCTGCCCAGTCCCACTGACCAGCCTCGGAGTGGCCTAGGTCTCGGCTTCCCAGGTAATTCCCTGACTCCGTTCCCAACTTCCCTTCCTGAAGTCTCACCTGGAGGACCACGCTGGTCTGCTCGAGGCTGAACATCCCTGACCGCTGTGTCTTTAACGTCTGCTTGGCTCCCACAGGGAGAGGAAGCTCCGCACAGCCCAGGCAGCCCGACCCACCACCCCTCCTATAATCATCTCCAGGCCCCTCTTACAGACTTTGAGAAGAGCCCACCCACAGTGTGCCTGAGGGGTACACTTCACAGAAAGCAGGGATCTTCTGGTTTTAACCTCAGTGATTCCATAATGTTGGGGATGAAAGGGTCTCATTATAAGATTTTCAGACACATCAAAAGGATTGACTGATGCTATCACTTTCATAGAGAGAATTACCAGCTGGTAGAAAGAGGAAAGGCCTGATGGGCACAAAGACTTGAGTCTGAATACAGTAAGGTCTCTCAGGAGCTGGCTCCCCTTGGACGCAGCCCCTCTGAGACTCAGCTTCCCCACCTGGGGCAGATGCGGCGGTTACGAAGAAGAAGCGAGACCATGGATGTAATGAATGGGTAATGGGACTGGACTGTGGCAGGGGATTGGCATTATTTTTTTTTTAATTAATTTTTTTCTTGAGAGACAGAGCAAGTGGGTAGGGAGGGGGGAGAGAGAGAGAGAGAGAGAGAGAGAGAGGGAGGGAGAGAGAGAATCTTAAGTAGACTCCACCATGGGGCTTGATCTCACGACCCTGAGATCATGACCTGAGCCGAGATCAAGAGTTGGATGCTTAACCGACTGAGCCACCCAGGCACCCCCAGCATTATTATAATTGTTATCGCTACTGTTATTTTTTTGCCTGGCCAGTTCCTGTGGCTTTTCCTTTCTGAATCTTATGGCTGCTTACACCCTAAAACTTCTCACTGGGCCATTTTCCCTAAAAGCTGCCGCAATGGGAGGGGATCTCACTTCTTTGGGATATTGGATGATATCCCAATAATGCTGGCATTGCATGGGTACACAGTGAAGGCTCTGGAAACTGCCATCAATAACACAGTTCATAGTTAATACTACTATATTGCCAGGTACCAGGCGACGTGCTAATTGCTTTACAAACATTGTTCTCATGTAACCGTCTCCATCTTACATAGGCGTTTACTGCTAATGTTACCCCCATTTTACAGACCAGGAAACTGAGGCACTGTGTTAATTCACCCAAAGTCACATAACTAGTAAGACATGGGGATGAGACTTAAACCCAGATGATTTAACTTTGGAATCTGCCCCTCTGACCCACCATACCGCCTCACGAATGCGTAATTTTCAGAGCAAATGCAGGAGGGGAAAAAAAGCCCACTGAATCCCAGAAATCTGGGATTTCTAGAGCTGAGTCACGAATTATGGGTGACAGGATAAAATGAATAATAAATTCCAGAAGTTTGTGTGGGGACAGCTGTAAGAAAGATGGGCACCACAGCTTACGAGGGTGGTCAGGAGTGTTCCTGGGTCTAAGTGAAACCGAGAGGAGATCAGGGGAAGGATGAAATGGAAGATGAAATTATCCAGGCTTCCCAGGGAGGCTTCTGACCTCACCACTCAGCAGGCTGGGGACAGCATCATTTCCTGTCCCCGCTGAGCGATGCTCTGCAGCCACTGCAAGAGACACAGCAGAGCCTTTCCCAGAGTCACCGCAGAGATCCAACCGCAAGCGGACAACTGCACTCCCGTTACCCCGCTCATTTTGCTGATGAGACTATCGAGGCCTGGGGCAGTGAAACCACTTGTTTAAGGTCCCACGGTAGGTAAGTGGAAGCCACGTGTTGCTGATCATCCTCGTTCATTCGTCCAACAGACACACAACGAATACCAACCCTCTGAGATTCCCCAGGAGACAAGCACCATGTTCTCAGGGACTCGACTGTGAAGACCAGTCCTGTCCCACAGAGACAGAGTGTGAGCCACACTGACCATTTAAAGTGTTCTCACAGCCACATTTACAAAGTAAATGGGTGAAATTTATCTTAAATCAGCATCTCCAAAGTTTCGTTTTAACAGGTCATCAATAGTTGACAATATTACTGAGATATTTTGTGGGGGGGGTATAAGGCTTTGAAATCCAGTGTGTATTTTACAGAGAAGCGCATCTCAATTTGGACTGAATACATCTCAAGTGCTCAATGGCCACATGTGACCACTGGCCACTATACTGGACAGGGCAGATCTAGATCCGTGGTTCTCAACCTCAGGATGTGTTAGAGTCACATGGAGAGCTTGTTAAAACTACAGATTTCCAGGTCCCACCTGGAGATCCTGGAGATGGAAGGCAAGGCCTGGGAATCTGTATTTTAACCAGCATTCCAGGCGATTCTGATACAACTGGTTATTCTGGAACCACTGAGCTGATAAAATGAAATGCAGCCCCATCATCTGTCGTACCTAATAGAGAATGGCCATTTAGTGAGTGAACACTCTTCCTTAATTCATATTGATTAGGGAAAGCTTGATCTTAATGAGCAAAATCTGAATTAAAGACAACATTGGGTTACATTCAGCTGAATTACTTTTAAGAATAAAGACTGAAAAGAGTCTTCAAGTAGAGGGTGTTTGTTTAGGTAAGACTTCCTGATTAAAAATAAAGAATATTCATCCGCACACTTTGTTAAACTCTTAAAAAGCTAATTAAGTCTCTTAAGATGAAACAAACCTTCTGTCTGGTCTCCAGCACTAATTTGCAGAACAGAAAGTGTCCTGAGCAGACAATGGACGGTTAGTTGGATGGTCAGGGTGCCTATGCTCAACTGGGAAAGGCAGGAGTGAGGGAGTGAGGAGCTACTCATCACAAACTTTAATTATGCACTTTCTGTATGCCAGACGCAGTCTTCAGCCCTGAAGCTCCAGGGGTGGATGAGGACGGGTCATGCTCGGGAAGGGGTCTGCATAGTAGCTAGTGGGACAGAGGAGGATGGGCAAAGTTCTGGGGCAGCACAGAAAGGAACACGTCAGTTCTACCTTGGAGCCTGGGAAGGCTCCTCAGGTAAGAATGGAGCTGAGTGTTGGGCACCCACAAAGTGTTTCATAGGTAGAGACTGCAGACACTGGCAGAGGGAGTGAGCACCTTGTCCCTGAGTGTTTGGAGAAGTGCAGGCAAGGAGATGAGATGCCAGGGGGGAGAAGACCGAGGGGATTCTGGGGAGGTGAGCTGGAGTGGGGAGGGTCAAATGGCTTGACGGCCAGGCCGAGACCGTACGATTTAGTCCAGCAGGTGATGAGGGGCCGTAACTGTGGTTATAGGGATGCACACAGCAGGGCTTCCATCGACAACGGATGAATGAACGGACTGATAAATGACAGACTGAATGGGAACACTGAAGCCAGGAGGCCAGCGAGGCGGAGGGGCAGCTGTCCAGGTGAGAGGGTGTAATGAGACCTGGACCAAGCACTGACAGCGGATGGCAGAGATTTTCAAATGACCCAGGCTAAGAAAGTCTGCGGTAGGGAGTCACCCTCCACGTGGCGAAGCCCGAAATGCGATGCTGTGTAGGAGGCTAAAAGCCCCAGGAAAGCAAGGAAGAGGCTCGTGAAGCCATAATCTCCAAGAGCCCTGAGGAAGGAAGAGGCCGAAGCCTGGGAAGCCTGGGATTTCCACAGCGTTCCTTTTCACAGGCATGCTTAGGTACTTACTTCAGTGCAAGATCCTCATCTAAGAAAAAAAAAAATTTTTTGTTTTTATAGGAAGATCATCGATTTGGTCAGAAATGCAAAACACCTGCCAAAACCCAGTGGCTGGGAGGATCCAGGGGAGCAGGAGCCCTCAACCACCGCTGGTGGGTGTCCTGACATACACAGCGTAGGGAAACTCCTGCGCGGAGGTAGGCGTGCACCAGAACGTTCGAATCCAGGTTGTCTGCCCAAACAGAACCCTGGAAGCAGCCTACCTACAGGCCACCTACAGGGAGACGGATAAATAAAACGAGGTACAGTTATATGCTGGGAAACGATATTACAATTAAAACCAACTGAGGGCTGGACCTCAAAATACAAAGTTGAGGGGAACAAACATGTTGAAGAATAATATACCCAGGATGACAGCACCTACACCGGCCCGGACTGCATGCTGTATGTGGTTACACAGAGGGGACGTAAAAGCATAAACACGTAGGCTGGTATTTATGGGAAATCCACAACAGGAGATTAACAGGAGGCGGGTGAAGAGGAGACTCCAAAGAGATCTCTCCCTTGCTGATGAATTATTTCTACCATATATGCAGACCTAGTCGAGAGCTGAAACAAATATGCCAAAATGGTTAGTTAATTCGGGATGGTGAGGAAAAGAGGGTTTATTATATTATTTGCTACACTTTCAAAAATTTCCCAAACTGGGGTGGGGGAGGTGGAAATGGTAGAGTAGGAGGTAGCCAAACAGAAGGCTTGGAAATTACCCAGCCCTACCAACTGGCCTCGCCCCCAGCAAAGGAGCAGGCAGATGGTTACTGAATGTACCTGGAAGGTGCCCGCTGGGGTCTAATGTCGCATTGTATACACACAGATGACTCCTGGGGCAAAGGCGAAATAAACACACTTTCTGTGCTTCCCTTTCTCAGCCCTGCACCCAGGCCAAAGTAAGGGTGCGGCTGTCACATCATTTATTGACACAAGGACGACTTCATCTGCATGCCTTTAGTAACAGTATGCATCTGGTTGGCTCCTCTTGGGGGCCACCCCCCCCATTCCCAGCAGAGCAGGAACAGGACCTCACTGTGCAAGCGCCACACCCCTAAGTCACCTCTGAGTGCGGCGACGCCAAATGTGCACGAGAAAGAACTCTGATGGGGGGCAAGCTGGGGCTGCCCCTGCATCATGGGGCTCCTCCCCTATTTCTGGCAAAGAGCTGTGGGCACAGAATTAAAAAAAAATTAATAGTAAGTTGAAGCATATAACGTGTGGAATTGAGAGCAAGGAAGCATTCTTATCACTATTTTTGAAGCGAGATAAAAATATCTGTCTGGAGTGCCTTCCCTGCAGCCAGGAACCGTGCCTTAGTCATCCTCATGTCTCCAGGGCTTTGCACAGAGTAGGTGTTCAGGAAATGCTTGCTCAATAAGTGGAACCACAAGGACACGGGGACACACACACACACACACACACATTTTTGAGAACTATGTTTTTGCTTTTGCGAGTTTCATTTGTCTTCATGGGGCAGGACCACCTAAATGGTTAAGGATGTAGATTCTGGAATCAAATTGCTTAAGTTCTTGGAACAGACACGGGCTCTCTCTTTGCCCTGTACCTTCCCCTCACGGCATCTTGAGGAGGGCAAGACGAGGCCCTTCGCATCATAGCTGGTACAAAAGATGCACCCACTACACGTCAATAATTTTCACCAGTTAGTCCTCATGGCAAGCCGGGTAGACAGGCAATACCACACCCATTTTACAGATGGGAAAGCTGAGGTTCATAGAAGTCCTGTGACTTGTTGGAGGCCACACAATTTACTGGTGACAATGCCAGGATCTGAAGGCAGCTCCTCTAGCTCCCAAGAACTCCCCCAAGGCTGTTGCCTTTTCCCATTAGCTGACTCAAGGACCAACTTCCAGAGTCTTCTCCAGCTGCTTTGTTTTCCACCTAGCAAAGGGTCTGGTGGGAACTCTCTCAGCCAACTGGAAGCTCCCGATTTCTGCAGCACCAGGCCAGGGATCTGACTCAGGCCCAGAGGACTCTAATTCCCACATCAAAGCCGAGAGCTCCACGTGACTCTGGCTAAGTACAGAGAAGGCAGAAAGTTCTAAAGCAAGAAGACAATGGAGACTCCCGATGGGCTTTAATCACTCCCCACTCTCCCCAGGACTGACGCCCAGAGACGAACAGTTCCAGCGACAGCCTGGCCTTTCTATTCCATGAGTTAGAGAATTTGGATCCTCCAGGCTCAGAAAAGCTCCCACCCCCTTCTGCCACGTTCATGCTTCATGAACTGAGGTAAACATGATCCCGGGGAGAATGCCTGGCAGGGGACTCAGGTGAAGGCACACTCTACCTCAAGTGCTACCAAAGCAGTGTTGGGACAGGGGCTCATGCTCCTGACTGCGGGGCCGCGTTTTTCATGGAAATGACCACCACAAGCACATTCAAAAATGAACTGTGAACGGTGTCCTGGCCACCAGACAGAACTTTGAACTCCTAGGGCCTGCTGCAGTGCCTGGCATAGAATCAGTGAAGAGGACAGATTAACAGGTAGACTAACAAGGGGACTCTCACTAGGTCTTTCCAGCATCCCTGAGAAGGAAGCGGCATTATCCATACTTTACAGATCACGGAAAGTGAGATTTGAGGAGGTTAAGTGGCTTGTCGGGGCCCCCCTGCTGCGGAGGGGCAGAGGTGGGTTTGAACACAAACCTGCTGGGCTTTTGGACTTTTGAGCTGGGTATGTCCCCGATACTATCTCCCTGCTGTCATCCAATACATGGCGAAGCTTTCTGATCAACAGATATGTCACCGAAGCCAGGGCAAGACCGAAACCTCTAGTATAAACCCAAGGGCCAGATCTAATCAGCTGCCTGGGTTTTTTTGTTTTTTTGGTTTTTTTTGGTCCTTGAGCTAAGAATGATTTTCATAGTTTTACATGGTTACATAGCCCTGTATATTCCCACATAATATCCTCAATTTTGCCTCTTGGCCCACAAAGCCTAAAATATTTACTACCTGGCCCTTTAAGAAAAAGTCTGCAGACCCCTAATATAAATAAGCTACATCTTGTTTTATTTGAGGTCCCAGAGAGTAGGGGTGTGCCTGAAGCCAGAAGCTAGAGACCTCCTCTTTAGACTCAGCCCTTGGTCCCCCTCTAACATCAGCTCTCACCACCACCCACCTGCTCTGTCAGACTAATGCCTACCTACCTACCCATCAGTCTCAGCTTGGTCGTCCCTTCCTCCAGGAAGCCCTCTCTGATTCCCAGAGACCAAACCAAACAGGGGCCCTTTCCTGTGTTCTCATTTTCTCACAGACCCCTGAAACCCCCACTTCCTGCTACTTTCTCGTCTCCCACCTGATGGACTGCAGATACTATGAGGGCAGGCACCGTTCTGTCAGGGGCGAGAAGCAGTATAACGTGGGTGACCACATGTCCTGGTTTGCCAGACGGCCCCTACTTGTGCCTGTGGACCCGCGTGAGTATTAACAACATTCCCATCATTCTCAAAAGAGTCCCGTTGGAGAGGCTAAATCATATTGCCATCCTATGAACTGAACAGTAGCTTAAGAATATGGGCTGTGTTCGAATCTCACTTCCTCCATTTTCCAGTGGTGTGACAGTGGGTAAAGTAGCTAACTTCTCTGTGCCTCAATTTCCTCCTCTACAAAGTGGAACTAGTAATAGTGTTTACATCATAGGTTTGCTGTGAGGATTCAGTGAGTTCCTATACATCAAACACCTAGGACAGTACCTGGCAAATTGCAAAAGGGTCAGCCCTTATTGCTAACAGGTCATATGGAATTCGCGATGCCTAATGAGGGGTCTTGTCCGTGGCCGACAGTCATACACGCTTCCTGGACCAACAGAGGAGAGACAAGGCCAGCCCCAAAGCTCTGCCTGTCAGAGCTGGTCAGAGAGCAGCTGAGTTCATGGGCTTCCTGCCCCAGGATCCGAGGCCTGAGGATCGCTCCATGGGTTTAAGTGCTCAGCGCTTAATTCCGGGTATGTCTCTACCTTTCTAGATGGAGCACTGATTTCAGTTTGATACAAGTCCTCCCAGACTATTTTCTATATGTTCATAGGCCTCTAT
>NW_023270739.1:14007204-14045677 GCF_011800145.1 Mirounga leonina
AGAATATGAATTTATTAGGCCGAGAGCTACCTTATTCTTGCTAATTGTTGCATAGTATTTCATAGTTTGGATATAATACAATTTATTTGGCTATCCAAACCACTCGCTATTATAAACATCAGTGCCATAACGAGTATCTTTATTGGGCCTCTTTAAGCTCTGGAGAAATCTTCCAAGATGTTCACATCTCTTTTTTTAAAGTCGACTGCTGGGACGCCTGGGTGGCTCAGTCGGTTAAGCATCTGCCTTCGGCTCAGGTCATGATCCCAGGGTCCTGGGATCGAGTCCTACATTGGGCTCCCTGCTCGGCTGGTTGCCTGCTTCTCCCTCTGCCTGCCGCTCCCCCTGCTTGTGCTCGCTTTCTCTCTCTCTGACAAATAGATAAATAAAACCTTTAAAAAAAATAAAAAAGGGGTGCCTGGGTGGCTCAGATGGTTAAGCGTCTGCCTTCAGCTCAGATCATGATCTCCAGGTCCTAGGACTGAGCCCCACGTCGAGTATGCTTCTCTCTCTTCCTCTGCCTCTCCCCACTGCTTCTATCTCTCTGTCTCAAATGAAGAAATAAAAAAATTCTTTAAAAAAAAAAAATAATAAAGGAGACTGCTGCTCACTGTTTCCTCTCGGATTAGCCAAAGGAAGGCCTCAGACACTGGTCATATTTCTTCTATGAGCCAGAATCACAAATCAACTTCTATTCCTATCCATGAAGGAAACAACGAAGTGAACAACAACAACAAAAATTAACAACTGTTTTAGCTAATAGAAAAAAGAAATACAAATGAAGTGACCCAACCCTCCAAACGCACAGAAGATGCTGGGATAGGAAGGAACGTCGACATTGTCAAGGTACCCCACACAGAGTCTGCGGAATGCAATGCTCCCTGTCAATTCCCCTTGAATACAAAGCTATTAACCGGATTCTCACCTTATTTATAGGTACCCTGTCATTTTAATGAAAACTAAATCTTGCTTGCTCTGTCTTTTCAATCCTGTCTCCGCTCAATTGCTTTCCTGTGGCTACATGGAAATAATTTATATTTAAATCTTCACCTTAGTCACAAGAGTTTTAGCTCACCTGAATAGAGAGGCAACTGCCACTCGACAAATTAAAAATACTCTCGAGAACTTCATGCAAACTCATCCAGCTCTCCAGGTTGAATCGACCCAGCTTTGACCTAAATGGTGATTTCTGCACAGTGATTTTTAAATAAAAAAATATACAAATATTTGTATTTTTTAAATAAAAAAATATGCAAATAATACACTTGCATTATCTGAAAGAGGAGTGTGTGGGTTGGGGGATGGGGGGGACAGTAAAGAGAAGAAGGGGAGAGAGGTCCTCAGGAGAGGGGGTTAGGGGAGCTGCATGCAGGGAGCAGAGCTGGGAGAAGAGACAGAAAGATGGATTTTTCTCCCACGTTAAGCCGATGGTGCCTTCGCTGGCCTCGATTTTCCTGAAGATGGTCTTCCTGGGGCTTCGCCTCTCCCAGGGTCAACCCCAACCTCTCCCCTGGATGAACGGTGCCTCCCCGACCCAGTCTCTAGCCCTGGGCAGGTACCCAGTACGACAGCACCTAACACAGTGCCTGGCACAGAAAGCGTCAAATAAATGCAGCTACTATTAATCCTATTATTATCGTAAGTGCTCAATAAATGGTTGCTAAATCACTACATGAAAGAAACGCCTGAATGGACTATCCCCACCTTTCCTCAGCTTCACATGCTAGAGGTGAGTCTCACCACTGCCTCCTTCACGTCATAGCACAGATATGAGGGTCTCCCGTGTCTGCGTGATGTGGGACAGGACAGTCATTGGACCCCACCCTCGGCAACAGAAAGAGATTCCAATGCAGTTCGATCAGAACAAAGCACATTCCCTGCAGGCAGTTTGTGGCCCTGAGGTGGCAGGTTGGGTAGGAAGGGATTTGGGCTGGGACCAAATCGGGCCAGGACAAGAGCTCCAGGGATTTTTTGGAACCTGCCTGCCTCACAGCAAACTTTTCAGGCACATTAAAACCCGGCAGAATTACGGTTGCCCGAATGCTGCATCTCATCTGCAAAATGGAAGGACAGGACCAGCGGGTCTCTAAGCTTCTCCTCTGCTGTACCAGCCTTAAAGTATACACTCAGCCCCCAACTTACAGACACAGAAGTAACCACATCGTTGTGTTTTCTGAGAATTACAGGGCCACCTGATGTCATGCGGGGAAGTGACACACAGAAAGCATGACCACAGTATTGCTAAATTCAAGTGTGAACTCTTACCCCTCCACACACTGAGAGCAGGAAATATAGAGTGACAAGCACCACCCCCCACCCAGTGGCATGAGACAGTGTGAAACGGAGGTGTGGTAGGAGAACAGAGCCTAGTGTAGCAGAGGATGGCATCTGGACCATTTTTCCATAGGAAGAGTTACTAAAATCTAAAGTTGTGGAAAAAATGTTTCTGTGGAGCTCTCTGGAATATGCGTAAGGCTGGACGAAAAGGTCATTTCTTTAAAAGGAACTGTGAGCTCAATTGACCTTGGCATCTGTCCTCTCATCTCAACTGGTAGCATCTGTTCACCTCCCAGAAGTTGCCTAAAGAGCACCCTGGGACTGAGTCCTTGCCCTGCTTCCTAGCTGTGATGGTTGGCAAGGTCTTAAGCTCTTGGGCCTCAGTTTCCTCATCTGTGAAATGGGGATTATCATGGCATCTATTTAATGGGGTAGTTGGAAGGTAAAGTGAGATAAACCAAGTAAACCACTCAGCATGGTGCATGGCACACAGTAAGTGCTCAATAAATGCAAGCCATTATTATTAATCGTTATTACTGCTGTGCTAAGATTTATATACATTTGCTTAGTATCTCTAATGTGCAAGGTGCTTTTGAGAATTCAGCTGACAACCATAGGCTTAAACACCCAAATGAGAAGAAGACAAGGTATAAAAGCACCTGGATGCTAAATTGATGGACCCAGAAGTGCTGGTCCCTGGCATGGGCCCTTGCTGACTTCCCAGAGCAACTCCTGAACCCTATGCCCTACCACAGCCCCACTCAGCACCTGGCAACATCGGAGGGGTTGCTGCGGTAACCATAGGTCTGTAGCGTCTACATGGGAGAAGAACCATGTGCCCTGCAAAACCACCTCCTACAGAGAGCCAAAGGATTGACAATATAAAGACTTAAAACAAAGCCAAGGTCGGGGCGCCTGGATGGCTCAGTCGTTAAGCGTCTGCCTTCAGCTCAGGTCGCGGTCCCAGGGTCCTGGGATCAAGCCCCGCATCAGGCTCCCTGCTCGGTGGGAAGCCTGCTTCTCCCTCTCCCACTCCCCCTGCTTGTGTGCCCTCTCTTGCTGTGCCTCTCTCTCTGTCAAATAAATAAATAAAATCTTTAAAAAAAAAAAAAAAAAAGCCAAGGTCAACAATAACAAAAAACCCAAAAGGTTCTACTTAGCAGCAGGCTCCTTTCGACAGAGTAGTATCCATACTTCCAAACCTTGTCCAGGAGACATAAAAGTCTAGAAAGTGACACATAGGAGCTCAATTTGGGTGGGCCTAGTAGCAGAATCAAGTTTCCTGCATTTTGACAGCGATCGTCAGCCAGCCACCTGGTCTTCTGTGTCTCTGGCAGCTGGGTGACAAGGGAAACACAGAGGACAGCCTCTTAGGAGCATGCCGGTCCCACGGTCTGGCAACCAGGGACAGTCAGCCAAACCCTGGAGCATGCTTCCATCTGACTTTTAGGAAAAGTCAGGTCAACCCTGTGAATCACTGTGTAGCAATGTTTTGAATGACTTTCCGGAACCATCAGAAAAGACCAGAGTGTCTGCCCAAGAAATCCTCAAAATAGCACAAGAGTAATGGTGCAGATAGGTTCACGTCTCAGGGGTGCGCAGGCAGAGAGGGGGCGCTCAGCACAGCAGTGCCTGGAGCTGAGATTTTGATCTAACTTGCTCTAAATGAAAGCCCAGCCCAATCCTTCACACCAGCCCCTTCATCAGCTCAACCACAGCAACAGCACTACCTACCAGCACTGACTAAGCGCTAGGATATGCTAGACGCTCCAAATACATTATCACATTTACCTCTCGAAGCAATTCTGCAAACAGGTGTTCGCTAATGCTAACATGGTGAAATGGAGCTCAGCGAGGGCCCACAGACTTGCCTGAGGTCACACAGCTAATTAGTATTGGAATCCCTGCTCGCTGACTCACAACGTTATGCCTTAATGATTAATGTTTAAAAATGAAAAAAAAAGGCATTCAAAATTTATCACTGGATGATAAATCACGGCTCAATTTTTCTCAGTACAAAGCAACTCTAAGTAATTTGCGACAAGCATATGTATTAAGTCATAAAATAAGTTTGGGTTTTTTATACCAAACAAACTCATTTGCTTATATATAAATATCAAGGACTAGAAAAGCAGAATTTCAAGCCAAACTGAATAAAAAGTGTGCAGTAACATCACCCCTCAGCCCTTTCAGGAGGCTATATATTAAGATTTTCTTTTTTTAAAGGCCTTCTACCTAATGCTTCTAGAGAAATAAGACAGATGAGGTTTTACAGATTTCAACATAAATTAATGCTAACCATCTGGATGGATAAGATAACCAAATAGCCATAAAATCTTGGCAACCTCCGGCATAAGAAAAATTGCTTGGGAACAGGGAGGAGAAAAAAAAAAATCCACACAGAGTTTGTTGGAGGAATTCCAAAGTGATCACAGAGTTTACTAAGATTTTGACTTACTCAT
This sequence comes from Mirounga leonina, assembly GCF_011800145.1. Lineage (NCBI taxonomy): Eukaryota > Metazoa > Chordata > Mammalia > Carnivora > Phocidae > Mirounga > Mirounga leonina. Next base: position 14,011,944 of record NW_023270739.1, read on the forward strand.
GCACTTTAATCATAATATATCTGCAGCATGGGGGACTACGGGCAGTCTTCGAAGGGACAAGGTTACCCAGATAATAATTCCTTATGGTGGTGAAGCACCTTGACTCAACAAAGGTGTCTGGCTTTAATTTTGAGATTTCTGATGGCCCCTGGAGCTAGGGAGGAGAAGGGTCTATCGTTCTCTGCAGATGCTAGAACTGCACTCAGAGAGGGAACAGACGGTTGGCTCTGCCATTCAAGACCGATGCCCTTTTCGCTATCCAGCGCTGGAGCCCATGCACCCAACCCTCCATCCAGCCAGCCACCCACACATCCACCCAGCCATCTGTTCATCTGTATTTCCTACCAAGTCCTATGTATTCTGTAATCCTTTAAGAAAGAAAGAAAAGAAAAGGGCTCCTTTGGGGTGGGGCCACCCCCATGTGTCTGGGCACAGTTTTGCTTGAGGATCTGGAGCCCCGCCCTCCTTCCTGGTTCTGCTGTGTCTCCCTGCCCCTCCCTCATTTCAGTTCACCTCTCTGCCCTTGTGCGAACCTATCGGACTGGTAGGACTCCTGCCTCAACCAGGCTGCCTCTCCTCCAGCTTGGGACACACGGCAGACAAACAGGAGCATGATGGAACTGAATCCAGGGACGACCATCCAGTAGTGGTGAATTTCCCCACAGATGTAAGTGCATACCCGTGTCTACCCACACATTCATTCATTCGCTATTTCTTCCTTCACTCAACAAAGAGCTCTGAAGCCCAAGGGACAGAGCAATGAATAAGATTCAAATGTCAACTAAAACTGGTCAAGGAGTTTTAAACCATTCTCCCTTGGGGGTGATAGTCTGGTGTTGGAAAATCAAGGACAGATCCCCGATGAAGTCTGGGAGTGGGTGATCAAGGGGATCTCACCATATCTTACTGCGTCCTGAGGAAAATCGGTCTACACCACCTGCTCTGAACCGTTTATTCTGACCACGGAGTTGCTACCGGCAGTTGAACATGCTCAGTGTAGTCACAGCTGGATGTAGCTCTTGAGAGGCCCTTGGCCCTGAGCTAACCACGGGGCGCCTCCAGGGTGGGATTCCAAGTAAAAACAAGGTCAAACCAAGAAGTAACTGTAAGTCTAACCCATTTCTGATTTTTCCCACCCTGATTATGTTGATGATTTTTATAAACATCAGAAATTTCTCTTTTTCTTTTCTTGGGGGTGCAGGGGTGGGGAGCATGTTCCCAGCTTTGCTGAAGCCTGAGTCCTGGTCCTGCCTGTCTGCCGAGTCATCCCTCACCGGGCAGGCTCTGGTCTTCAGCCAGCGGGCAGCAAGCCCTGCTCCCGAGGACATTCTCCTACTCCCCAGGCAACCTCCACTCCATTTCTGCTTGGGACCCCTCTTCTCCCTCTCCCACTCTCTTCTTTCCTGCCAAAGGCCACTCGCCCCTTTTGAGATACCCAGTCCATCTTCTGAAGCGGATCCACACCTGTCCCGTGAAGACAGGTACGGTTTATACCCCCCCGACAATCTGGAGAAAGAGGGCACAGAGGGCGCCGCGCATCTGCCCGGTGGTGCTGGTACAGGGTTGGTACTCAGTGTGGCCCCCGCTGTGGCCACAGGGTCTGGCTGGTTAGGGCCAGGAGCAGCACTCGGGTCCAGAACCTGGTTCTCCACACTTTCAGCTACTGTATGTCTGCGGCTGCCACTGGGATGAAGCGTCAATTGCCACCGGGGCAGCTCTTGTTCCCTGATGAGGTGGCTTCACGTAAGAATCAGCGGAAAGGTGACATCTTCAGACCCTACAGAGGGCACCGTTACTAACGCGAGACTCTCCCTCTGTTAGTCTGTGAAAAACAAGACCGCCAGCTCCAGAGAGATGGAAACCGAGACATTGCAGGTGTTACCAAAGCTGGGGTCAGCGGGGGTCAACTGAAATCAAGGGCCCACTTGTGTCTGGTGGTCAGCAAGCGTTTCTTGTCACCAAGGATGGAAGTAAAATACAACCATAACAAATGCTGCTGTGGAGATTTTTTTTTTTTTAAGATTTTATTTATTTATTTGAGAGAGAGAGAGCGTGCGTGCAAGCAAGCACAAGTAGGGGGAGGGCAGAGGGGGAGGGAGAGAGAGAATCTCTCAGGCAGACTCTGAGCTGAGTGCAGAACCTGACTCGGGGCTTGATCCCATGACCTGAGATCATGACTTGAGCCGAAACCAAGAGTTGGATGCCTAACTGACCAAGCCACCCAGGCGCCCCCTAAGCAGAGATCTTTTGCATGCTGCTCCTTCTACCTGCATCAGCGGTCAGCCAGAGGAATGTCTGTTGATGCCTCAACACCATGCTCAGGTGAAACCTCCCTCAGGAAGCCTGCCTGATACTCCCTCACCTGTTCCCACCCAGGTGGAGCCTGCCATTCCCAATGCTGTATAATATCTATACTTCTAGTATGGCCCAATCCCACATTATGTTACTTCAACATATGTCAAAATAGTCAGTGATACATCAGTGTCTTTTTTAAAAAAAAACAAAACAAAAAAATTTTAAATGAAAAAAAGGTAGATGAGTGTTTCTAGACTGCTCAGACTGAGAAACAGGCTTATGAAAGTAAACAGGTTTCCTTTCACTGCAGGACTTATCAGAGCCTTTGGTGCGCAAGAGTACTCTTTGAATTTCCAAGGACTATAGGAGGTGGTACTTCTCTTCCAGGAACTCTGGAGGGTGGCAGAATGTCTCACTGGGCTGGTGTGATGACTGATTTTATGTGTCGACTTGACTGGGCCACAGGGTGCCCAGATACTCAGTCAAAGGTTATTCTGGGTGTTTCTGGATGAGTTTAGCACTGGAATGATAGACTGAGGAAAGCAGATTGCCCTCCCCGATGTGAGTGGGTCTCATTGAGCTAGCTGAAGGCCTGAATAGACCAAAAAGTCCGACTCTCCCCATGAGTAAGAGGGAGCTAACTCCTTATGCCCAACTACCCTCAAGCTGGAACATCAATATTTTCCTGCCCTTTGGGCTCAAACTGAAACACGGGCTCTCCTGGGTCTCCAGCTTGTTGGCTGCATATCTTGGGATTTGTCAATTCCCATAACCACATGAGCCAATTCCTTATAATAGATCTCTTACTAAGTATATACACACACATCTGCCAGTGGTTCTGTTTCTCGGCAGAACTCTAATACAGCGAGTATCCTGAGCGACACCCTTCGGTAAGTGTGCCTGTATTTACGGGGCTGCCCTGGAAACCCGTAAGCACAGCCACTGTGCCGACTTCTGGTTCAGCATTTAGGATGGGCAGACACACCATGGGTTCTCAGCATGTACATCTGAACTGAGGCTACAGAAAGTCAATGTGGAATTAGGGATCATTTCTGTTTTCTGGGATCGTTCAGGGCTTTACTCTGAAAAGGACCAGAAATCCAACCTTCACAAACTGAAGGATTCCTTCGCTGACTTCAGTTTTCCATCTTCTATTCTAATGCCCTAGGAGCGGGGAACCGGCAGGCTTTGTGGTATTCTATTACTGTCTGGTGAGTGAACGGATGCTCAATGAGATTCAGGTCCCTGGGATGAAAGCAGATGGGTCACGGCGCTTTAGCAACCGAAGGGCAGTCTGGCAGGTAACCTGGACTCCCGGGGATGCAGGTGGGGCATAAACAACAAAAACCTGCCAGAGGGGTGTGGGCGAGGCCTCTCCCGCTCAGCAAAGCACACTCAGAACTGCCTCGTGCAGGAGCCGGTAATCTGTGATGAGCTCAGTAACCCCAGTGCCACCTTTAATGGGCTGGGGACCTGTTTCATCTGCTTTCATGCTCTGTTGTGAAGGATGCAAAAGAGAAGGTGCCTGTGCTTCCTCCAAGGGCAGGTATCAGGGCGGCCAGGACTCAACGGCCACACTGGTCAAGCCCCAAATCCCATGCAGCGTCCACACGGGCCTGGCCTCACCGTCCACCCAGGGCCCAGTGGCAAATGGCTTTGGTTGGAGGGCTCTCTCCATCCCTGAGCCATGCGTGGGGCAGAGGCCAAAGCAGAAGCCCCACTCCAGAGCTCTGCCCAGGGGAGACGGTGGCCCAGCGAGAGACGTGGGCAGCCTCCCGAGGGGTTTACAAACAAACGTATATATCCTCGTTCTCCCCTTGCTTGTCTCCTGCTGGGGGATCTTCACTGCGGGGAAGACATTTCAGACCCTGAATCCCACCCCGGGCAGACAGTATTGGCTTGAGGAGTTGCAACTCTCTGGGTTGGAATTTTACACTCATCTACCCGCCAGGTGACCTTGAACTGAATCTCTTAAAATTCCCATTTCTTCATCTGTAAAGTGAAGACGGTGCTGTTCACCCTCGTAGTTTGAGTGGAATGAAATGAGGCCAATGCCACACTTTTCAGGGCTGTTTGGGTATTTACAAATAAAATGTGCCCAACAGTAGAGATTAAAGCCCACCCCAAAAATTAATTAATTAAAATAAAATAAAATGTCACAGCTGCTCAATGAACATTCACTGCCACTCCCTGAAAATGTAAATCCTCTACTTCCCACCCAACAGAAAAAATGAAAAACCTTGTTCTTTTCATTCCTGGGCACCGAAGACAGCTAACGTGAAGAAAAGGGGTGTCTTGTTACACAGAATTATTGTAGCACTAGATAACAGATACAGTGGCTGAATTAATTCGGCGATACCTCAAATATGGCTGAATAATCTATTCGTTTGATTTCTTTTCCATTTACCAAACTCTGCCTCCATTTCCTCACCTGTAGAAGAGCTGAGCTGGGAGAAATTAAATGAATTAGTGCCCGTATAACACTTAGAACAAGATGCGTCACAAAACGAGCACCAGGCATTGGCCATTATTACCACAAATGCCTTCTATGTGCTCAGGCCAACGTCCTAGCTCTGGGGTGATGGCCCTAAACAAGAGCCAGGGTCCCTGTTCCCTTAGAGATCGTGTTCCAGAGGTGGTGACGGGGATACCAGGCAGACAAGCAGAAGAGCAAAGTCACTGCTGACGGTGGTAAGCACTGTGAGGACAGCAAAGCTAGGGGACGTCACGCGTGATGGGGAGATTTGGGAAGACGTCTCGGGGGAGCTGAGGTTTCATCTGAGATTTAGAGCCAACCACATAGAGATCTATGGGGACGTTGTTCCAAATGCCAAAATCCTACGGTGGGGACAAGTCTGGTGTGTTTGAGGAACGCAGGCCGGCCAGCGGGGTGCTATGGATGAGGGTGGCAGGCAGCAGGGGCCCCTTGGCAAACAAAGAATCACCGTTCCCTTTGCCCATGAATCTCCAACGGCCCCTCTCGGCAGCATGGCACCTAAGGAGACAATGCCCCGTACCCGAAATTCTGTGACTACTCACAGGGACCGGACTTCCCTCCCCCTCTCTGCTCCGCTCCCTTCGAATCTCTACTGGTGTCTCCCACTTCCAAATGGACACCTGGAGAGACTTATACCAAATCCCTCCTGCAAACATCATGTAACCTGTGAAAGGCCGATCAAACAGGGTGGCTATTTAGGCTCTGGGCCCCGATAGGGGCCATAAAATATCTTGTGCCTCCTTTAATATAAACGCTGTTACAAAAGCCTGCCTTGATCTGCAGCTTTCACAATAATATACTGTTTGACAAGCTAATCTCTGCCCCCTTCCTCTTCTCATTCACACCTATCATCTGGTCAGCTGAATAACGCTTTTGTTTCCAACTGAGTCCAGTTCTGGGGCTTGGAACCAAGTTTGGTTGTTTCCTGTATTCCGTAGGCCATTATTAGAGACCCCCCTGACCCATGTGCTAAGACCTTTGTTCATTTTTACCAAGACACTGGGCTCTGTTTGTTGTTACAGGAGCATTAAAAATAATTTAGAAGTCATCATTATGAGAATAATGGTTCTCATTTATTTTATTTTATTTTTTAAAGATTTTTATTTATTTGACAGAGAGAGACACAGTGAGAGAGGGAACACAAGCAGAGGGAGCAGGAGAGGGAGAAGCAGGCTTCCTGCCAAGCAGGGAGCCCAATGCAGAGCTCGATCACAGGACCCTGGGATCATGACCTGAGCCGAAGGCAGACGCCCAACAACTGAGCCACCCAGGTGCCCCAGTGGTTCTCATTTTTGAGGGCCAATTAGGACCAGGCACGTTACCCATATTCCCTCACATTGGGCGCTCAACAGCCCTGCCACCCTGGTAGTGAAGCCTCTCATCTTCAGGTGAGGAAAGCAGAGAGCAAGAGATAACGGAGGCTCACGGGTCAGTGAGGGGAGGGGCTGGGCCTACAGCTGCCACGCCCAAAGCCACCACCACCCAGCACCAGAAGAACCGAGAACACAGTCAGCATCAGAGCAAGATGAGAAGGACCACCTGCGGGAGGCAGAATGATGGCCCCCAGAGAGGGCCAGGTCCTAAGCCCCAGAATCTGTGGCTACATGACCTTACACGGCAGCAGGAGACTCCGGGATGTGATCAAGTTAAGGGGCTTGGGAGGGGAAGATTATTCTGAATTATTTGGGTGATTATCCCAAGGTGCTTACGAGAGGGAAGCAGGAAGGTCAGAGTCAGAGATGGGACAATGGAAGCAGAGGCCAAAGCAGTGTAGCCACAAGCCAAGGAATGCAGGCAGCCTCTAGCAGCCGGGAAAGGCAAGAAACAGATCCTCCCCAAGAACCTCCAAAAGGAGCTCAGACCTGCTGACACTATGAGTTCCGCCCCAGAAGACCTAGATCAGACTTCTGACCTTCAGAATGCAATACATTTGCATTGTTTTAATCCCCTGACCTATGGTAATTTGTTCCAGAAGCAATAGGAAACTAATATACCATTTACAAACTGAAGGCTGGTCTCTTACCCCAATGAGATAATGACTGAAAAACGAAACTTCTATAAAAAGGTCATCACTCAGCTGTTTCCATCCTGTGCAGCTGGTGCAGGGGAACTGGCTGAGGCATGTCCTGGTGCAGACGGGGAGCCCCACCTCTGCAGTCAGTGCTGGGCTTGAGCTCATGCCTCCCAACCAACGTACGTGTGACCTCGAGCAAACCCCCAGCCTCCCGGAGCCCGAGTTCCTCATGCAAAACACTGGGAGGTACCAGAGAAGTTCTTTAAGGGATTACCCATAATTACCCTGACCAAGTGTTTGCAGCCTGCCAGATAGCTGCTACATGCTTAATACACATTATATCGTTTAAACCTCAAACAACCCTATAAGAGGATGATGGGATTAATTCTATTCTACAGGTAAGGAAACCAAGGCACAGAAAAGCACATGGCTTAGGGCCGAGAGTCTGACTTCAGAGCTCATGGTTCTTCAACCACTACTGTGAGTAAAGTCCCAACACAGTATCTGGCACTGAGTTAAGCACTCTGCTAGTAACAACTGTTATTGTATTTGTATTATTACTTGCTATTACTATTTCTACTATTACTCTTGGTCCCAGTTACCTACTTGGATCCTGAAGATAGTCATGTATCCTACTGACATTACATAGCTAAGAAAAAAAAAAAACACAAAAAAACAGAGAAGGAAAACAAAGATCGGAAGGACGGGACTCTATCACATAGGTAGAAAAGGATGAGACTACGTCTGAGGTCATTTGCTACCATTTTTCATTGTTGTGTGTGGGGGTGGGGCGCACACAAGAGTTCACAGCTCCAACCAAAAAGTAAGCACAGGAAGAGCCAAAGTCATTGATGTCTACGATAGTTTCTTAATTAGATCCATTTCAATGATAAATTATTCTGTTTCATCAAAAATGATGCCCATCATCACCCATTTTTGGTTCAACTTTAAAAAGTATTTCTTTATAAACTTTTATTTGGCCAGAATATTTTAATATAAAAACTGATCAGCATGATCTCCACTAAAAACACATGGTGTAACAGAGATACCTACACCAAATTTATCTGAGCAAGCAAAATATAGTAAAAAAATAAAAATAAAAATATATCTTCAGAGTTATGCAGCAATATTCTTCAGGAAAACACCAAGTATTTTATATTTTACCTTTCAAGTTTCCATGTATTGAGACCTGCTATTGTGCCTGGCACTTTATATACATCAGTATTTAATGTGTTCAACATTATTAACCCCAGAAAACTAAGGCTCAGGGAGGTTATGTGGCTTGTCCTGGTCACACAGCATCTGTGTTTGAGAGAACATCTTTTGATACCTCACACAAGTTAAGAAAACCAGAGCATTATATCCCTGATTGAAAAACCAATAAGGGAAAAATCTGCACTAGTTTCAATCTGCCAGCAAAGACTGAGATTTCTTTTTTTTTTTTTAAGATTTTATTTATTTATTTGACAGAGAGAGACACAGTGAGAGAGGGAACACAAGCAGGGGGAGTGGGAGAGGGAGAAGCAGGCTTCCCGCCGAGCAGGGAGCCCGATGCGGGGCTCGATCCCAGGACCCTGGGATCATGACCTGAGCCAAAGGCAGACGCTTAATGACTGAGTCACCCAGGCGCCCCAAGACTGAGATTTCTCAGTTAACAAGAAAAGCCATTCAACATTCAATTAAACTGATAATACATTTTTGGAGCTCTGCGTGTCCTAGACATCACTGCAGATATTCAATGAGGGGCAGGCCCTGGGCTCAAACCCCAGCTCTACCACCGATAAACTCGGTGGTACCAGGCAAGAAGTTACTGAAACTCTGTTGGCCTTGCTCGTTTTCTCATTTGTAAAATGGGGATTATAACAGGATCTTCCTCATGAGGATTGGGGTGAGGGAGATGAATGTGAAGAGCTTGGAACAGTTGGTGGCCCACAGGAAGCCCCAAGTGAGGGTGGTTACTGTTACAGGAATGGTAGCCACTGTAGGATTTATGAGCTGGTTACTGCCCACTATGACAGACGATGCCGCATCTTCATGAAAGGTTAGGAGATTTAAGCACTTAAGCAAGCACTTAGAATTGACCTGGAAACCTTTTTACTACTAGAACTACAGCTTGATTAGCCAGTACCAAACTTCCTCCCCAAACACGTCAGCAAAAAAACTGTTCTGGGAAACAGCAATCTGGAAAGCGCAGCCTTATCTGTGCTGGGAACATAAGAGAAATTGGGCTCAGGGGAGGACACGGACTATGACTAACTGCGAGCCATTCTCTACCTTCTGGGAAGAGACCGAACAGCCGTAAAGACATAGGGAAGAAAGATGCCCCCGGTGCTTCTGGAGAAGCAGCAGACTGCATGCATGCCACTTCCTCACTGTTCAACCAGGTGCCACACAACTGACTGCTTTCGATCTTCTAGCAGCCCTTCTGGGGGATGGTCTACCAGACTCAGAGAGGTTAAGGAACTTGCCCCAAGTCACACAGCAACAAATCCCAAGCTATTTTCACTAAGCCAAGAAGTGGAGGCATAAAAGGCCAGCACTCTAGGAGACTAGACTGAATGTTAAATGAAAGTCTAGTGGAAAATCCCACTGTCTGGTGGTGGGTTCCAGGGGTGATTATGACGCCCTGATGGTATCACCATAAGGATGGCTAATATTTAGACAGTGCTTGTGAGGTGACAGCACTCTGCACATTATACTTTGGTCTATGGGGAGCTCCTATTATTGTTCTCACTTTATAGATGAAGAAACTGAGGCCCAAAGGGGTTAAGGAACTTGTCCAAGTCAAATACCTGGAATAGATATCCCCAGATGTTTATTCTTGAGAAAATGCTTTAGGCTCACCATAGAAAACCTCCTCCAGTCAGTGCTAACCCATATAACTAACCTTCCCATTAAAATATAGCCCTGGTTAAATATAGCCTCCCAAAGATAGATCCAGTCTAAGTTCGTGGAACCTGAGTGATCTTTTGGAAAAAGGGTCCTTGCAAACACGATTAAGGATCTTGAGATGAGGACATCACCCTGGATCCCCAGGGTGGGTCCTAAATCCCATGACAAGTGTCTTTATAAGAAGCAGGAGAGGAAGAGGCCATGTGAAGGTGGAGCAGAGAGACGCAGCCCCAAGTCGAGGAAGCCAGCAGCCACCAGAATCTAGAAGAGGCAAAGAACGAATTCCCCCCTAAAGCTTCCAGAGGGAGAACAGGCTGCCAACAGCTTGATTTCACACTTCTGCTTCTCGAACTGTGAGAGAATACAGTTCTGTTGTTTTAAGCCACCCGGTTTATGGTCATTTTTCGTGGCAGCCTTGGGAAAGTAATGGGGAAGGTATGGCCCAGGATCAGGAGTCGAGGCTAATCTTCAGGCCCAGATGTGTGGGTGGGAGCAGTGGGAAGAAGAGGCGCCTTGCTAGTGGCAGGTGAAACCTGGGGGAGGCTCACTGGCTGGAGGCTGGAGGAGGAAGACTTGGGAGTCAATATAATGAGCCAGTTTGCCAGCCAGGAGAGCTGCCCAGCATTGTGTAGACTTCTTGTGAAGTACTGAGTTGCCCAGCACGCCGAGTAATCTAGCCCTGTTAGGAGGTTATTCCTCCCCAGGTCTCTTTGGAGGTGGGACTGGCATCGGGAGCCGACCACACTCCCATGTCCTGCTACCACAGGAGCCCAGGGCCAGTCAGGTGGCCAGTGCTCAGAGACACTCACTCCCTGAATCAACGGACACCAGTCACAAAAGAGTTCACACAGTGGTCTTCCTTTACGGTTTTTCTGTAGTATTTTGGCAGGATAGGCTAGGAAGCAGAAAACAACAGCATCTTCAGTCTCCGTTTCTGGAGCTATCTGCTCCTTCCCACCCCTCTACGCATGGACACCTGCAGTATGACAGATGGGACATCTGGGACCCCGAGTGCAGTCATACCTGTCACTCATCCCAGCTGTTACTCTGTGTGCCAGAGACGACCTTGGCCATTGTTCCATGATCCCCTTGCCCCTGCAGTTTGCACCCCACTGTGTGGACCAGACAGGCCTCAGGAAGCCTGTAGGCACCATGTGCACGTCCTCCGTTCACTGTGCTTCTAGAAACAACCGTCCTTGTGCTGCGCTGAAATTCTCAGGCATTCTCAGTCAAGGATCAAAAGCCTGGGCTACCCAACTCGTCTCAAACATATAAAGCCTGGGCAGAAATCACAGCATTCTTTCCTCCAGGGCTGATGATTAAAATATTTTCTAACCAGTATGGCGGGTCAGAAGAAGTGCACCCCAGTTACAGACAGGAAAGCCCAGAGTCCCTGCCCAGTTTGCTTACTCCAGTGTCCCCACTGCCACACATCTGTAAGGAACGCAGGGGCTTCCGTGGGGCTGGGGAAAGGCTCTCCTCGCTTTACGGAATATGGAGGGAGAAAAAAAAAGAGAGAAAAAAAAATTAAGCGTCAGCAAGATGGCTGAAAACGTAAGTAAAAGAAAGCCTTTCTGTAAGTAAGCTTTTGTAAACAAAGTATCACCTCACTTGTAACAGTGGCTTTTTCTACATGCCAATTGTTCTCGGGAGTTGAATAAGATACTGTTCTGGCTCTTAATTTACTGCCAGATCCTCCGGGAGAGCAGACAAGTAAAGCACTGATTACAGTCCAGTCCAACAAGTGCGTCAGTGAAGAAACTGGTAAGAGCAGTACTAGTATGGATATGTGGCCAGACGTTCTAAGCACTTTATATGGACCATCTCCCTGAATATTCATGACAACCCTATGAGATGGGGTTTCATACCGGCCTGATGCTGCAAATGAGGAAAGTAAGGCCCAGCACAGGCAAATCACGGTGGGGTCGAGATTTCATTCCAGCAGGCCAGCTCCTATCTGCCCCTCCTATCTGCCCTCTTGGTGAGACTCCCAGGAGCACAAAACTGCTAGAGATCATCCCAAGAGGTTTCCCGGAGGAGGGAACACAGGCCAACAGACGAGATGGAAGCTAAGGGGGAAAGATAATCGGTGTCCCCATCCCATGTTAAGGAGTAAAGATAAACCCGGCCATTGGCCACTATTTTAACTCAAGCCTTCCAATCCGGTGATTAGCTTTTCACCTCCATTCGTATCTTAAGGCTTTCTCATGTGCCCATCGCCTGCAGAAGGCATGTCAGGAAAACCAGGTTTGTTTTTGTTTCATATGGGAAATCAGTCACTGAAAAGGCAGAAGCAGAAACATGAGCTGAGAGTATGTGTGCACGTGAGAGAGAGAAATGGGTGGGGGAGTCCATGAAGGAGGTAGCGTGGGGACACGGAGGGGGGCGGGGGGAAGCAGCTCACAGAGGGCCCTGAATGGAAAAGGAAGGAAGGACCATTCTACCCCAGGGGTGGTGTTGGGCTGACCCTACTTGGAGATTCTGAGCGTGGGGAAGCCCCTGGGTTTTGAGGACGGTCTCTGCTGCTGGCCTCCTAGGGAGGGTCTCCCCATCCATGACAAGGACAGAGTCAGCAGGCCAGGGACCTTCTGAGGGCCGTTCCTGCCAGAGTGCAGTTGGCCAGGGGACACCCTTCTTTCTCCTTCCTCGCCCAATTAGGTCAGTAAGATCTTCAGCAAGCTGAGAGGAGAGTACAGCTTCTTCCGACTTCTTGGCAAGCTTCCACCACTGTCCAGCTGTTGGCTTGATTAGGGTTTATGAAAAGAGGGAGGAGGAGAGTAACTCAGATTTATCAAGTGCCCCTTGCCGCAGGAAGAAGTAGGTGTGTGTGTGTGTGTGTGTGTGTGTATTCTCTCTCTCTCTCCACTAACATTGGCTGCACTGAGTACTTTCCATGTGCCAGGCACTATCACTTTATACATTAACTCAGTTTTCTCAGTACCTTTTAAGAACTTATTGTTACCCCTAACTTAGAAGTTAACTGAGAAAACAGGGAAGCTAAGATCACAGAATGAGAAAGTGGCAAGGCTGTGATTTGAGCCCACATTGCCTAACTTCTAATTTTCTTCTTTTAAAGATTTATTTTTTTATTTGAGAGAGAGAGAGAGAGAGAGAGAGAGAGACAATGGAGGGAGGGGCAGAGGGAGAAAGAATCTCAAGCAGACTCCCTGCTGAGTGCAGAATCTGATGCAGGGCTCAATCTCACCAGCCTGAAATCATGACCTGAGCCCAAATCAAGAATCGGATGCTTAACTAAATCACCCAGGTGCCCCATTTCTTTAAAAATTTTTTAATTTTAGGGGTGCCTGGGTGGCTCAGCCGTTTAGCGTCTGCCTTCGGCTCAGGTCATGATCCCAGGGTCCTGGGATCGAGCCCCACATCGGGTTCCTTGCTCAGCAGGCGAGCCTGCTTCTCCCTCTCCCACTCCCCCTGCTTGTGTTCCCTCTCTCACTGTCTCTCTCTGTCAAAAAATAAATAAAAATCTTTAAAAAAATTTTTTTTAATTTTAGAGAGTTTTAATTTTTTTTTAAAGATTTATTTATGCCTAACTTCTAAAGCAAGAAGGAAGGAGCTGTTATCATACCCATTTTACAGATGAAAAACAAAATTCTGGAGAAGCTGAGAAACTGCCCAGGGTCCCACAGCTAACTGACAGAGCATGACTTGACCTTGGGGTCAGCCTAGACCCAAAGCCCATGCTCTCTAACCTCCAGTTGGCTGCTCTGTGTGTTGGAAACACTCCCAGTCTGGCACAAGAAAGACACGAGTCTGACTTGGAACAGGGAGACGCCCAATTCATGTTTGTGGACAGCCTGAATGAAGAATGAACAAAACCTCAGCTAACACACCCGGGTCTGGAGACTAACTTCAGAATCCAGCCTCGGGGGCAGCGGAAGGACCCAGAAGCATCCTTTTCAGAGAAAAAAATAATCATTTGCACCATTTCTGAAAGCTGGAGGAGGAATGGGTTGAAAACAAGCAAAGCTCTCCAAATAGCGATAAATACCTTAAATTACCCAGCAAGTTTAAAAGCCTTCATGCTGCTCTTTTTTCCCAGCACAGAAACAGGCTCCTGATTGTGGCTGGTTTAGAATGGAACATTCAGGAGGGTGTGGAGCCAGCAGGGCAGGAGAAGGGGGGAGGGGTGGGGAGGAAAAGTCTCCGGGCGCCCAGGAACATCCAGCCCAGCTGGCTGGCAGGAGACAGAGCCGGCAATTGTACGGGCTTGGGCCTGCAGAGGAGTGCGTATGTCTGCGGATCGCTGGGGCTGGGGACTTCCTTAGTTCCTGGGGGCAGTTTTCCTTGTCCATAGAAATGGGGAGAGAGAGATGTCAGGGTTGCAATGGCTGCTTGAGGACGCCTTCCTTTCTGGAACTCAGTGTTGCCTGGGGCTTCTCTGGGTTCTTACAGGAAAACAACTGTATCGATTCCAAAGAAGAGAACAGTTCATGGAGGGCTGGAAATTCCCAGCATCCAATTCCCTCCGAAAAGCATGGGTTTGGGGTGAGCTTCTCCCTCTTCCTCCGTGATCTGGGGGCTGCTGCCGTCAGATGAGTATAAATTAGTGCTGTTCACCGGGGCAGGGCGGGGGGGCGGCAATAAATGGTCACTGGCAAGAGGGAGGGACCTGGAATGCTGCTTCCCTTCTGCACCACACAGCTGATCTCTAGCCCCAGATAAAATAAACATCATTTCCGGAGAATGTATTCCGTGCCCACTTGTGTGGTCAGCTGCAGCTCATGGACCAGCAATCGTAGCCCAGAGAGCTGGGCAGATTCCACTGACTGCTGATAGCTCATTCTGGCGTGTGTCTCCAGGGAGCAGGTTCAAACACCTGTGACCTTAGAGAAGTTACATAAGTGCCCTCTGTCTTTGTCCCCATATATGTAAAATGTGGATAATGATAGTAACCTACTGTCTAGGGTTGTTATAAAGATTAAATCAGTTAATATGTATTAAGGGCTTACCACTGATTTGCGGGCTTACTCTGTGCCAGGCACTTTATAAAACTTGACATGTATTATCTCATTTAATCCCTATATGACCCTATGGAGGTGCTAATGTTGTCCTCATTTTCTTGTTGAGTAAACTGACCTCCAGGGAAGTTAAGGCATTGGCTCAAGGTCAAGGGTAAATTGTTGTAAGGGGGTGGTGGGAGCTGGGATTGGAACTCAGGTATTCTGACTCCAGCTTCTACGGGTTGGCTGTTCTGGCTACACTGTTCTGGCTAAACACCCCCCCCTGCCCCGCACACACCCCCCGAACCGCCCCCCGCCCCTCCTCATGAAACCCGTTCCTTTAGAATCAGCAGTTTCAACCCTGGCTGAACATACAAATCACCTCTGGGGATTTTAAAAGATATGAATCCCTGGTCCCCCAAGATTCTGATTCAGTAGGTCTGGGCATCTCAGGAATTTGAAAGGCCCTCCCAGTGATTTGGATGTGCGACCACAGTGACCAATATCACCTGGGCCCTCGGGAAGGGCCTCACTCATCCCTCACCGCCTTCTAGCATAGAACCATTGCTGTCCCTGTGTCACAGATGAGGAGGCGGCGTCCCAGGGGAGCTCATGGATGCCTGAGATCAGAAATGAGCAGGAAGTAGAGCCTGGATGAACCCTGGAGTCTCCTGTACCTGCGACACCCTGCTATGCATGGAAGCACGAAGAAAGGGCCACTCGTCCAAGACTGTCCTCTGTCTCCACTGGGCCCCTTCCCAACAAAGGGCAAAATTCTTCCTCTGGGGCGCCTGGGTGGCTCAGTCAGTTAAGCAACCAACTCTTGATTTCGGCTCAGGTCACAATCTCAGGGTCATGAGCTTGAGACCCACATCGGGCTCTGCACCAAATAAGATTCTCTTTCTCCCTCTCCCTCTGCCCCCCACCCCTGCTTGTACCCTCTTAAAAAAAAAAAAAAATTCTGCCTCCGACTGAGATGCAAGATAAGGGCTGATATAAAACTCCCAGAGTCTTCAAGAACATGTGTGTCATTACTACATGGCATTTATCTAGCGCTGGACCCGTGTTCTAGCAAACCCACGGAAGACGCAGCCTCGGCAGACAGTCTGTGAGCTGGAGGGCCCACGTGACAATGAGCACCGAGTCATGCGGGCGGAGGCTGCCTGACCTCCACATCTTATTACACAAATAGTGGTCAGCAAGGGGAACACCTGCGGGTCTCCACGGCGCCGAGATGCTGCTGACCTCTTACGAGAGAGGCTGCCAACAGTCACCAGTTCGGGACAAATGACTGTGAAGAACCAGAGACTCTGCTGGACCAAATTCACTGAACAGAATGATTCTTGGGGACGAGTCAGGCAGGGCCCACTTAACTCTCAAAACAGAGTCACATCATTTAACATGAGTTCTGTAAGTGAACCCCACTATCTTTATTAAGAAACGACCAGAAATTTTATTCGACAAGCATTTTTAAGGCACCTCTTATTTGCCAGGTGCCATGCCAGCCACCGGCAGAAGGGATATGACCAAGAGAGAGTCCTCACCAGCTACCCAGCTACCGTTGGCACAGTTTTAGAGAAGAGGATGGGGCAACAACTTGCCCATTCTGGCTCTCTGGGTCCCAGCACACACAGTATTATAGAACCATGGCGGAGGGTGGGGGGGCAGTTCTCAGACCTCTCCTTGCCTCTCTGTCCCCAATCTACTGCTACCCCTTCCCCTTCCTCCTCCCTTCCCAGTCTTTCCTTCTTTGTTTAATCAAGCAACATTTGTTGGCCATCCATTGTATTTCAGAGCAAAATCTGTATTTCAGGCATGTTGAGCCTCGAATACTGAATTTGAATACCAACAGAGCCGGATGCTCATATTATTTCATCCCATTTTATTTGTCCATAATCACACCCTCTAGAATTCAACATGCAGACAGATGCAAATGACTTACAGAAATGCAGAGTCCCAAGAACAAAGGAAGAAAATTGGATAGTCTTATCTTAATAAAATCTTGCTTTGGCAGGGCAGAATTCAAGGCCAAGGGGGCTGCAAAGGTCCTCATGTTTCACAATCACCCCTGATCTTTCTGTATTTCAGGAAAAAAAAAAAAAAAAGACTACTCCACAAAACCCAAAACTTCCTTTATTAAATTTCTCTATTCTTGCCTCCATCCAAAGTTAAATTGTTTTTGGAAAGATTGAGGAAAAACAGTACAGGTGTTTTTCAGGGAGAAAGAACCTATTTTTTGGCACAATTTTAAAATGTTAAATATATTTTTAACCCCTACCCAAACAGAACTTGCAATTGGTAGCTATTTAAATAAAGTATCCCTATGCCAATTCTATATATGTTGGTCTAAATATGCTAAGAAAGAAAGAAGGAAGGAGGGAGGGAAAGACACAAGGAAGGAAGGAAGGGAGACATAAAGCGGGCATTTGCTCTGCATCTAGAGAAAATCACTGATTTTTGTTTCCAATTTACATGCAGAGTTTTCAGTGGGCGTAAAAAAGTTTAAAATTAGGAAAACTACTATGTATCCTTATTGAATGTATGTAACAGACACTTGCAAGGCACTTTAGATTGATCATCTAAGGTCATCATCAGAATGACCCCATTGGGTTGTTATTATTATTATTATCCCAAGTTTACAGAGAGGAAATGGAGTCACAGATAAGTCACACAACTTACCCAAAGTGACACATTAGTACCACCAAGATTCACACCCAGGCAGTGTGACCCCAGGACCCGCTCTTGTAACTAACTTCCACACTCAAACGGCACAGTTTGAAGAGAGAGTTTCCAGACTCTGATAGATTTTCCAGTGTTGCTCAGGTGGTATTACCTTCCTTTGCTTCCCACGCTGTCCTTTGCTCCCTGCCAAAGCTCTATCTTCCCCCACATCCTGAAAGGAGTATTCTTATCGTGCCTGTCTTTTGCAGATGTAGAAATCAGCCTAAAGTCAGACAGTGACCTAAGCAAGGCCACAGAGCTCACAATAAATGGGGTAGAGAAAGCCAGGCCCCAGATTCAGGCCCTTCGACTCCAAATCTCAAGGCTAATTCCATACATCTGCTATCAACCCTAAAGTGGCCAGACCGCCAGAGAAAAGATGGCAGGGAGGGGCAATGAAGAGGAGCAGGCGCGCAGAGGTCGCACCTGTTATACACCTGACGCACTCGGGCATGTCAAGGAACCACTGTCTGTTTCCTTCTGAATAGCATGGGCGTTGGCCACATTCGTCATTTTAATTAAACCTCTGATGTCTGCCTCGGGCTTGGGGTTATTAAAAACAGCTTGGTATCTTTAAAAAGCTATATACAGCGAAGTTCCCTAAATGCAATCAGTAAACGGGCCCGAGCTGGTGACATGGAAATGTGTGCATTGAACAGTTCTAGTCATTTCATAAGTGGCACGTGCAAGACTTTAGGATATCACTAAGGCCCCCTGGAAGAATTATTTCCTTATAAATCTATGGCGGTCTTAGGAAGTTGAAATGGCACCGTAAAAAGAAACAACCCCACTTCCCTGGAAAAAGCGCAGCCTACTTACTCTGTCTGAGGGGCTGTGGGGGCTGCTCACACTTGTAACGTTTTACAGTAACACCTGCCGGCGTCCATGAGCTACTTCCTTCCACCGCATGCTGCTGCTGGGCTGTGCTCTGCATTACATTTTACTGGCAAAAATAAATCTTATCTTCTTTATACAAAGCCGGGCTTCTCCAGAACCAACCCCGAGGGAGGGGAACGCTGTTCAACCCTCAACAGAATAGCCTTGCTGTCTCTCACAGACCTGAGGAGACTGCACTTAAAATAAAACCTAAAAGATTCAGAGAAGTTTTTTGTCACCATCCTCACTCTTCTTCGATATATGAGCTACGTAATAGTTGTGCTGAGAAACAGCTTTTTAAAAATGTTGCTGCCGCGTCTGGCTCTTAGTTTTGGCTCAGGTTGTCATCTCACGGGGTGTGGGGTCGAGCCCCATGCTCAGTGGCAGTGGGGGGCTTCTGCTTGAAGGTTCTCTCCCTCTGCCCTTCCCCCCACCTCTTTCAAATAAAATAAATAAATCTTTAAAAAATAAAATAAAGTAAAAATAAAAGTGTTGCTGCCACTTCACCCTCTTGTCTAATATTCACTTCATTTGGTGGTCTTGCCGAGCATTGGGCTATTGGGTTAGTTGGCACTTAGGGATCTAGAGAAGTAATGGAGAGATGCCTTGACTATAAAGGGGGAATCACCTGCCATACCCCCAGTTATCTGCCAGGCAGCTGTCTGGAAGTGCTCAAGTTCATGGTGGAGAACTAAATGGAGGTTACCATCTCATGTCCAGGGCAGATGGAAGTTTTGGATGGAGACGGGTAACTCCAAGGGGTGGGGCCTACCTCATGTATCTGCATCCTTACCACCAAACACAGCCTAGTTGCTGTGACATAAGATATGATGATGATCCCTATGTTAGATGGATGGATGAATGATGGGTGTAAGGGAGGACAGACAGACAATACATTGGATGGATGGGTTAAATGGATGGATGAATGAACGGACGGAAGGAAGAAATAAGAGAACAAGAATAACACAGTCATCCTTAGGAACTTGTTAAGAATGGTACCTTAAATGGGCTAAGGAAAGGGAGAGGGCCATCTATGTTACATCAGTGTCCTTGAAATGATATTGGAGCAACCCAAACAGAAATGCACAGCTACAACTAATCTCATTTCTCTGCAAGGGCATGATGCACTTAGGGAAACCCTTCCTAGTGAGATATTTTGTTTTTAGGGTCAGCCTGCCCAAACCCCTCTGAACACCAGCCTAAGCAAGGCTGTTGATGATTAAAGAGAGAAACTGCTCGAAAATGATAAGTGAATAGAACAGGTTACCAAAAAAATATAGGCTCTGTGTGTCCATTTAAAAAAAAAAATACAAAGATGTATATCAGAGAAAAAAGTCTGGAAGGATATTTATCAAAACTGTTAACGATGATTATTTCTGGATGATGGATTTACTGGTGATTTCTAGTTCATTCATTCGACTTGTGTTTTCTATATTTTCTGTAATAAACAAATATCTCTTTCATATCAGGAAAAAAAATTCAGAAATTCCAAGAAATCTGATTGCGCCAGAGAAGAACAAGTAATAGCAAACAAACCCAGTGCAATAAGCCTTAGCTAAATCTCAGATTCAGTAGACAATCACGAGGTCGAAAGAATTGTTGAGGGTTTCAATCCCAGCTGACTTACAAGGGTAAATCTGCAAAAGTCCCATAGCTGCTCTGAAATGATATGAGGATAAGGGCTCAGTCTTCCCCTCCATTCATGCAGATAAACCTCAGAGAGTCACACAGAAGTGAGGGCAGAGTGGATCAGGGCTTGCCTGAACCTCCAGAAGGAAGTCTGCCCTGTTGACCTAACCCAGACCAGTCCCCAGCCCCTACCTGATGTTCTTGAGAGGCCTGGCCCCGATCCCCTGGGCACCTCCCACTTTGCTGGGGGAACAGTTGGTATCTGTTTTTCTTGGGACTATGGTGAGGAATAGCTGCAGGACGCAAATCACATTAAACAAATTAGTGGCTCCAGAGCGGGTCTATGGCACAATTTCTAATTCATACAATGCCTCCAGTTTTGCTATTTCAGCTAAATCATTTATCAATCCCTTCATGGATGTCAGTAAATCTCAGCATCTGGGGACCTGTAAACATTAAAATAAGAAGCTATAAAAAATATTAGTAAACCAATTAAAAGCTCAAGGAGCAATAAACTCTACTTGCATTACACCTAAAAAACAAAAACAGACCCTCCTCTTCTGATATTAAATAAACACTTCTCTATCAGCAGTTTTTCAAAGAGCTTTTCTTTTTTTCTCAAAAGAGCCCCCCAGTCTCCCATCTGGTGCCTTGGTGAGCTGGGGATCGTTTATGGATCAGGCAAAAAGGAAAAAAGGATGGAAGAGAACCTGGGTGTTTGTGCTTCCAAAAAGCAAATGTGGTCAATATTTGGTTGCAGGAGTTGAGAAATGGCCGAGAAACTGTATTATTTGAAAAACATCCAGTCTGAATCACAACTGGGAATTGACTAATATTTACTCAAACCAAATAAGAGGCACAATTATTATCATTAATCACAATAATTAAGAGTGGGGAACCCAGCATGCTGTGGAGTTCTGCCATTCACAAGGCACTTTCATCCAGTTATTCCATCCTCATCATCACCACACAAAGTGGGGAGAGTTGTGATTCCTACTTTTTAAGATGAGAAGCCTGGGACTCAGAGATGGAAAGTGGCTGGCTTGAGGACACACCGCTAATGAGTGTACAAGCTGATGCTTGTACCCAGATTTAGGACTCCTAAGTTCTTTTCCCTTCCTCAGTGGTGGGCTTTGGCCACCATACCAAAGATAAGGGATCCGCCCACGGAAATCCTACTACGTGCCAGGTGCCATGTTTGCGATGGGTTCCCTGACTTCAGTTAGTAATCCCTGTGACCACTTGAGCTTCTCTTAAAAAGGACTTCCTGCTTTCCTTCTCCTCCACCCATCTGGAGCTCACTGAGTCATCCCCAAATGGGAAATGAGGCTCAGGATGTTTAATTAAAAGTAATATCTCCTCTTTGCCAAGATTCTTTGTTCTAATCCTGACACAAATAGAAAGGACAGGTGGCTTCCGAAAAGCAAGGCGGTAGAAATACTAGTAATCTCCAACTTCCAGCATACTTCATCCAAATTCTGTATCTGCCATGGAAGAGAACTCTTCACCAGATATCACTAGATTGGCCTGAAAATCCTGTGTGTGCCAGAGACCAAGGCAGAGCCCGGCATCCCAGCTCTCACCGGTCAGGGTCAGAGGAAGGAAGCACCTTACCCAGGAGGCAGAGCGGGGCCGGATGTAAAAGCAAACACTTAGGGGCAAGTAGAGAAGGGCTGCTCATGCTTCCCCCATGTCTGCCATATCCTGGGCACTGCCTGTGGCTCTTTACATATTATCTCATTTGACCCCAAGGGCAAGTGAGGCAGTTGCCACTATTTCCATTTTTATTGATGAAGAACCGAGGGCCTGAGAAGTTGTCGCTTGCTCAAAGACACACGACTCGAGTCAAGCTACATCAGGGTTGGGGCGCAGGTGAATCAGAGTTCGTAGCAATTCAGTGACATCACTTCGACCTTCATCAGAGTGAGTGGGCAAGGCCAAGTCCAGGTGACGGAAACCAGATGGACAGTGAAAAGAAAGAGGGGCAGGTTAGTGAAGCTGTGGACACGGTCATTCGGATCATGCCTCCTGCATGCTGGGCCCTTACCATAGAAGAGATGTCACGGGAAGGGTAAGGACAACAGAAATCCAAGACCTCCGAGGCTGGACCAGGGACCTCTCTAAGACCTATCCAGCCCCAGCATTCCTTGACTGAAATTCCTCCTCAGGGGCTCTACTCAGTGGCCTCAAATCATGGGATTTGTCAGGACTGCGGGGGGAGCTAGTCTGTGCCCACAGACCTAAGGTCCAAAAAAAGGTCAGCTCTACACCCCCTTATGAGGGCTAGGTTTGGGGTTTGCTTTGGAGACGAAGGGGTTGTGGAAGAGGGATGGAGGTAGAAGGATTAAGTTTTTTATCTTCACAAAGCTCAATCTGGGAAGCAAGTGCAGAAGAGGACCTCGAACTTGGTGGAAATTTCCTTCAGGCCTTTCTCTCCCACTCACCGTGCACAGTGATCTCTTTCATGGGTCTCCTTTGGCCTACAAAGTGAGCTTTCACGTCCTCTGTGCAAAACTGGTTTCCCTAACATGCTGAAAATAGAAGAGATGTCCACAGCCATGTTTTCCCTCTGGCTGCATAGCGAGACTACCTCAGGAGAAGCAGAGGCCCGGCCGTCAAACCCAGCTACGGGTGGGAGGCCGGCCTGGGCCAAGCCCAAGGGTAACAACGCCAGAGACCCGGGGGGGCTGGAAACTCCAGTCTGTGGGCTTTCCCTGAGCTTTCGGAACCAAGGGCTTTCCCCGGATCCTGGCTTGGTACCCAACAGAACTTTCTGGGTTTAAGAACAATCAAACCCACATCAACAATGATTTTTTTTTTTTAGTGCCTCCAATGGGGCCAGGATCTGAGTGAGGTGCTGGGGTACAAAACAAAACAGATATGGTCCCTGGAGCTTATTGTCTACAATCTAGACCGGTACCGTCCAGCAGAAGTATATTGTGAGCAATACAAGCCATCTTTTTGAACCCAAGAAACACGTTTGGGAAAATCCTCCAGATTTTCTAGAGGCTGCATTAAAAAAAAAAGTAAAAAAGAGGGGCGCCTGGGTGGCTCAGTCGTTAAGCGTCTGCCTTCGGCTCAGGTCATGATCCCGGAGTCCTGGGATTGAGCCCCGCATCGGGCTCCCTGCTCCAAGGGAAGCCTGCTTCTCCCTCCCCCACTCCCTCTGCTTGTGTTCCCTCTGTCGCTGTGTCTGTCAAATAAATAAATAAAATCTTAAAAAAAAAAAAAAGTAAAAAAGAAACAAATGAAATTACCTTTAATAATATATTTTGTTTAATCCAATATATCTAAACCTTTATCACTTCAATATGTAATCAACATAAAAATTATTAAGACAATTTATTTTGGGGGCACTAAACCTTCAAAATATGGTACGTATGTAATTAATCCTGACAGCACATCTCAGCTCACACAAGTCGTATTTCAAGTGCTCAGTAGCCATGTGGGCTTGGAGCCTCCCACTGAGCAATACAGCTCTGGACCATGAAGATAGAGGATTAAGCGGGCACAGTGATGGCTGACAGCTCTTGGAGGCAAATGGCGAAATAAAATTACCACCGATAATATTTATCAAGCACTTACCATGTGCCAGTCACTCATGTGATCTTCCCTAAACAACCCTAAAAGACTGTCATCCCCACTTTACAGTTGAGGTAAGTGAGGCACAGAGAGGTTACACCTCTTGCCCAAAGTCACAAAGGGGGTAATCAAGGGCACATAGATGCCGAATCCAGAGCTTGTGCTCGTACCCAGAGCATCCTCCCAAGACTTGAGCATGGAGCCAGAGGACTCCATGTTAGAACCCATCCTCCTCAGCCTCTCCAGTGTTGCCCTTTGTGATGAAGATCAAGCAGGAGAACATATCTGGAGCCCTTGGTAAGCTGTGAAGGGCTTCGTGTCAAATACTGAGTCCTAGTAAGTGATGTGGAAGTGGTTTATAATGTACGGTTCAAATCTCAGCCACACCACGTATGAGCTGTGTACTGCGGACAAGTGACTTAACCTCCCTATGCCTCAGTCTCCTTGTTCAAGCAATGGGACTAATAAGGGTCACCGTGAGGATTACATGAATTAATATAAATAAAGTGCCTACTAAGCAACCTTGCTTGGTATTGAAGGAGCCAACAGTAAGGAACAGCTCTAAATATTTTGATATAAGCAGGGCTTAGACGCTGTGGGGTCCGAAAGGTATGTCTTTCAGGAAGAGGATGAAAGCAGAAGGCAGAGAGAAGGGCCAATCATCAATCCACTGTAAAGTCCCAGTGTTAGGGACCCAAACTCCCCTCCAGGGCCACTTCCTCATCTCCAGATGAACAAGATGGAATACAACGTACACACTATCGTGTGTTGAATTGCGTCCCTCCAAAATTCCTACGTTGGAGTCCTAAGCCCCAGCCCCTCAGAATGTGATCATATTTGGAGATGGGGCCTTTACAGAGGTAAGCACATGAAAATGAGGTCATTAGGGTGGGCCCTCATCCAGTGCAACTGGTGGCAGACAGAAGAAATTTGGATGCAGTGGTACAGGGAGAACGCCGTGTGAGTGTGAAGAAGGCCATGGTCAAGCCAAGGAGAGAGCCTGGAGCAGCTCCTTCCAAGCCCACACCTGGATTTTGGCCTTCTGGCCTCCGAACTGGGAGACCACAAACTTCTGCTGTTGAAGCCCGAGTGTGCGGGACTCTGTTCCAGGAGCCCTACCACACTAACACACACGGGGACACACGTCTCCCCGACCCCTGACCCCATGGCGCTGCAGAAGGGCCTGGGGGGCAGCCCCCAGCCCCGTCCCCGCGGCGTGCTCGGAAAACTCTCCGTCTCCCTGGCCAGCTCGCTTGGGCGGACCTGCTGCAGTGGAAAACTATCCAGGAAGGTGGGCTGTGTCCTCGAACACTGCTCACTCTGTTTCCCCCCTGTTACCTTCAAAATCCCCCTCTGTCAACCGGAGGGGAAATAAAGCGTGTCTTTATTCGGGCCCAGGCTGCCTTGGACACCACGCTCCAGCCGGAGCCAAGACCGACACAGTGGCTCATTGAGCACGGTCCTCCCTCCATGTGTTCCGGACACATTACACCGGAGCCCCTGGACCCTCCCAAATGCACACGCGTCCATGGAGTCTCCCAAGCCGCAAAGGAGGGTGAAGGCGCAGAAGCCCCTCCGGTCGCCCGCCGTCATGACTCCCTGTTCATTCAAACACGTGGGGCGCGGGGACCTTTATTTCTCCTCTTCCTTCCAAGATCCCCACCGTTGGGGACAGTTGTTGCTCATTCTCGGCGCGGTGAGATTGGACGTGCAGGAATTGTCACCCGCCGCGCGCAGGCGGAACCCGGGGGAGGGGGGCGGCCGGCCAGTGATTTCCGAGGGGTTTTTCTCATCTGCCTCCGGAGAAAGAAGGCACTGTGGCTCCCAGATCAATTCTGCACTCTTACATGCTGCGGCGGGAGAGACAGCTTCCTGGAAGACCTCACTCCCTTCTCCACAAACAGCCCCTTAGGTTCTAATCAATCATGCCTCTCACCCGGGAGAATGAGCGAAACATAGCAAGTCTTGTATTCTAGAACTCGGAGCTCGGGCAGGACAAATGGCCCTTTAAGGGGAGAGGGCGTGGAACCTTTAAAGTGTATCCTTTTTCTTTCCCCTCCCAGAGATAAGACCTGCAACGGTGACCTCAAGACACTGCCTGGAACAGAGATGAGGACTCGGCTTGATTGTTCTGTAACCTGAAAAACAAACCGGTGTGCTGGGGGGAAGCTGAGAAAGGGTTCCACTGCTTATGAGCTTTGTGGCCTTACGTAACTCAGCTTCCCCGAGTCACACTTCCTTTCTTGATCAATTTTTTTAAAAAAAGCAAAGATGAAGTTCCAGTTGGGCAATGTCTAATGATTTTTGCCAGCACGTTGTCCTTTCGCAGAGAATAGACCACATAACAGAAACACTGAACTTTCTGGGTACGGCCAGAGGCAGGGATGTGGGCCGGGTCACCCCGGGAGCCTCAGTGACTAGAAGGGGTCAATAAATGCTTGCTGAGTGGAAATAAAGACTGACTAGGCCCTTCTTTGTTCCTCCAAGGTCTCCCCCTCCTGCCCAAGAGAGCCCCACTGGTTGCGAAGACAGTTTGTGGATGTGCTTTACTCTGCATCCCGTGGGCTGAGGGTGACATTCCAAAGTCCCATGAGCAAAGCGGGCAGGGGCCACCTGTGCATCAGTTAGGCCAATTACAGTTAGGCTGGGGCTGAGGATGTCATGGGGTTCAGATGCCACAGAGGCCAATCGGGGGGTCGCCGCATGCACCCTGACCTCCGCTAGCACACCACAGTTGGCCCCGTAGGGACGCAAGATGGCAGAGTTGGTTTAACATGGCTACAGGACACCCCCACTACACTCTGGAACTTCCTAACCCAAACGTGCTTCTTGGGTTCAAAATGATTACATTTCCGCTCTCCTTTTTACCCAAATCTCTTACCCATTTCCTGGAAGGCTGTCTCTCTGTTAGGCTGGCTCTCCAGTGTATTCTGTCTGAGGAACAAGGAGTAAGACAACGCAGCCTGACGTCTGCTAGGGACCTCTGGCTGTGAAACACCAACAAGGCCCCTGCCTCCCACATACCTTCCCCAGCCTCCTGAGGGTTCCTGCTCCCCAAATGCACATTGTCTGAGGTGTCACAAACCAGAAGGCAGTTCTCCCTCCTCTCCCACCACCTGCTCGGCCCCTCCAGCCTGGGGCTTCTGGACAGAAGCCTGACAGATCTTCAGGGAATGAGGACAGAGAAGGAATCCATCCTTCGCCATCCTGCTGAGGCTACAGGGGCAGAGCTGCCTCCACACGGGAATCTCTTAAATCAATCAGGAATGAATTAAAAGAAATGGCATGAAGTGGAACATTCCTGCCCACAACTCCAGCTCCAAGGCCAGGGGGATTTGTACTGAGCAGCTAGAAGCGTCTCTGAGCTCTGCAAAGCCGCTTACCCCACCACTACCCAAAGCAGGGCATGCAGAAGAAAGCTTCCCCGTCAAATCCACAGAGCACCCCCCCCCCATTTCCATCAGCTGTTGTTGTGGGCATGAACGCAGTGCTCCCCTTCCCCCAAAATTCTCAGCATTCCCCAGATTTTGATGAAGTTAGGATAAGACAGAGAGGGACAGAGACCCAAAACACACAAGCCAGCAGCCAAAGGACGAGAGAAATGAAAGCTAACGACATGTTCCTTATTTGCTAGACACTGTGCCAGATGCTTCGCATATGTTTCCTTCAGTCCTTACGGTGCAGATGCCGTGATCATCTCAGTTCTGAAGATGGAGGGGCTGGGGGTCTGATGAGCTCCACGTTCTAGGGGAAGGTGGCAGGGGAGATTAATAGGAAATAGGGATGAGGGGCTGCAAGGTGATCCTGGCTCATTTTGCAGAAGGCCAGACACTCACATCGGTCTGGAAGTGACCTTGCATCCACCCCCTTGAGCAAAGGGATGGGGCTGTCTAGCCCCAATTCCTTGCTCCTGGTGACTGGACAGGCCAAAGTCTCCAGAGCCTTGGGCTGGGGACAGGGGGTGCACAGGAGGTACAAACCCCCAAAGGAAAGGAGAAGGAAGCTTCCCCACAAGGTACACCCCTCCTCTGTGTTCGCCCTTGGTGTAGGGCATCCTTCCCATGGGGGGACCAGGGAAGCTGCACCCTCTGCCAGGAGCACCCGGGGTTAACTGCCACGTTCAGCCCTCTCCACACACATCCATGTCCTTGGCCATTTCCTGCAGTCCGTGGGCGTCTCTCTGTTGATCTCATCACCAGCAGCTTCTCCCACATCCCTAGGCCTTTTTAGAAAACTCTAGGTGAGGAGCTGATGGAAAAGTCTTTGGGTTCCACCAAGTGCTAGGATAAGCCCAGAGGATTCTGAATTCCGAATACCTGCTGACTGTGGGCAGCCAGGAAGGCCCCCCACGCCCCACCTTATATCCATGGCTGTGGTCTTCAAAAAGCTCCCTCCATGGAGTCGGGGTCTTGCTAGATCACCTTCGCAACCCCAGCACCTGGCACGTTAGATGCTCAATAAACTCTTGAAACGAATGTCTTACACTAGGCAACCCCTTCCTTCTCATAGGAGGACGGTGAAAGGCCACGTAGGTGCGCAGCACGCTAGGCTCCCCCTGGCCCCACACCGCACCCCATTACGTTCTGCCAACTGGGGAACTAGCTATTTGCTCCATGATTTGCTCCAGAGGCATTCAACTGCCTTGGGAACAGCACTGGGCCCCCTGCAGGTGCAAAGGACCCTGACGTGCAAACACAGCACCCTCCTGAGGTTTTTTAGCTGGTCCCTCCAGCTCTTTTTGGGGAACAAGGGTGGGGATAAGGGCCTGGAGTTATCATTCATCAAGGCTGGACAGGAGAATTGTCAGGGAAGCTTTTTCAGGCTGCTCCTCAGTGCCTGGGTCTGACTCCACAGTCTCACTGGGCAACTACTGCTTAGGAGCTGCAGGCCCAGAGCCAGACAGCCCAGGTTCTAATCCTGTTCCACCACTACCTGCTATATGCACACGGACCGTCCCTTCACCTCTCGGACTCGGTTTCCTCGCTGGAGAGAACGGTAGCAGCACCTACTTTATGGGGTGACGGATACGGTTCCATGAGATCATGTACAATGACGATGTGAATACAGACCTCAGACCAGTGCCCGGCCCGTGGTAGGGACTCGGTATTATGGGGCTGCAGCCGTGTGGTCTAGACCGCCCTCCCACTCAAGGGGAGGTGGCGTCTTCTTTCTTCTCGGGTACTTGGACACACTGCCCGTCCCACTCGGACGCCTCTGGGCCCCACTGGGAGTGGCAAGTTACCTTCCATGTAGTAGGTGCTCAGAAATATCAACTGACGGATGAATGAAGAAAATGAAGTATTTCTATACAATGGAATATTCTTCAGCCTTGGGAAGAAAGGAATCCTGACACACCCCACAGCGTGAATGAACCTTGAGGACAGGAGGCTCCGTCACGTAAGCCAGTCACCAAAAGATAAATGCCATACGATTCCACTTATATACAGGAGGCATCTGCAGTAATCAAACTCAGAGAAACAGAAGAAGAGTGGTTGCCAGGGGCAGGGCGGAGGGGGAAACGCAGAGTTGATCAGGGGGTACAGAGTTTCTGTTGGGCAAGATGAAAAAGTTCTAGAGAACTATTGCACAGCAATGTGAATATTCTTGACACCACTGAACTGCAGACTTAGAAATGGTTAGGATGGCACATTTTTTGTTATGTGTTGTCTACCACAATTTTATAAAAAAGGATAAATGCTTCTATAGACAAAATGGGACGGTCGCTGGGCCCAGGGAAGAGAGCAGGCCGACCCAGAGTGTGGGCGGGGAGCACCGTCAGAGAGCAGGACTGCAGCCCCAGGCCCTTTGGACTTGCTTCCAGTGGGACATAGCTCAAGACCAAAACCGACAAGACTCAACAATTCACAGCCTCATTTCAGCCTGCGAGCGGCATCGGAGCTTCCAAGATGGAGTGGGTGGCTCTTCCAGACCGGGTTTAGAAATGACACATTCCATCTCGGGCCTTAGGAATTTAGGACATGGCAAGTTAACGGTAAACATAGCAGTCGTAGAATATTTTCTAAATTACCCACCCTGCCATGCACCCTCTGCTCTCCAGAGGTGACCGGCCGGACACACACCAGGGATCACTTGCTGGCTGGTGGTAGCTACATTGTGTGGTGGCCGTGGCGCCCCTCCCCTGCCCCCACCTGGTCTAGTACCTTCCTCTCTTCTTACAGCCACCCAGGACGTGGGACCCCATCAGCTGCCGCCTGCAGGGCTGACAGGCGCGGCTCCCGGGCGAGCAGCTTTCCTTTGTGTAATTAGATCAATTATCCTGCTGCCGGCAATTACTCTCATTGCCTGGTGCCACTTTTAGTTTATTTGGCGGTTATTCTTCTCCTCTCAATAAAACTGCGAGGAGGATTACCCCGAACATGTAAATGACTGTTAAAAAACACTCAGAACTCTCTGCACTTTTCACGAAAGCTCTAAGAAGTGAGAGGAAGAATGGGACGGAACGTGGGTTGGGGACCTCGGGACATGGGTTGGGCATGTTTGCACCTGCTTTATGCTTCATGGCCCTGCTATATGGGTCTATTTATCCCTTCCCTCCCCTCCCCTCCCCTGTCACCCTCCTTGTCTAGTGTCACCAGGGGTCTTGCTCCTGCAGAGACAGAGAACTCTGTATGAGGTGAGGACTAGGGCCAGGGGTGATACCCCCCAGAAAACACCTACTGAGAGTTTCTGGAAGCAAGATCCGTGATAAGAAAATAGGTCAGGTTAGCAAGAGTTGGGATTGGAAGGAGCTGAGGGCAGTAGAAAGAACAAATTAAAAAAAATTTTTTTTTCTTTAATTAGGAATAAAGTGCTATAAAGACTTAGGGTGAAAAGTGAGGGGAGGGGACTGGACGGCCATGCGGTCTGGCTTCGTTTCATCAAAACCTCCCAGAATGTCCTTGGGTTGGTCACTTCTGCTCAGTGCTCCCACCAGCACAAGAAGCAGTGACCAGGGAGGGGCCCAGCCAGGGAATCCCAGGTAGGACCGGCCTGCAGGTGAAGGCTGAGCAGCGGGGTGAGGGGCTTCTCCCACTCCCACTCCAAAATGGAAACACTCTCTTCCATCTGGGGTTCCAAGTCAATATTTTGTTTACAGTGTTTTTCTTCTCAAAAACATTGGCGGGGTGTGTGGGGGGCGCTGTTGAGATGTGTAGTGATGAACAGAACAGTGCCTTGAATAGAGCAGGCATTCGATAAATGTTAATTAAATTATATGCACTCAAACATCTCTCATTTCAAAACGAACAATCCAGGTGTCATATTCTTGGCTCACGTTAAACCTTTTTGGTGCAAACCCACAGATCATTTTCACATGAACAGACGCCAAATTGTAAATCAGGGCTCTTACATCCGGTATTAATTTTTTAATGCAAATAAGAATCGAAGATAAAGTTTAGATTAATTTAGAAATTAATCCAATGGTGTTATGCTGGATGGCTTTGAACCAGGAGAGGAACTGGCACCTGGGTGCTGATAAAATCCAGGTATTAGAGGCTATTTGAGCTATCTTGAAATGGGGCTAAAAATTAGGAATAATAATGATAATAATTAATAAATAGTTATGTGTTAAACTCGCCTCAAGAATCAAATCATTTAATCCTTGTAACAACCCCATGAGGTAGGGCCATTATTATCTGTGACTTGTCCACGATCACAGAGAATGGATGTAACCCAGGCCATCCAGCTCCTGAGGTTCTGTTCTTCACCGCCCCATCACGGCCCCACACTCGCCAGGCCCTCAGCAATGCTGCCTGAGGGAGCGCCTACTGTGTGCAGGACCCCGGGGCAAAGTTCACCAAGCACTACTGTGCCTCCTACATTTGAGGCAGAAATCCAGTCTGATTTCAAATTCCAGCCCATATGGAATTGTCCCGCTGGGTGGGAACCTGGTTCCCGCTTTTCTGCCCTGGAGACTCTGTGAACACATGGGCTGCCCCCCCTCCTCCCCCAATATCATCTCCTCCGGCATCGCCCTCCTACCCCTAGCCCTGGGCCTGCATCTCCAAAGTGCATAAGCAGATGTGTGGGGGACCCTTTCACAGACTTGGCTTCCAATTAGTGAGATTACCTGGGCAAATGTCCACATACCCCGGGGTGGATGAGGTATTTTGATCGTGGCACCTAGAGTTTAAAGCCTAAACAGAAGATTCTCTACCTGGGAGAGAAATGCAAAACACGCCCCCCCCCCCACCAACTCACTAGGTTCTGGCTACAGCTGCAGGAGACCCTGAGGAAGAGTCAGACCACAGTCCTCCGAAGGGCTCTGCTCTGGCCCCTCCTCCTTCTGGGTGACCTTCCCAGCAGTGTCATCAAACCCACTTCTCCCTCGCCGGAAGAATCTGAAGGATGTCGATGAAAACAAACCAGGGAAGTTCCTCAATTTTTTTGACCACATGCCCAGCACTGAAGCCAGAGTGGGTAGTTTTCATTATTGCAAAATGCTGAGCGCAGAGTAATGCCATTCCCTTGCATCTCTCCTCCCTCCCCACCTCTACTTCTCTCCCATCCTCCTCACACCCATCCATTGGCCCTGGGAGGGGGGGGGGGGAGAGGGCAGGCGGCGCAGGGAAGGCGTTCTTCTAGAACCAAGTGATTGACAGAGTGCCTCCTGAGTGCCCAGGGCTGCCGGGACACTGTTTTCGGGGGCTGCCAGCATGCCTCGTTCACCAGCAGCAGCCTCTGCATGGTCATTTACGAAGGTCTCAAGGGCGACCTCCATTACGGCAGGTCACCACGCCGAGCACTGCGTTCCCCATTCCATTATTCCAAGGGGTGTTTTTTTTTTTTCCTCCTCGCCTACTTTGTATGCACTGGCACAAAACTCATCAGCTGTCAAACACACAATACTCGAACTCCTGAGCAAATCTGTGTCCAGAGAGTTGGTATGTGAAAGATTTTTTTTTTTAATTGCTCCATTGTGGAAGCAGCCCTTGAAGGCTTCGTACAGAAACCACATGCCCCCCCACCCCCACCCCGACCCCCCCGCCTGCCTAGGCTGCACCTGGAGGGGAGAGGAAAACAGACTTGCGTCCAATCCTAGCTCTGCTGCTAATTGTGTAACCTCAGGCAGGATCTTGAGACTCTCCGAACCCACTTCTCCTTGCCTGAGAGGGGCTCATTATTGCATGTGCCTAACGGATTGGCTATAAAGAGGAGCAACAGTATGTGTAGAATGCCCTGTCACGGAACACCTTGCCCTGTACGTGGAAAATGCTTAACACAAGCTAGGGAATACTGCTATTAATGATTATGGGTAATAGCAAAATCAGCCCACATCTGTAACATGGCAAGGGTTAGTGACCTTGGTTCTGGTCCATTGTTCTGTGCTTCCCAGCAGCGTCATCATCAAGGCACATCTCCCTTACCGGAAGAATCTGAAGGACGGCAGTGAAACTACTGACTGACAATGTGCTGGCTAGTCTCCATTTGCCCTTCTTTCTGTCCTCGCATTCCTTCTCTACTCTTCTCTCTTCCCCAGGACGCTGACCGCATGGACCACATCCACGGGGCTCCTGGCTGGCTGTTGGCTGACCTGTTTCAGTTTGGCCAATAGGAGGAACCAGGAGAAGGGAAGAGAGGGAGGGAGGGAAGGAGAGAGAGAGAAAGGGGGACAGGGAGAGGAGAGTGGGGTGTATCTCCCCTGCTTCCACTGTAGTTCCGTGGCCCCAACCCTTCAGGCATCAAGGTGGCAATGGCGCATCCCTGTTGCCAGTCCCAGGGCACCGCAAATCTTGCTGGTTTCCTCGTTCTGGCTCAGATCTCTGCACGTGGTTCCTCCATTAGAGAGTCTCAGAGTTGAATTCCGCTTCCTGCTGGACCCAGCTAACCCACTGAAGTACTATGGCCGTCCCCTCATGGGGCATGGTGGTGATTAAAGAGAGGGGTCCAGAGGGAGCCCAGCTTTGGGGATGGCCCCAGACGACCTTGCTCCTAGGATGTAACTCTGAAACCCTGACTGGACTAAAGTGAAACCAAAGCAGACCAGGCACCTGTACCATACCAGATGCCTAAGGCTTTCAGGAACATACGTTCCAGGGGCGCCTGGGTGGCTGAGTGGTTAAGCGCCTGCCTTCGGCTCAGGTCATGATCCCAGCGTCCTGGGATCAAGCCCCGTGTCAGGCTCCCTGCTCAGCAGGGAGTCTGCTTCTCCCTCTGCCCCTCCCCCTACTCGTGCTCTCTCTAATAAATAAAATCTTTAAAAAATTTTTTAAAAAGAGAGGGCACCTGGGTGGCTGAGTGGTTAAGCGTCTGCCTTCGGCTCAGGTCATGA